>NC_141624.1:31034311-31342645 GCF_047967505.1 Dipteris shenzhenensis | reverse complement strand
CGAACCACTCCCGGCTTGCCTCGCCTCTCTCCCTCCTCCCTCCTCCTCCCTTTCCCCCCTCCCCTTCACCCTCCCCTCCACCCTCCCCTCCCCTCTAGCTGCCACATCTAACCCTAGTTTGGTTTAACCAAGGTTAGGTTAGTGTAACCTAGTGTAGGTTACTTTAACTTAGTTAGGTTTAACTTGGATTCCTCTTGGCTATATCGATCATATAGATGACATAGACAATTACTCTTATCTTGAACCAATCACGAATGAGGTCATAGACCTTAGGTAAAGTATTCCACCATCTTTCAATATTCACTTTTGCAATCTATTTTGGAATTCGCAAACAAAACTTTATTCTTATATATACAAATTTCATAGTGAACACCCCTTTCTTGAGCTTATGCCCTCTACTCTCAACTAGTAATTGTTACGATAATGAAGCACCAATATTTACATATAGAATCTCGATAAAAATACGATAATAACATGCATAGGTGTCCCAAATTTGATTAGCGTACACGTGTTATATTTACTCACATTTATAGGTGCAATTCATCACATTCAATGATATACATTAAGACAATTACTTATGCATCAAACACAAGTATGGTTACATGGTCCTAAAAAATAAGTGAATTTTTCCCAATGATAATTATGACACTTGATCTTCTAAGAAATTCCATAATTTCACCCATCAAATGATATAAGGTGCAAGGCTTGAGTCAACAACCAATCTAAAGAGGCAAAACAAGAGCCCTCTCATAACTTATTTATGGTTTTGATTGTATGTAGACTTTTTTTATATATGTTAGAAAAGAGTTATGCTATTTGTACTAATACTCTACTTATACATGGTGTTCTTTGGGTCTTGCCTAAGAGGTTATATGTTGTGAGTGGAATTCGCTGATTAAGGACAAAATTTGTGAAATTCAAAGAGAAGGAATTTTGATCCACACACTAGGATACATATCTTGATATAAGCTACATGAAAGGATGATTATGTAGAAATTGATTGGCTAACATGAGACATCAAGAGTAGACATCTGTACTACCTCTCTCTCTCTCTCTCTCTCTCTCTCTCTCTCTCTCTCTCTCTCTCTCTCTCTCTCTCTCTCTCTCTACCCCTCCCTTGTCGGTCGCTCCACCAACTAAACCACCCTACACACTAACCTAATAAGCAAGGGCCCAAAGACATTGCTGCTATGAGTAGCGGCGCCTCTAGTGACACCCGTCGACAGGCACACTCGTGCGCAGTGCCCACCCGTCTCTCTTCCATAGTCTTGCTTCCACACCACCGACCACCTGCCCCGCTTCCCATGGCTTCGCTTGCCCTCTGCCCACCCTCACCGAACCACTCCTTGCTCGCCTCGCCTCTCTCCTCCTCCCTCGTCCTCCCTTCCCCCCCTCCCCTTTACCCTCCCCTTCACCCTCCCCTCCCCTCTAGCCACCACTCCCCCCCCGCTGTCACGTGAACCCTCCCCCCTCGAATTTTAATAACATGCATAGGTGTCCCAAATTTGATTAGCGTACACGTGTTAGATTTACTCACATTTATAGGTGCAATTCATCACATCAATGATATACATTAAAAACAATTACTTATGCATCAAACACAAGTATGGTTACATGGTCCTAAAAAATAAGTGAATTTTTCTCAATGATAATTATGACACTTGATCTTCTTAGAAATTCCATAATTTCACCCATCAAATGATATAAGATACAAGGCTTGAGTCAACAACCAATCTAAAGAGGCAAAAACAAGAGCCCTCTCATAACTTATTTATGGTTTTTATTGTATGTAGACTTTTTTTATATATGTTACAAAAGAGTTATGCTTTTGTTAGTCTATATATGTTACAAAAGAGTTATGCTTTTTGTACTAATACTCTACTTATACATGGTGTTCTTTTTCACCTCTCTCTCTCTCTCTCTCTCTCTCTCTTTTCCACCTCTCTCTCCCCCTTTCCCCCCTTCTCTCTCTCTCTCTCTCTCTCTCTCTCTCTCTCTCTCTCTCTCTCTCTCTCTCTTTCCCCCCTTCTCTCTCTCTCTCTCTCTCTCTCTCTCTCTCTCTCTCTCTCTCTCTCTCTCTCTCTCTCTCTCTCTCCATACCCCCTCCCTTGTTAAGCTGCTCCACCAACTAAACCTCCCTTCACACTAACCTAATAAGCAAGGGCCTTAGCCCTTGCTGCTATGGGTAGTGGCGCCTGTAGCGACACCCGTCGATAGGCAACACTCGTGCGCAGTGCCCGCTCGTCCTGCTTCCACACAACCGACCACCTGCCCCGCTTCCACGCCTCTGCTTGCCCTTTGCCCGCTCTCACCGAACCACTCCCCACCCACCTTGCCTCTCTCCTCCTCCCTCCTCCTCCCTTCCCCCCCCCCCCCCCTTCACCCTCCCCTCCACCCTCCCCTCCCCTCTAGCTGCCACCCCCCCCCGCTGTCACGTGAAACTCCACCCCTCGAATTTGTTTAAGAGTTAATTAATTTCTTTAATTCATTATTAAATATAATTTATAAAAAACCCTAACCTAACAATAAATCTCACCCTAGTTAGGTTTAACCAAGGTTAGGTTAGTTTAACCTAGTGTAGGTTAGTTTAACTTAGTTAGGTTTAACTTGGATTCCTGTTGGCTATATCGATCCAATTGATAACATAGACAATTACTCTTATCTTGAACCAATCACGAATGAGGTCATAGACCTTAGGTAAAGTATTCCACCATCTTTCAATATTCACTTTTGCAATCTATTTTTGGAATTCGCAAACAAAACTTTATTCTTATATATACAAATTTCATAGTGAACACCCCTTTGTTGAGCTTGTGCCCTCTACTCTCAACTAGTAATTGTTACGATAATGAAGCACCAATATTTACATATAAGAATCTCGATAAAAATACGATAAAACATGCATAGGTGTCCAAATTTGATTAGCGTACACGTGTTATATTTACTCACATTTATAGGTGCAATTCATCACATTCAATGATATACATTAAAAACAATTACTTATGCATCAAACACAAGTATGGTTACATGGTCCTAAAAAATAAGTGAATTTTTCCCAATGATAATTATGACACTTGATCTTCTAAGAAATCCATAATTTCACCCATCAAATGATATAAGATGCAAGGCTTGAGTCAACAACCAATCTAAAGAGGCAAAAACAAGAGCCCTCTCATAACTTATTTATGGTTTTGATTGTATGTAGACTTTTTTTATATATGTTACAAAAGAGTTATGTTTTTTGTACTAATACTCTACTTATACATGGTGTTCTTTGGGGTCTTGCGTAAGAGGTTATATGTTGTGAGTGGAATTTGTTGATTAAGGGACAAAATTTGTGAAATTCAAAGAGAAGGAAGTTTGATCCACACACTAGGATACATATCTTGACATAAGCTACATGAAATGATGATTATGTAGAAATTGATTGGCTAACATCAGACATCAAGAGTAGACTTGAAATTGTAGGGGAGTTCTCACAAGATCTACCTTCTCCATTGAAAGTTATAAGGGAGGTATCGCTAGAGGTGCCTTCCTCATTACTAACAATCAACCAATTTTACTTGAGTGGTTACATGTCACCACAGCGGAGGAGGCATTAATTCAACACGTCATCGCAGCAGAGGAGGCATGGATGGTCTTGAAAAATCAGTATGATACCATGAATCAGATGCGGATTCAGAATCTGGAGACTCAACTCGCGAACGAGAAGTTGTCTGAGTTTGAAGCGGCAGAGAAGTTCATCACCAGGGTGAACGATCAGATGATTGCGATTGGCATCACCATCACCAGCGAGAATCTAGCACGAAGGTGCATACGGATTCTCCCACCAAAGTACGATGGTCTTGTTATGGCACTGAATACGCAAAACAGAAATCCGCCCCTCAACTTTGAGGTTTTCAGCGCGATGCTTCTGGAGGAGGAGATGCGTCAAAAGACGAGGACTGGAGAAGATTCTGGTTTTGGACTGGATCAAAGAAAGGTAAGGGTAAGGACTCTGGTAACCCATCTTCTTCTGATGATAAAAAGAGAAAGAAGAAGATCAAGTGCTTCTATTGCAACAAGGCAGGGCACAAGCAGAATAAGTGCAGAATGAGCATCCCAGATGAACTCCCTGATGCATGTATATTTATGATAAGAATAGAAGAACCACCAAACTGGTATGACAAGATATTATTTTTCCTTACTGATGGACTAATTCTAGAAACATTGAATAGGGATCAAAGAAAAAAATTAGTATTGCAAAGCAGACCTTTCCTTATCATTGCTGGAGTGTTGTACAAAAGAGGTATCGACCAGTTCATCAGAAGGTGTGCCCAAGACCATGAGCAAAAAACTGTGTTAGCAGAGGCACATGGAGGGCCAACAGGAGGCCACTTCTCAGGTGATATCACGGGTAAGAAAATCTTGCAGGTTGGATTATGGTGGCCCACAATGTTAAAAGATGCACACAATTATGCCAAATCATGCTTGTCATGTTAAAGGGATGACCGACCAATGGATAGTGACAGAATGGCAAATCAGTCATTTATTCCATTGGGACCTTTTCAAAAGTGGGGGGATTGGACTTTATTGGACCAATCAAACCTGCAGCTAAATTCTTAGGTAATCAATATATTCTTGGTGCTATTGATTATTGCACTAAATGAGTTGAGGCTCTAGCATTGAGGACATGCAAAGCTAGAATAGTTGCACATTTTTTGTATCACAATACTGTAACCAGATTTGGTGTTCCTATTGAGATTGTATTTGACAGAGGAACCCATTTCATTAACAAAACTATCAGAAAAATGACCAAGATGCACATGATGCTGCACAAAAAATCCACAACATATACCCACAAGCCAATGGATTGACTGAGAGCTACAACAAGCTCATGAAAAAGGTTTACAGCAGAATAATTGCTGATCACCCAGAGGATTGGGATCAGCATTTTAGACTTGGTGCTTTGGGCACTTTGGACAGCACACAAGGTAGCCATAGGATTGACACCTTTCAGGCTATTGTATGGTTGTGAAGTAGTGGTACCCATGCAGTTTGTTGCAGGCATAGCAATTGACAACAAACTTTCACCAGAAGACTCCATCCATGCTAGGTTGGAGCAACTTTTACAATTGGATGAAGATAGATTGGCCAGCTCCCATATAGCTGACATTAACCAAAAAAGAAGGGTAGCCTGGAGATTCAATAGAAATATTAAATTCAAGCTTTTAAAAAACGGAGACTTGGTGTTGATGTTCAACACTAAGCTGGGCAAAATGCCAGGTAAATTCAAATTAAGGTATGATGGTCCATTCAAGGTGATTGATACATATGAGCAAGGGACATTTCTCTTGGCAGACCTACATGGAAACTCCTTTGAGAAGCCAATCAATGGTTTTATACTTAAGCCTTACATTGGCCCTGATCCCACACAGGCGAAGATCAACACAATCTCACTGCAGAACCATTTTGAGGTACACAGTTATATAGTCTCTATTTCAACCTATCTGCTCACTAATGGGGTATCATGCAACTTTTCAAAGAAGCCTTCAAAGACAAATTCAGAAGCGTTTCGTGGTGACAGCTCTGAACAACATCATAGAAGCAACCGATCACATGAATAGCAACTACAATCATAGTCCAACCCGATTCTACCAACAATGCAGCAGAGACATTGCCACACTTCCATACAGTTCAGGTATAATCAAATACCCTACAATAAACAAAGGTAATTTTGCAGGTGAGAAGATGCAACAACAAGATGAAGATGCAACGAGCTTCACTCCAACAATGCTCCGATGTGTTTCAGACCAAAGTCCAACAAAACTAACTGAGAACTCTACCATAGTTCCGACAGGGACCAAACTAAGCAAATCTGACTCCGATCCACTGCACACGCGTGGCACGTGTCTTTTTTGACTTTTTGGAGTACGACTGAGGGTACGACTGAGGTCCGCGTATTCAGTCTCGCATTCGATCCACCCACTCCAGTCCGAATTCCATCCAACTCTTGCGTCCTGTCCGACCCTACAGCCTGATTACAATTCTCCACATGAATCGCAACAAAGTCCGACTATGCTCCACCTATCCAACCTCACTCCGCCCTCAGTCTGTCGACTCACAAAATAGACTATACTAGCCGTGCCAACCCATCAGCACCCATATGTACACAGTATCAACGATACAAATTTCGACAAGGCTGCTCACACAAACGACGCCCTCAACATGAGGAAAAGCATCATCGCCGATGCACACCTTACCGACCCCATGATGCAAACTCATATAAGCAAGGAGGGATGGGAGGTGGATTATACACCCACCCAATCGTCGCTTCATACTGCCAGTCTGGCACATGCGAGACTACTAGTGAATCTCCACACAAGCCCAATGAACGATGACCTGTGCAGTCAAGCTTCCCTTCAAATGGCTCCAAAACGTAGTTTATGGGTCACAATAAAAAGTCCCTAACTCCGGAAAGAAAGAGCCCCCGAACAAGCCCAGATGAGGAGAAGGCGATTGTCATCATAGAGAGTGAGGAGACAGAGTCCATGAAAAACCCCCCCAACCACCACTCAAGAAGCAGATTGTGACGGCCAGTTTCACCATCTTCAAAGTCTCTCTAGACCTCAACAATGGACCTCAACCAAAACCAAAAGTGGTTAAAGAAGATTGGCTTGCTTCAGTATGCAAGGCTTCCGTGGAGATTGTGGGAGGCTCCGCAAGATCCTCTCGTGCAATATGAAGCTTTCTAGAAATCGGGAGGTATGTTGAGCAACACTCTCATGGTGACACCTGAGATTATCTATGAGGTTTTTCACTTGCTTTTGATCAGGGAGGAAGTTGCATGCAACAAAGATATCGATAGTGAGATGCACAAGGAAGTTGGACCGCCTGGAACGCAGAAAAATTATTTTTGTGAGTGATGTACAAGATACAAGCCGCCGCCAAAAACTGTTGTGGTATCTAGAAAGAATGTAGCTTTTGGTGAAGCCCAACACAATGAGCCGAGATTCATATGCAGTACTCCACGTAGCAGAGAAGGGCACATGCATAAGTTGGGCTCACCTATTGCACACACGTCTCATGGGGGAGATAGCAAAGAAAGATTTGACTACATCAAATGCACATTCGAAGATTGCACCGTTCATTACAGCATTGCTTGAATTTGCAACACAAAATAAGGAAGAAGTGCCAAACATCATTATACAATACACAGAGGATCAAAAAAAGCAGAAGCATGATAGAACAAAGCAAGACAACAAAGAATCTGACAAATTAAAGGCTGCAATAGTGCAAGATTTGCAAGCAGCTCAGTATTCTCAGGATGAGGCATTACAAGCAGTGTATGGTAAGTCCTTGTTGGCAGATACACTCTGGGACACACCATTGGAAAAGGAGGAGATGCCCCCTCAGCAAATAGAACATAAACCCGCCAAAAAAATCAAGCTCAATCAACGAGCTAAAGCATAGATGCCGAAGGAAGCATGGCTCAAGCTCGAGGACGACATGGCTTGTTTGTTGCTCAACTCACCCCCCAAGTCCCAATTTGAAAATTTGTCTCCAATCCGCAAGCTCGACTTGCAGGAAACTCCTGTGAAGGACAAACAGGCATTCGCAGCAAACGCAGAGGTGTCAAGCATGCAAGTTGGCAATGCCCTGCTCATATTCCAACATTATTTTGAACACCAACAAAACAAACAAGCTAAGCTACAGCAACAGATCCAACAGTTCCAGAAAGAAAAAGAGGCAACACAGTAATTAATGATCAAACATTCTGACATGCAGCAACAGCTTTCCAATGCACAGGCCAAACTTGCAGAACTTCAAGAAGAATATGCAAAGTCCACAGAGCAGCAGAGCAAACATATTGCAAAGCTGATAGCACAAGTCAAAGTACAACAAGATTGCATGCCGACTATGATAGAATGGCTCCAAGAAATGAAAGATGAATTCTTTGTCCAGCTCGACCATATGGGAACAAGTCATAATGACCTTCAAATCGAAAATCTTTTGTTAAAGCAACAGCTTCATGCACTACCACATGTAGAACAGCAACTCAAGGAAATGGCCGACGAGGTAGATGGCGTATTCCTTAGCAAATATGACTTTCTGAATTGAAGAATCAGCTGATCCGGACATCCCAAGAGTCATGGAATACCTTGAAGGGCAGAGTCTTTACTATAGCAAAAGACCATACGATGCTTTCGCATTGGCTGCATATGCCTACAAGGCCATGGCCTATGAGCTGGAGACTCTAGGGGAAAAATAAAAGGATGCCCAGAAAAAGCAGATGCCACTGGAGGACGCTCTCACAATCTTTGACACAAGGAAAGCAGGAACTTTTGCAAATTTCGATGAACCTGCAGAATTCATGATAGAAATTACTAAGCTTACAGCAGAATAGCTTGAGGAACATGCCAGCACAGAAGTGAGAACTAACCCCAGCCACTCCAGTAGAACCCCAGTGAACAGCCAGAAGCAGTAGAGGCACCACCGGATACTCAAGAAAAGAAAGAAGAAATCAAAACTGCGAATCCAATTGTCACCTGGGGAACACTGATTGACCTCAATGCTTCACATATCTTCAAGATGCACTTGAAGGAGTATTTTCAGTAAAGAAAACAGCACTCCTTAGTGGCCTTATCCAACATGTAATTTTTTTGACTATGAGTGTTACATTTTGAAACTTATTGTTGCCTTACAACAGTCGGACTAATCTCAGATGGCTATAAAACCTTGTATTAGCTCTTGTTGAGAGTTTGAGTTGTTGAGTTGATGTATTCTCTGGCAAAACATAATATACAAGAAGCATACTACCTTTTGTAAGATTTCCTCTCTGCCCTTTTTACATCTCCTGATAGTCTTTTGTAGTCCGATTACTTTCTGACTATACTCCCACTTCTGGCACCTTGTTGTCAGGAGTGCAGATGTGTTTGTGTTTTTCATTTATTTGAAGACACGATGAACAAAGTCCAATAGACCCTCTTCATCTCGACAAAAGGTGTCTAGTGGCATATTTTAAACATCATAATTTATATTCAAAAGGTTAGAGATGTAGAAGAGAAAGAGATAGATAGTAACGTCTAATAATGCAACCATTGTTTGTTCACCACTAATATAATTCATATCTATCTATCAAGTAAAAAATACTTAAATCGATTTATGTAGTTTAATAATCCTTATATCCAATTATCGGCAATTATCGGAATGGATATATAGCAATTATGAAATGTTATTGCTAATGATAATGGCTTGGAGTAACTCCCACACATGTGTCAAAGATGGGTTGAGGAGTAAAGATCTAAGAGTCCAAGGTATGATAGTAGTAATGTTAAAAAATGATGGCTAAAATTTACATCATAGTTCAGTACCATTGTCACACTTGTGTCAACTCATAAGACCGATCTTACAAAGTTGTGAGTATAAACAATGTGCATTGTGTGCAAAGCATTTGAGAACCACTTTTCTTTAGGCAGACTCTTGTTTCGAATGACTTCTTGAAAGGAACACTTTGCTCTTGATCTCACCCTTTGGACTTCAACTCATTGAGTTACAGAGCTCAACCACTCCATTCTAATGGAATCTGTCACAACTCAGAATGAGGATAGATCTATGCATATGTTTGTTCGCACATCTATAAGTAGAGGAGTGTTGTCAGAGATGGTGCTTGCTGGCCATTTTCAATTCACACTCGGGTCCATATCTATCCATCAACACTTCGGTGATAATGGGTCTGATTTGACAATGGAGCTACAATACGAATTCCATGACGATGGATACAAATTGTTTCACCTTGATGCATAGTTCAGTGATATTCTCACATTGAAGGGAGAGAGATTCAAGCTTGATGACAATGAACTTCAGAAGACTCTACTACATGAAAACCAAAAATATTTCTACTCTTTTTCCAACAAAAATGATGAGGGAAGGAAACTTGATTCAACTAGCAATATTGAGAATGACAAACAACTTAGTGTCATTGACATTATTATGCGACTACCAACAAAGAACAGATTGCGTGAGGCCTATGAGAAGGTTGAAATGCACATCACAGTGGATGAGTTGCCTTCTACTTATGATGGTGATGTTTTCTTTGAGTTACGAGGTACTTCTACGAAATATCGCACAAAAAGTATTGAGTCAAAATGTGATGGTCATGTTTGGAGTGATCTTATTACAACAAATATAGTATTTCCTAGTGTGATTCATAGAAAGGAATGTGGAGGTCACCTTCGTTGTATGAATGCAACTTGTGGTTATAAAAAAAGAATTGGGATAGAGAATGAGATCTGATAAGAGACAACAAATGTGTCAATTGAATCATATGGCTCCTTATCATGTAGACATTGTGGTCGTCCACCAGTTTTTTTGGAGAGATGTTACTGTAAAATGTTACTTTGCATGCTCAAATGTAGAGATGGTGTGAATCTTACTCATGCAGCCATACACCATGGCCATCATAATCATCCAGTTGGAGATGGTTTGACTAGGAGAGCAAAGGATGCCATTAAACCAAAGTTTCTGAAATGGTGAGGACTGGTGGTGTTGTATGTCCTAAAGGGATACAAAATATAATTGTCCAAGACATTATTATGGAAACTTTATTGTCTAAAAAAGTGCAAGATGGGATAAAGATGTCAGATGTTGAGCTACAAGATTTGCTAAAACAATGTGAACCTTTGCTCCATAAAAGAAGGTAATTACCATACTATTTGTCATTACCTTAGTTTATTAAATTATGTTATTGACAATGAATATTGACCAATTTTTTGTGTGTGCATAGATTATCAAGATGGATTAAGGAGGGCCGACGTGACTCTTGACCTGTGTCAGATCGGCTAGATGGAATTTTATACTTGAAAAGACATTGTAGATATAATTTTTTTCAAAGTGTAGTGTTTCCTGGACAATTGCAACATAGTTCATTCAATAGGTGTCATGTATTTAAAATGTCTACCCAAGGTTTTGGTTCAAGGTTTGACTTATTAAATAAAATGAGACCTAGGGGAGAACTAGGTCATTTTTGGGTGTTGTTTGATTTTGTGAAGAGAATGAAAGATTGGACTACAATCCTTTTATCCATGTGTATAATCCTTTTGATTTTTTCATTGCCAGGTGTATAATCCTTTCCAAGAGTTGCAAACAATTGCAACTTGTGACTTCAAGGCGGAAGATACGGATGCACAAATTCTATTTTGGGATACTCTCATCAAAGTAATGGTTTCAGAAGGGTTTGACCATGCTGAATTCAAAGGGTTCATGGCAAATGAGGCCCAAGCCAATTGGAGAGCTATACGTGCCACTTTCAATGGTGGCCCTGACAATATAATGGAAGGGAAAGAGCGATCTTGCTTTTTCCATTGGGAGCAAAGTCTTCATTCCCATGCAAAGGCATGTATAAAAGTTGGCAACCAAGAGGAATTTAAAATTCGATGTAGACGCTGGAAGGATGCCTCTACAGAGCAAGCTACAAAAGTCGAAATGAGAAGCCTAAGGGCTGGTGGAATGCAGGCCATGCAAGTGATTCAGACTTGCCATGGCTTGAAACATGGTTTGCATGGTTGCATGCTAGGATTTCCCATTGGTACCAATACATTATAGACGTTGTTTATTTCTATTGAATTGGATTTTATCATGTTAATAATGTAATTTAGCCATTACAATATTCCTACAATGCTTGGTTTGCAGAGTATGTTGGATAATGAGAAGTACTTGATACCTCCAACAAATCTAGCTGAACCTATTCATGGTAGTTGGAGGGCTGGATTGAACCATGTCAAATATGTTGGTCTCTACAATGCGTCTGTCAGTGATCTCTCAAATGCAATTCTGAAAAGTTCTAGATGCATATCTTTTTTGAAGGGCCAGTTCATCGGAAGTGGGCCGAGTCTAGAGAACCTTTTTTTTTTTAAAGAACTTCAAAATCTTGGATTTACATTAGTTCCAAAACAATTGTTAATCTAACAAGTAATGTTGCAAAGGAAATGGGTGTTGCATCTGAAGAATGTTTTAATGATGGAGATAACAAGACTATGCGAAGGAAAAGGCCAAAGTCAATGCCTTCAAATATATGTGAGGATGACAATCACAGCCCTGAGCATAGTTACGCAAATAAGAGAAGATACTCCATCTCTCCCAAATCTAGTACTAAATTTGCACCAGAGAGATTTGAGGATAATGATTCTAAGAGCGTGCAAGAATATGAAGTGCATGATGCAAATTGGGCATTGCAAATAGTTCCTGTAACAAGCCAAGTCCGTTGCCTGGCTTGGCTTAGACAAGGAGGAAAATGTAACAAGCTTGTCAATATAAAGGATCATGAAAATTGACGTGGAGATGTTGCACCATCACTTTTTGGGAGGATTCAAACACCAATTGGAGTGCGCTCCCAAATGATTTGGTTTTGTCAAAATGATGTAACCCACACGTGGAAGCCATCAACTAGCATTAGAGGTATTTCATGACTATCACCAAGAAGGTGGAAGGTTCAATCAAGAACATCTTTGACAAGTGTGGAGATTGCCAAGTTGACAACCTCAGGGTTTGTTATATTAGGAGTATCAACTCCAATGGTGGGCTGCAAGTTGTGCTTCACCAATTCAAGCCCATGATGAAACAATAGTATTGCATAAAGATCGACCTCGGCGTCGAGATGGCAAAGCAATCAGATGGTGAAACAAAATCACCAAAGAATTAAAACATAGAAAAGGTCATTGGTCATGAAATGCATTGTAATGGATGCAACTGTTGTGAAGGCCATGGAGCATGCTAAGTTATAAGGTTGACATTTATCCATTTCCTTCTTGAAATTGTGAAGACTTCATTGGACGATCATGCAAATTGGACACCTATATTCCATGCAAACATATTTATTACATCTTCCTTTTATGTCTTGGATTGGATAGCAAAAATAATATGTTTGTTCACTAAGCCACCTTGAGGAGTAAAAAAGAGATCTTCCAAGCATTATCATGCATGCCTTGAGGTTTAGTTTTTGGAGACTGCACCTTCATGATGGTCAACAGAAATGGAAGGGCTATTATAATAATCATTTTTTCCATGAGGATTTTGAACCACAAAAATAGTATTTTTTTGGAGACCAAACCTTCATGATGTTGAATACAAAATGAAAAGATATTTATTATAGTCCTTTTTGCCATGAAGATTTACAACAATAATGTTTTTTAAGTCTTTTACATTTCACCTTGCATAAATTTATGGTTTGTAAGCACTGCCTACCAAGCAGCGCTATCGTTACAATTTTCTTGAAAAAGCGTCCCACACCATTTTTCGCCACGTGGCCCCCTTCTATTTTGGTTCTTTCTCTCTCACTCACTCACACTTTCTTTTTTTAAGAGCTCTCTCTCTCTCTCTCTCTCAGAGTTTGCAAATCATTCATTCCTATACACGGCCTTCCATCACAAGTTTTGGAAATTAATCATTCATTCATCTTGACAATTGTTTTCCTTTGATAGAACCAATTGAAAGCAGTGCTCACGAGTACAAGTACTCACTTGTTTCTCTACTTGTTGATAATTGTGACAGGACACTTTGTAGCATGATTTTGCAATCACAAAACTTTAAATATGTCTTTTATTTGATAAATCATGTCTTCCTTTGCAGTGATGTAGGTTGGAAACTTATTTGAATTAACATGAACTCAACACAACAATTAGCAAAATAGTAGACTATGAGTGTAAAATGTTTTGACTTAAATTTAGCAGCAAAAATACGGAACCCCCTCCTGCACATGTCGACCCTTCTCCCTCTCAAAAAGATCGGGAGAGGTGGCCTATGAGACCATGCACATCTTGGATATAATTAAATTTGTTTTTGGGAATTGCCAAGCATACCCATGGCAAGAAGGAGCAGGCCTTGAACCAGGGGTTGGAGATTTAGACATTATTTCCTTGCAGAGACTTGGGAACATGATGCATGAAGGCTGCCCTGTGCTGAAGAGTTTTGAGGTACACTCTATATGGATGCCCATAAAGAGAGAGAGAGAGAGAGAGATGGCTGTGGACACTACCTTCATTGCTTTCTGTTGGGGCTTGGTAATGGCCAGTAATACACCCCTGCACATATGTGCTGCTACATCTGCTGTTGCTCGAAGACTGTTGGCTACTGCTACTGAGATCTGCTGAAGTTGATGCTGTGTTGCTGCTCTTGAGAGGGGTAAAGGTACTGCTGGGGTTGCTGATGGCCTGAGTCATGCTTCTGGAGGTAAAGCGAACACGGGAGGCCCTTGCTGAAGGGAGGGAATCTTACAGGAGCTTCTGCTTCACTGGGAGGCTGCTCACTGGCCGATCTAGTCTGTGGCCTTCCAGATGCCAATGATGCAAGCCACGCCCTCCCCATCAAAGTCTATAGCCTTCACATCTCCTGAAGGAAAGGATGAGGAGTGGATGAAATAGGAAGGGTTGTATTGTATCTCCCTAACTATAGTTGTTTTCTATACAAACCGACCAGCAGGTTGACCTAGGGGACAGGGAAGACCTGGGACAGATCCCCTACTACATTGCAACCTGGCAAATGATACTTCTGGTCCAACCACGGCCAATCACCCTCGGCCAAGCAGAGGTTGGGAAGGAGCCTACTTACAGCCAGCTTTCAGATGACATTCCACCTGACGTGTGTTACCTGCATCAAATAAATGATGACATTTCATGCTCCTAGGACTGTCACAACAGATTCTTTGCGGAAAAAAAAAAAGGGGGCTGTCACAACAGAAGAGACAATCACCCTGGGCCAAGAAGAGGTTGGGAAGGAAGCTATTACAACCAGCTTTCAGATGACATTCACCTGACATATGTTAGCTGCATCAAACAAATGATGACATTTCATGCTCCTAGGACTGTCACAACAGGAGCCAGCCATGGAGGGATAGAAGACAATCAATAGGTTCCATGAGGCAGCCAAGCAAGTGGATACATGAATTGCCACAATCGAAACTGCTACTTGGCAGGCGATAGTAGATCAGCAGCTGTACATGCACAGCAAAGACATTAGTACCTGGTAGGAGCTGACAGACTTCCACAGAGCTACAAATACCAACAGGCAAGCCAGCAGCAGCAGCACAGGAAGCCGAATAGGCCATCCTGACGGGGGGACATCAACGTATGCCTCCCCTTCATTCCTCATCAGCCCACAGCAGTTTGGCCTCTTCATTAAGACCCCCCTTAGCAGACTCAGCTCACTTAGAAGGCTCTTCATTCATGCCTAACGAGGACCTCTTAGTAGTACTATAGCACTAGTGGCAATCAGTGTACCCAAGTGTACAATGCCAAGCCATTATCAATAAGCAGCAGGTAGTGAACATACATGGAAGTACTCTAATAAGTAATCCATGTGTGTATTGAGCACAATAAGTGTCTATCTTACAAGGGTATTAAAGAAATCTCCAGCAACAGATTACCTTGAAACAACAGCATAGATATTGGAGCTGTTTTGCCAGCAAATATCCTCTACAGAGCCTCTCATGGGGAGGTTGATGAGATTGATTTTGGAAAAAGGCAACCTTGTGACGCCTAAGGAGCAACACATGGTACTGGAGGCCTACTTCGACACACACATAAAGGACTTGAACAGGTCCAGCATGAAGGCAGGGAAGCAGGACCAGGATTGCGACCGATTCGAGAGCACTTCTGGCCAGGGAAAAGGCCTGGGCTGGAATCAGGTCGGATGAGCCTAGGCCAGTGGCAGGCTGCCATGTGACCAGACTGGGCAGTAAACTACAGCAGACCCAGTCAGATCTACAGACTGGTGGATCGCCTATTACAGTCGGCTGCTTTTAGGGCTGGGACTCCAGCCTATAAACGGGAGCTATTCCATGGCTCAAACCATCCATTCGATGAGCAGATTTTGGGAACATTCCAGCCTGCTTCAATGTGCCCTCCCGGAGGAAGTGGCTGCGTGCAACATACAAGGAGCTCATAAGTCCTCACCATTGGCCCTCACAGCAGCAAGGAAGAAGGGATCGCTGAGGGAACTTGTGCCTCTGCAAAGGCTGCATTCAGAGCAGCAGGGAGGTCAAGGAAACATAACAAGCACTGCCTTGGAATTGGCTGTTCATAGGAGCAGCAAGGAGGGCTGATTGCAGGGCACACATACGAGGCCCACTCAAGCTCTAGAGGAGCCCTAGTGTTTTAGAAGTGCCAAGGGTAGGAGAACAGCCTTGTATGAACAGGAGTACACATCTAGTCAGCATCCACTAATACAAGGTGGTATACTGGGCATTGTGTCCACATTGGACAGACATATACTTTGCTGGTTCTACGTCTCTCTTTTGAGCACTGTCAAGTTGCGGCCTGCTGGTATTGTGATAATTCTTTCTATCTTAAATGGTGCGTTGCCCTATCAGCTAGATTTAGTTTTAGATGCTCGTTGGGGAGAGACTAAAATGAAAATGTTTAGACTTCACAAGCAGTTGTAGCTTGAATGAAGAGATTTTGGACTACCTTTTGATTAGCCTTCTCCTTTAGTGCTAGCCTTCATCATGGCTGAGTCTGCCCTTCACCTCCGGAGTGCCGACAGAAACTCAGTACGAAGACTTTGTATAAATGGATGCTCAAGTATGTGTGGGTGTGTGGATTTGTATGTGTGAGAGCATATTTTTTTACTATGGTCTACACCCACTGTTGGGCGCTGATGACGTCAGTGGGGATGTCATAGTAGCTAGTCCCTGCTATGCATGATGGAGTTTATGGTTTCCAACCTTGTGAGTGACTATCATGAGATTGAAACTGCACTATGTTGTGTTTTTAGAGGATGAGTTTGGGAATGTTCCTGGATTCATCTAGGTATATGCTTCTGCCGCATTAGCGGACATGCAAATTTCACCTTGTGAAGTTTTCGTCCAAGTTGCGGCCTGCTGGTATTGTGATAATTCTTTCTATCTTAAATGGTGCGTTGCCCTATCAGCTAGATTTAGTTTTAGATGCTCGTTGGGGAGAGACTAAAATGAAAATGTTTAGACTTCACAAGCAGTTGTAGCTTGAATGAAGAGATTTTGGACTACCTTTTGATTAGCCTTCTCCTTTAGTGCTAGCCTTCATCATGGCTGAGTCTGCCCTTCACCTCCGGAGTGCCGACAGAAACTCAGTACGAAGACTTTGTATAAATGGATGCTCAAGTATGTGTGGGTGTGTGGATTTGTATGTGTGAGAGCATATTTTTATACTATGGTCTACACCCACTGTTGGGCGCTGATGACGTCAGTGGGGATGTCATAGTAGCTAGTCCCTGCTATGCATGATGGAGTTTATGGTTTTCAACCTTGTGAGTGACTATCATGAGATTGAAACTGCACTATGTTGTGTTTTTACAGGATGAATGTTCCTGGATTCATCTAGGTATATACATCTATTGAAGTACACACTAAGGACAAGAAGTTTGGATTTGAATATACCATTATGTGAGTTCCTCGGCTCAAAAACTCTCTCTCTCTCTCTTGGGTTAGCTTCCACTGCACATACCCTCTCTTGTATTCTCTAACACAACTTAAGCCTTATGTATCCAGTTCGTCGTTGTAACCGTATTTGCATATGGGACTAATCTTAAGTTCCCCAAGTTCATAGATCTAGTAACACTTTCGTAAGATTGCCTCCTTTTGTCCCTGGAAGGGAATATGCATTCATGCTGGCTTTTTTGCTAATCAGGGCCGATGGCCCTTCTTCATGTGTATCTGGTCAAGCTGACCCTATTAAAAGAGGTTTAGTCTACCTTAATTGTACTAAGCTTCATTTTGTAGTCAATTTGCGAGAGGTTAAGCCTTTTAAATGTATAACAATGGATTCCATTCCATGGCTTCCATATATTTATTGGCCCTTCACCCTCTTTCACCTCTCTCATTCATTTTCATTCATCTTCCTCCATTTATTTCGTTGTCAAATTCTATTACTTTAGTGCAGGGAGTTAGTGGTTGTGCCACCTTGTTTTTATCCATTAGGCACCTCCATATGTTACACCAGCCAAGGAGGCGTGGACTCGAGAAGTCTGTCTATTAACTAGATCTTTTTGGGGTTGGTCACCAGCGATGATCAAGTCATATAAATAAGGTATCATGATCGTCCTCTTGTTCGCCTTTGTGAAGAGATACATGGTGGCATTCAAGGGACTATGAGAGAGACTGATCCTCAAGAAGTTGTCATCGATCTTCCAGTCCCAAGTGTTCCAAATGACAGGCTTTTGGGACTGTTCATTGATTTCTTGGTGTAGAAGGGTAGCAGGAATCCGCTAAGATCTTCCAGAGAAGTAATCTTTGAAGGTTCTAAAGAGATTCAGGAGGGACGTCTATACAGAAGCTGTGACCCTTGAGCTGTGACCCAGCGGCATAGTTACTAGGGAACGGCAACTTTTTGGGATGGGCGAGCGTGGAAGGCGTCAGATGGCATGCCATCAAATGACATGCAAATATACCAAGACATGAAAACAAAATCCCTTTTTAACAATAAACTTTCCATCTCAGCTTTAAACTTTAAAAAAACATAAATCGCTCAGAGGAAGGGGCCAAGAATAAAGACTGAGAGAAGGGCTGAGAGGAAAGGCTGAGAAGAGCGGGCTGCGAGGAGTAAGGGGCCAAGGTGCTGAGATGATTGCAAGGTAGATAGCAGGGCAGGAGTGCCAGGAGTAAGGGGCCAGGGTGCTGAGATGATTGCTGGCATGAGGGTACTCAGGTACATCTGGGTATGGGGTTACTTATTAGACTAGTACCACCTTGGGTGGGTAAGCACTTCACCAAATGGAGTGGGCTAGAGAGCTCAACATGTGACCCTCACTATGGGCTGTAGGACTAGGGCAGCAACATGCCCTATAAGCCAGCCACAAGACAATCCATCTCTTTGGCATATATTCACAGTCCCTTGCGGAACGAGCTTGCAATGGTGCCGAACTTGAGCTACCTATGCGACAGATTCACAATACTGTACTGCTCATGCCCAAAAGAATAGGTCACTTCATGGACACGTTAAAAGAATTTACTCACTAGAATATGGTAGCATCTATACGAGCCTAGGACTTGCCCAGATCTGCAACGTTAGATCTGGAGTCATCGATGTGATCCCTTAGAACTGCTACCATGATTTTGGCTCGGAATCTGTTAACCTGCGTGGCAGCCTCTTTCCTCCATTTCTGATGCATCTCAGCCTTCTTGTCAGCCCTTCTATATGCATCTAACGCAGCATTGAAAATGGTTCTATGCCTGAATTCCGCATTTGCAGCAGGACCTTTTCTACTTTCCGCAAAACTCCTTTCTTTCCAAAGGCATCTATTAAAGAGCAGAAGGTATGAGTGTCTTCCTTCACTCCCATAGATCGCATCTCACGATAGGCAGTAGGCCTGCTTTACCATAGGCGTGAATGAGAATATTATACGTTATGGTATCACCCCTATAGTAGTATGTACGCATGAAATCAAGTACAGTCTCCATCTTCTCATATTGACACTCGATTGCGTATGCTTGTATAAGGGTGTTGAATGTGATAACATCAGGTCGACATCCAAAGCTTTGCAGCTTCATGTACCATTGCTCCATTGCTCTGATATTCCCTGCCCTTGAAAATTTTCGTAGGATAGCATTCTGGGTCCTACAATCGCAAAAAAATCCATGCTTTCCATCGAGGCGCCGGGCCTTTTGGAGGTCGGGAACTTGGCACGCTCTACTAAATGAACGACACCAATGCCCGACTGAGAGAAGGGTCATGCGGGATCGAAAGGGGTGCAGGGAGAGTAGGGTGTGAAAAGACAAGCGTATTTCTTTGGAGACGAAAGCAAGCGTATTTGTTTGGAAGCCTATTTCAAAAACCCAGCGTACGCGTACGTAAGAGGAGACAAGGGTCAAGTGTTTGGGCAATCATATAAAAGGGGTACATGATTCTTGCAATCTCTAAGAACTCACCACCAGTACCTTCAACGTCCTCTCTTTCGCGTCTTCAAGAATAACCCGTCTACAAGGCTCTCCAGATATGGCTGCAATTCAAGCTACCCACCTGATACTCCAATCCCCCTCGGAACAGGCTTGTGGAAACGACGCGGCACTGGTCTCCAGATTCGACAATCTAACTCGAGATTCCGCGCAAGTGCAACGCCTAGTTTTGCAAAAAATCCTGCAGCGCAATGGGGAGACGGTGTACTGGCAACAGCAGCTCAACTTGCATATGAAGGCGAACGGATCGCGGCAGCCCACGGACGGTCGTGCGCTGGAGGAGAGGTTCCGAGCAGCAGCGCCTCTGTCGACGTATCAAGATATTGAGTCTCATGTAGAGGGCATTGCTGACGGCAAAGGCTCCTCTTTACTGTGCGGTGATCCTGTGATACACCTGAACATGAGGTATGTAAGCCATTGCATTTGCAGTCCGATCTAAGAACGAATGTGACGCATGGCGTTGTTAGAGCTTCAAAGCAAGCCAGGAGATATAATTGGTGCCTAATTCATTGTGGTTGTACACTGAGTAATGCAGCTCCGGAACATCCTCAGGAAAGCCTAAAAGGTTTCCTGCCACTCAACTCACAGCCCAGCACCCTATCGACACCATGTGGCTGAGCGCGGCATTCAGAAACAGGTTCGCATCACAAACGCGTACCTCGTCTCACCAATGGATGAATTTTGTTTCTCGTAACTGGGCAACTCCGAGTTTTGACACAACACAGAATATGCCACCCTGCAAAAGCGAACTTTTACGAGAGATCCATGTGCTTCGTCCTACCTAGTATTTAAGATTGAAACACTTGTATGTGTTGGCAGGATTTACCCGATCTCAGACGGAGGAAAATGCCTGGCTTTTGTCCATGCACCCAAACGTTTCGACACAAACTGCGGGATCAAGGCAGGCGGCGTGACTGCCAACTACTTTTGGAGCGACGCGTTCAGACATAAGACCCAAAGGCGCCCTCCAATGGTCAATTTTGCGAGCCTAGACGAAGTGATCTTCGAGCCCGATGCTCAACAATCTATCTACTGTCACCTCGTTTGTGCACTGGTGCGCTCTACAGAGTTGGAATTGTGTTCATCTCTGTTCCCTTTCAGCATCATCCAGGCTTTCAAGATGTTCGAGAAAGTCTGGCCATATATCTGCGATGATATTGAGAGAGGGACCTTGAGCACACGGATCACGAGCCCAATTTTAAGAGCAGCCATGCGCGAAGTCCTATACTGGCCTAATCCACAGCTTGCCAAGTTTGTTCGGAAGGAATGTGAAAAGTCGTCTTGGTCCGGCATCGTCGAGCGATTGTGGCCAACGTTAAAGTATGTGCACTGCGTTCTAACTGGTCCGATGGCATCCTATTTGCCCTTGCTAAGATACTACTGTGGACAGTTACCATTAGTATGTGGAGACTACGGGTGCTCTGAATGTGCTTGGCTCGGCATTAACATGGACCCGAAGTCCACAGCAGAGGCTATTTCGTTCACACTGGTACCACATCTTGCATACGTGGAGTTTTTGCCTGTTACATGGAACCGCGCTGAACAGAAAAGTCTCGTTGGAATGGAGCAAGTGGAAGTGGGACAAGAGTACGAGATCATTTTGACGACGTATGCAGGTAGTATATTTGCCTGTTACACTGCATGGTAGCTTCAGCATTGCACCACTTGTGAAATTGTTTCGTAGGCACGAATTCATAATTTCAAACAATGAATCACTCATGTATGCACATACATACATGATTTTTTACATAACCAGTCCTGTATTAATCAGTTTAATATGTGTGCCAAGAATGCCTAATTCCATAACAAGGTGATGAGTGTGCATCTAGAGTGCAAATTGAACTTAAATTTGTGTTCGGCGGTGATCACAGGGCTATGTAGGCATCGAGTGGGCGACATTGTAAAGGTAACGAGGTTCTACAACACGGCTCCACAGTTTGCATACGTGGCGAGGAGGAACGGCCTCCTAAGCGTGTGCGATGACAAGACAGATGAGAAAGAGTTGCGAGAGGTGGTGGAGAAAGCAGCGGAAATACTCAAGGAAGCGGGCCTCGACCTAGTGGAGTACAGCAGCTATGCATCAAAAGGTGGAGAAGGGGAGGTAGCGGGTAAGTATGAGATATACTGGGAAGTGAAGGGGCGCGGAGGTGGAGGTGGAGAGGGCAAGCCGACTGCTGGAGAGATGTTGCACAGCAATGGATAGGGGGCTAGGGTACTTTTATAGGAAGGGCAGGATGGAGGGGATGATAGGACCATTGGAGGTGTGTGTGAGAGAGGGCACATTTGCAAGGATGGCAGAGGAGGCAATGTGCAACGGTGCCCACCTTCTACAGTACAAGACGCCCAAGAGATGGTGGTATCACCACCTCTCCTAGCTGTGCTCCGTGTCGGCACCCTCGCTCGTTTCACTAGCCCGCCCATGCCCCCACAACTTGTCGCCCCCCAACCCCACCCCTCTCATCCTCCTACCCGTGTTCTATCTTCACTCTAAGTTAACCAAGCATGTCTCACTCTTAACATCATTGAGCACTACTATTTACACTCACTATCACCAGCCACCACAGGTCGCCCCCAACTTGTTGGAGATTAATCTCACATCACGATCATCCAACAATAGGACAAGACAATGCACTCTGTGCCTCCCTATTGTAAAACCATGTTACCTTTACAATGTCACTCATGCAATACTTGCATAGCCCTGTGACCACCACGGTACAGAAATTGTGTAATTTCTTTCTCATGCTTATAAATGGTATGATCAAAGGCATTAGCTTTTTAGGGAAGCTCTAGTGTTGAAATTCTTGACACAAATAAGTGATTTGGTGTTAGAAATTATTGTTGGCACATATAAGTGACTATGTTATATAAAAAGTTGTGTTCATGTGCTAGTCTCGAACATATGAGCGATGTAGTGTTTGACATTATAGGATTAGGTTATATAAAGAATTTGTGGACTATAGCAAAACAGAAAACACCATCATTCTCTACAATAGAAGCCTCATGGGATGCACTATGAAGTAACCCCATGTATCACGTAGGTTCAAGGGGTATTTTAAAAACCACTTAACTCAAATTTTCCCCCCAATAAAAACATTCCTCTTTACTTTTGTAATAAGTGAATTTTTTCTAAAATTTAATAAAAAACCCCTGCTGTTATTGTAAACGTGTTACATTTTCTAATAAATTTGAATTGAAATACCCCTCCTTTTGAATGCACGTGGTACAATAAATTCTATGAGGTGAACTCCCCAAAGTTTAAGCACAATCTCAAGTGGTAGCATTTTGTCAAAGACTTGGTCAAATGATCCAAGAGTTGATCATTTTTTGTGCAAAGTGCAATGAATTTGTCCACCAACACCCACATAAATCTCATGAGACATTTGTTAAAAATTCTCTAGACTATTCTTTCGAAGGTATCCGGAGTGGCATTAAGCTGAAAATCATGGCATTGAATGCACTGAAGCATCTTATTCTATCATATGAAAACTTTAGGACAACATTGCACATCCTATAGACGATTACAGATCCTATTAATTAGATCTTTTTTAGTCATAAGAAGTCTCAAGTAATGCACTTTTGAATGAACACTTGGTTGCATGTATGTGTACAACAAAACTTTTATGTCATGAATAAATTCCTATCCCCAAAGAGTCTAGGATACATGCTTCACATGCAAAATAGTAGTTCCAATGTTTGATGATCACAATCAAGAAGGCAATTCCATAATATTCTAGTCTCATATTCAAGTTTGAAATTCTTAGGTTAATTTACACACCAAGTTTGTGGAATTTTTTTATCTATATACAATAAATTGCTCGAGTGTCATAGTACTTATGGCTATATGGATCCAATAGATAACATGGACAATTACTCTTATCTTGAACCAATCAAGAATGAGGTCATAGACCTTAGGTAAAGTATTCCACCATCTTTCAATATTCACTTTTGCAATCTATTTTGGAATTCGCAAACAAAATTTTATTCTTATATATACAAATTTCATAGTGAACACCTCTTTCTTGAGCTTCTGCCCTCTACTCTCAACCAGTAAATGTTACGATAATGAAGCACCAATATGTACATATAAGAATCTCGATAAAAATACGATAATAACATGCATAGGTGTCCCAAGTTTGATTAGTATACAGGTGTTATATTTACTCACATTTATAGGTGCAATTCATCACGTTCAATGATATGGATTAAAAACAATTCTTCATTAGCCGAGGGTATTTTGCTTGGGAAAAAGATGATAACTGCAGTTTGAGAGAGCTTCTTCAAAGGATGCACAAGAGAAGGCACCTTCATCTTGTAAGTGAGTTCCGGAGTAGGTAGTATCCATCATCTTCTACTTTGTTGAAAATTCTCATTCGACATGGCAAACACATAGGAAGCATCTTCAGATGAAGGAGCTATGGGGGGCGAAGTTTCCCTTGATTGTCTTTTAGGTTCAGGAGAGAGTGCTCTCTTGACATAATACTTGGTTATTTCTGCCATGCTCACAGACAAACGGAGGGCTAGATGGGATGCACACCCAAATGGAGAGAAGCAGATGGGGCACGAGAAGGACTGACAGGCTGTACGGATGTACGAAAAGACTGACAGGCTGTATTGAAAGACTGACAGGGTGTACGAAAAGACTGACATGCTGTACGGAAAGAGTGACGGTTGTACAGAAAGGCTAACAATTGCATGGAAAAACTGACATGCTGTACGGATGTACGGAAAGGTAGGCTGCAAGAAAAGGTACGGCGATGTAGGCAGGTACAGAGCTCCGTTCAAAGCTGCGCAGAGGCAAGCCAAACCTGACGTAGTTGTTTCTACTATCGTACGGAAACATTACGGTGGCCGTACAGATGTACGAATGGAGAGGCAGGCTGCATGCGATCCCTGACGAGGCTGAACAGCAGAGCTGTCGAGCTCTCACCACACTCCTCTCTCACACACACACCACACCACACCACACACGAATACACACACACTTTTGTCTTGTGAAACCAAGAAAATTATATTGTCCCCCTCCTCCCTCCACCACTTCCATCTCCACCACGCCCTCCCCCCCCCCCTTCTCCCTCCACCACCACCCTTTCTTCCCCCCTCCACACCCCCCTTCCATCTCCTCCACCCCGCCTCCACCACCACCCCTCCTCCCTCCACCCCCCCTTCCATCTTCTCCACTCCCCCTCCACCACCACCCCCTCCCCCTGCCCCCTCCTCCATCTCCCCCTCCCCCTCCACCACCACCCCCTCCCCCCCCCCCCCTCTCCTCCATCCCCCCCTCCACCACCACCCCTTTCCCCCCCCCCCCCTCTTTCTCTCTCTCTCGCTTTTCCCCCCCCTCTTTCTCTCTCTTTTCTCCTTTTCTCTCTACTACCTCCTTCTCTCTCTCTCTCTCTCTCTCTCTCTCTCTCTCTCTCTCTCTCTCTCTTTCTCTCTCTCTCTTTTCCACCTCTCTCTCCCCCGTTCCCCCCTTCTCTCTCTCTCTCTCTCTCTCTCTCTCTCTCTCTCTCTCTCTCTCTCTCTCTCTTTCCCCCCTTCTCTCTCTTTCTCTCTCTCTCTCTCTCTCTCTCTCTCTCTCTCTCTCTCTCTCTCTCTCTCTCTCTCTCTCTCTCGCTCTCTCTTTTCCCCGCTTCTCTATCTCTCTCTCTCTCTCTCTCTCTCTCTCTCTCTCTCTCTCTCTCTCTCTCTCTCTCTCTCTCTCTCTCTACCTCCTCCCTTGTCGACCGCTCCACCAACTAAACCACCCTACACATCCTATAGACGATTACAGATCCTATTAATTAGATCTTCTTTAGTCATAAGAAGTCTCAA
The DNA here is from genome assembly GCF_047967505.1 of Dipteris shenzhenensis. Taxonomy (NCBI): domain Eukaryota; kingdom Viridiplantae; phylum Streptophyta; class Polypodiopsida; order Gleicheniales; family Dipteridaceae; genus Dipteris; species Dipteris shenzhenensis. Next base: position 31,316,931 of record NC_141624.1, on the reverse strand, counting down.
GTAATGCACTTTTGAATGAACACTTGGTTGCATGTATGTGTACAACAAAACTTTTATGTCATGAATAAATTCCTATCCCCAAAGAGTCTAGGATACATGCTTCACATGCAAAATAGTAGTTCCAATGTTTGATGATCACAATCAAGAAGGCAATTCCATAATATTCTAGTCTCATATTCAAGTTTGGAATTCTTAGGTTAATTTACACACCAAGTTTGTGGAATTTTTTTATCTATATACAATAAATTGCTCGAGTGTCATAGTACTTGTGGCTATATGGATCCAATAGATAACATAGACAATTACTCTTATCTTGAACCAATCAAGAATGAGGTCATAGACCTTAGGTAAAGTATTCCACCATCTTTGAATATTCACTTTTGCAATCTATTTTGGAAGTCGCAAACAAAACTTTATTCTTATGTATACAAATATCATAGTGAACACCCCTTTCTTGAGCTTGTGCAGTCTACTCTCAACCAGTAAATGTTACGATAATGAAGCACCTATATTTACATATAAGAATCTCGATAAAAATACGATAATAACATGCATAGGTGTCCCAAATTTGATTAGTATACAAGTGTTATATTTACTCACATTTATAGGTGCAATTCATCACGTTCAATGATATGGATTAAAAACAATTCTTCATTAGCCAAGGGTATTTTGCCTGGGAAAAAGATGATAACTGCAGTTTGAGAGAGCTTCTTCAAAGGATGCACAAGAGAAGGCAACTTCATCTGGTAAGTGAGTTGCGGAGCAGGTAGTATCCATTCTATTCTACTTTGTTGAAAATCCTCATTTAACATGTCAAACACATAGGAAGCATCTTCAGATGAAGGAGCTATGGGGGGCGAAGTTTCCCTTGATTGTCTTTTAGGTTCAGGAGAGAGTGCTCTCTTGACATAATACTTGCTTGTTTCTGCCATGCTCACAGACAAATGGAGGGCTAGATGGGAGGCACACCCAAATGGAGAGAAGCAGACGGGGCACGAGAAGGACTGACAGGCTGTACGGATGTACGGAAAGATTGACAGGCTATACGGAAAGATGGACAGGGTGTACGGAAAGACTGACATGCTGTACGGAAAGAGTGACGGTTGCACGGAAAGGCTAATGGTTGCACGAAAAAACTGACAAGCTGTACGAATATACGGAAAGGTAGGCTGCTGCAAGAAAAGGTATGGTGATGTAGGCAGGTACAGAGCTCCGTTCAAAGTTGCGTAGAGGCAAGCCAAACTTGACGTAGTTGTTTCTACTGTCATACGGAAACAGAGTACGGTGGCCGTACAGATGTATGGATGGAGAGGCAGGCTGCATGTGATCCCTGACGAGGCTGAACAGCAGAGGTGTTGAGCTCTCATCACACTCCTCTCTCACACACACACCACACCACACCACACACGCATACACACACACTTTTTTTTTGTGAAACCAAGAAAAATATATTCTCCCCCTCCTCCCTCCACCCCTTCCATCTCCACCACCCCCTCCCCCCCCCCCCCCCACCCCCTCTTCTCCCTCCACCACCACCCTTTCTTCCCCCCCTCCCCACCCCCCCTTCCATCTCCTCCACCCTGCCTCCACCACCACCCCCTCCCCCCCTCCACACCCCCTTCCATCTCCTCCATCCCCCCTCCACCACCACCCCCCCCCCCCCCCTCCTCCATCTGCCCCTCCCCCTCCACCACCACCACCACCCCCTCCCCCCCCCCCCTCCTCCATCCCCCCCTAGTGTAGGTTACTTTAACTTAGTTAGGTTTAACTTGGATTCCTCTTGGCTATATCGATCCAATAGATGACATAGACAATTACTCTTATCTTGAACCAATCACGAATGAGGTCATAGACCTTAGGTAAAGTATTCCACCATCTTTCAATATTCACTTTTGCAATCTATTTTGGAATTCGCAAACAAAACTTTATTCTTATATATACAAATTTCATAGTGAACACCCCTTTCTTGAGCTTATGCCCTCTACTCTCAACTAGTAATTGTTACAATACTGAAGCACCAATATTTACATATAAGAATCTCGATAAAAATACGATAATAACATGCATAGGTGTCCGAAATTTGATTAGCATACACGTGTTATATATACTCACATTTATAGGTGCAATTCATCACATTCAATGATATACATTAAAACAATTACTTATGCATCAAACACAAGTATGGTTACATGGTCCTAAAAAATAAGAGAATTTTTCCCAATGATAATTATGACACTTGATCTTCTAAGAAATTCCATAATTTCACCCATCAAATGATATAACGTGCAAGGCTTGAGTCAACAACCAATCTAAAGAGGCAAAAACAAGAGCCCTCTCATAACTTATTTATGGTTTTGATTGTATGTAGACTTTTTTTATATATGTTACAAAAGAGTTATGTTTTTTGTACTAATACTCTACTTATACATGGTGTTCTTTGGGTCTTGCGTAAGAGGTTATATGTTGTGAGTGGAATTTGCTGATTAAGGGACAAAATTTGTGAAATTCAAAGAGAAGGAAGTTTGATCCACACACTAGGATACATATCTTGACATAAGCTACATGAAATGATGATTATGTAGAAATTGATTAGCTAACATCAGACATCAAGAGTAGACTTGAAAATTGTAGGGGAGTTATCACAAGATCTACCTTCTCCATTGAAAGTTGTAAGGGAGGTATCGCTAGAGGTGCCTTCCTCATTACTAACAATCAACCAATTTTACTTGAGTGGTTACATGTCACCACAGCGGAGGAGGCATTAATTCAACAAGTCACCGCAGCAAAGGAGGCATGGATGGTCTTGAAAAATCAGTATGATACCATGAATCAGATGCGGATTCAGAATCTGGAGACTCAACTCGCGAATGAGAAGTTGTCTGAGTTTGAAGCGACAGAGAAGTTCATCACCAGGGTGAAAGATCAGATGATTGCGATTGGCATCACCATCACCAGCGAGAATCTAGCACGAAGGTGCATACGGATTCTCCCACCAAAGTACGATGGTCTTGTTATGGCACTGAATACGCAAAACAGAAATCCGCCCCTCAACTTTGAGGTTTTCAGCGCGATGCTTCTGGAGGAGGAGATGCGTCAAAAGACGAGGATTGGAGAAGATTCCGCTTTCTGGATTGGATCAAAGAAAGGTAAGGGTAAGGACTCTGGTAACCCATCTGATGATAAAAAGAGAAAGAAGAAGATCAAGTGCTTCTATTGCAACAAGGCAGGGCACAAGCAGAATAAGTGCAGAATGAGCATCCCAGATGAAGTTCCTGATGCATGTATATTTATGATAAGAATAGAAGAACCACCAAACTGGTATGACAAGATATTATTTTTCCTTACTGATGGACTAATTCTAGAAACATTGAATAGGGATCAAAGAAAAAAATTAGTATTGCAAGGCAGACCTTTCCTTATCATTGCTGGAGTGTTGTACAAAAGAGGTATCGACCAGGTCATCAGAAGGTGTGCCCAAGACCATGAGCAAAAAACTGCGTTAGCAGAGGCACATGGAGGGCCAGCAGGAGGCCACTTCTCAGGTGATATCACGGGTAAGAAAATCTTGCAGGCTGGATTATGGTGGCCCACAATGTTAAAAGATGCACACAATTATGCCAAATCATGCTTGTCATGTTAAAGGGATGACCGACCAATGGATAGTGACAGAATGGCAAATCAGTCATTTATTCCATTGGGACCTTTTCAAAAGTGGGGATTGGACTTTATTGGACCAATCAAACCTGCAGCCAAATTCTTAGGTAATCAATATATTCTTGGTGCTATTGATTATTGCACTAAATGAGTTGAGGCTCTAGCATTGAGGACATGCAAAGCTAGAATAGTTGCACATTTTTTGTATCACAATAGTGTAACCAGATTTGGTGTTCCTATTGAGATTGTATTTGACAGACGAACCCATTTCATTAACAAAACCATCAGAAAAATGACCAAGATGCACATGATGCTGCACAAAAAATCCACAACATATACCCACAAGCCAATGGATTGGCTGAGAGCTACAACAAGCTCATGAAAAAGGTTTACAGCAGAATAATTGCTGATCACCCAGAGGATTGGGATCAGCATTTTAGACTCGGTGCTTTGGGCACTTTGGATAGCACACAAGGTAGCCATAGGATTGACACCTTTCAGGCTATTGTATGGTTGTGAAGTAGTGGTACCCATGGAGTTTGTTGCAGGCATAGCAATTGACAACAAACTTTCACCAGAAGACTCCATCCATGCTAGGTTGGAGCAACTTTTACAATTGGATGAAGATAGATTGGCCAGCTCCCTTGGCCAGCTCCCATATAGCTGACATTAACCAAAAAAGAAGGGTAGCCTGGAGATTCAATAGAAATATTAAATTCAAGCTTTTAAAAAACGGAGACTTGGTGTTGATGTTCAACACTAAGTTGGGCAAAATGCCAGGTAAATTCAAATTAAGGTATGATGGTCCATTCAAGGTGATTGATACATATGAGCAAGGGACATTTCTCTTGGCAGACCTACATGGAAACTCCATTGAGAAGCCAATCAATGGTTTTATACTTAAGCCTTACATTGGCCCTGATCCCACACAGGCGAAGATCAACACAATCTCACTGCAGAACCATTTTGAGGTACACAGTTATATAGTCTCTATTTCAACCTATCTGCTCACTAATGGGGTATCATGCAACTTTTCAAAGAAGCCTTCAAAGACAAATTCAGAAGCGTTTCGTGGTGACAGCTCTGAACAACATCATAGAAGCAACCGATCACATGAATAGCAACTATAATCATAGTCCAACCCGATTCTACCAACAATGCAGCAGAGACATTGCCACACTTCCATACAGTTCAAGTATAATCAAATACCCTACAATAAACAAAGGTAATTTTGCAGGTGAGAAGATGCAACAACAAGATGAAGATGCAACGAGCTTCACTCCAACAATGCTCCGATGTGTTTCAGACCAAAGTCCAACAAAACTAACTGAGAACTCTACCATAGTTCCGACAGGGACCAAACTAAGCAAATCTGACTCCGATCCACTGCACACGCGTGGCACATGTCTTTTTTGACTTTTTGGAGTACGACTGAGGTCCGCGTATTCAGTCTCGCATTCGATCCACCCACTCCAGTCCGAATTCCATCCAACTCTTGCGTCCTGTCCGACCCTACAGCCTGACTACAATTCTCCACATGAATCACAACAAAGTCCGACTATGCTCCACCTATCCGCCGCCCTCAGTCTGTCGACTCACAAAATAGACTATACTAGCCGTGCCAACCCATCAGCACCCATATGTACACAGTATCAATGATACAAATTTCGACAAGGCTGCTCACACAAACGACGCCCTCAACATGAGGAAAAGCATCATCGCCGATGCACACCTCACCGACCCCATGATGCAAACCCATATAAGCAAGGAGGGATGGGAGGTGGATTATACACCCACCCAATCGTCGCTTCATACTGCCAGTTTGGCACATGCGAGACTACTAGTGAATCTCCACACAAGCCCAATGAACGATGACTTGTGCAGTCAAGCTTCCCTTCAAATGGCTCCAAAACATAGTTTATGGGTCACAATAAAAAGTCCCTGACTCCGGCAAGAAAGAGCCCCCGAACAAGCCCAGACGAGGACAAGGCGATTGTCATCACAGAGAGTGAGGAGACAGAGTCCATGACAAACCCCCCCAACCACCACTCAACAAGCAGATTGTGACGGCTAGTTTCACCATCTTCAAAGTCTCTCTAGACCTCAACAATGGACCTCAACCAAAACCAGAAGTGGTTAAAGAAGATTGGCTTGCTTCAGTATGCAAGGCTTCCGTGGAGATCCTGGGAGGCTCCGCAAGATCCTCTCGTGCAATATGAAGCTTTCTAGAAATCGGGAGGTATGTTGAGTAACACTCTCATGGTGACACCCGAGATTATCTATGAGGTTTTTCACTTGCTTTTGATCAGGGAGGAAGTTGCATGCAACAAAGATATCGATAGTGAGATGCACAAGGAATTTGGACCGCCTGGAACGCAGAAAAATTATTTTTGTGAGTGATGTACAAGATACAAGCCGCCGCCAAAAACTGTTGTGGTATCTAGAAAGAATGTAGCTTTTGGTGAAGCCCAACACAGAGAGCCGAGATTCATATGCAGTACTCCACGTAGCAGAGAAGGGCACACGCATAAGTTGGGCTCACCTATTGCACACACGTCTCATGGGGGAGATAGCAAAGAAAGATTTGACTACATCAAATGCACATTCGAAGATTGCACCGTTCATTACAGCATTGCTTGAATTTGCAACACAAAATAAGGAAGAAGTGCCAAACGTCATTATACAATACACAGAGGATCAAAAAAACCAGAAGCATGATAGAACAATGCAAGACAACAAAGAATCTGACAAATTAAAGGCTGCAATAGTGCAAGATTTGCAAGCAGCTCAGTACTCTCAGGATGAGGCATTACAAGCAGTGTATGGTAAGTCCTTGGCAGATACACTCTGGGACACACCATTGGAAAAGGAGGAGATGCCCCCTCAGCAAATAGAACATAAATCCACCAAAAAAATCAAGCTCAATCAACGAGCTAAAGCATAGATGCCGAAGGAAGCATGGCTCACGACATGGCTTGTTTGTTGCTCAACTCACCCCCCAAGTCCTAATTTGAAAATTTGTCTCCAATCCGCAAGCTCGACTTGCAGAGGAAACTCCTGTGAAGGACAAACAGGCATTCGTAGCAAACGCAGAGGTGTCATGCATGCAAGTTGGCAATGCCCTACTCATATTCCAACATTATTTTGAACACCAACAAAACAAACAAGCTAAGCTACAGCAACAGATCCAACAGTTCCAGAAAGAAAAAGAGGCAACACAGTAATTCATGATCAAACATTATTCTGACATGCAGCAACAGCTTGCCAATGCACAGGCCAAACTTGCAGAACTTCAGGAAGAATATGCAAAGCCCACAGAGCAGCAGAGCAAACATATTGCAAAGCTGATAGCACAGGTCAAAGTACAACGAGATTGCATGCCGACTATGATAGAATGGCTCCGCGAAATGAAAGATGAATGTTTTGTCCAGCTCGACCATATGGGAACAAGTCATAATGACCTTCAAATCGAAAATCTTTTGTTAAAGCAATAGCTTCATGCACTACCACATGTAGAACAGCAACTCAAGGAAATGGCCGACGAGGTAGATGGCCTATTCCTTAGAAAATATGACTTTCTGAATTGAAGAATCAGCTGATCCGGACATCCCAAGAGTCGTGGAATACCTTGACGGGCAGAGTCTTTACTATAGCAAAAGACCATACGATGCTTTCGCATTGGCTGCATATGCCTACAAGGCCATGGCCTATGAGCTGGAGACTCTAGGGGAAAAATCAAAGGATGCCCAGAAAAAGCAGATGCCACTGGAGGACCCTCTCACAATCTTCGACACAAGGAAAGCAGGAACTTTTGCAAATTTCGATGAACCTGCAGAATTCATGATAGAAATTACTAAGCTTACAGCAGAATAGCTTGAGGAACATGCCAGCACAGAAGTCAGAACTAACCCCAACCACTCCAGTAGAACCCCAGTGAACAGCGAGAAGCAGTAGAAGCACCACCGGATACTCAAGAAAAGAAAGAAGAAATCGAAACTGCGAATCCAGTTGTCACCCGCCGAGAAACACTGATTGACCTCAATGCTTCACATATCTTCAAGATGCACTTGAAGGAGTATTTTCAGTAAAGAAGGGTTCGTGTCCTCGACTTTTTGTGAAAAAGCCTCTCCACTAGAAGTGCCAGGTGTTGAAGGTATAGCCTCCACCCACGTGGACACTGACCATGGGATAGGTTAAATACATCTTTAGTAAGAGGGAGTTATTAGGACAAGGTAGTGGGATAATTTTGTAACTGCAGGGATAGTTGTAACTGTCCCTAACAGCACTCCTTAGTGGCCTTATCCAACACGTAATTTTTTTGACTATGATTGTTACATTTTGAAACTTGTTGTTGCCTTACAACACGGACTAATCTCAGATGGCTATAAAACCTTGTATCAGCTCTTGTTGAGAGTTTGAGTTGTTGAGTTGATGTATTCTCTGGCAAAACATAATATACAAGAAGCATACTACCTTTTGTAAGATTTCCTCTCTGCCCTTTTTACATCTCCTGATAGTCTTTTGTAGTCCGATTACTTTCTGACTATACTCCCACTTCTGGCACCTTGTTGTCAGGAGTGCAGATGTATTTGTGTTTTTCATTTATTTGAAGACACGATGAACAAAGTCCAATAGACCCTCTTCGTCTCGACAAAAGGTGTCTAGTGGCATATTTTAAACATCATAATTTATATTCAAAAGGTTAGAGATGTAGAAGAGAAAGAGATAGATAGTAACGTCTAATAATGCAACCATTGCTTGTTCACCACTAATATAATTCATATCTATCTATCAAGTAAAAAATACTTAAATCGATTTATGTAGTTTAATAATCCTTATATCCAATTATCGGAATGGATATATAGCAATTATGAAATGTTATTGCTAATGATAATGGCTTGGAGTAACTCCCACACATGTGTCAAAGATGGGTTGAGGAGTAAAGATCTAAGAGTCCAAGGTATGATAGTAGTAATGTTAAAAAATGATGGCTAAAATTTACATCATAGTTCAGTACCATTGTCACACTTGTGTCAACTCATAAGACCGATCTTGAAAAAGCGATCTTGAAAAAGATCTTGAGTCAGTACCATTGTCACACTTGTGTCAACTCATAAGATGGGTTGAGGAGTAAAGATCTAAGAGTCCAAGGTATGATAGTAGTAATGTTAAAAAATGATGGCTAAAATTTACATCATAGTTCAGTACCATTGTCACACTTGTGTCAACTCATAAGACCGATCTTGAAAAAGCGTCCCACACCATTTTTCGCCACGTGGCCCCCTTCTATTTTGGTTCTTTCTCTCTCACTCACTCACACTTTCTTTTTTTAAGGGCTCTCTCTCTCTCTCTCTCTCTCACAGAGTTTGCAAATCATTCATTCCTATACACGGCCTTCCATCACAAGTTTTGGAAATTAATCATTCATTCATCTTGACAATTGTTTTCCTTTGATAGAACCAATTGAAAGCAGTGCTCACGAGTACAAGTACTCACTTGTTTCTCTACTCGTTGATAATTGTGACAGGACACTTTGTAGCATGATTTTGCAATCACAAAACTTTAAATATGTCTTTTATTTGATAAATCATGTCTTCCTTTGCAGTGATGTAGGTTGGAAACTTATTTGAATTAACATGAACTCAACACAACAATTAGCAAAATAGTAGACTATGAGTGTAAAATGTTTTGACTTAAATTTAGCAGCAAAAATACGGAACCCCCTCCTGCACATGTCGACCCTTCTCCCTCTCAAAAAGATCGGGAGAGGTGGCCTATGAGACCATGCACATCTTGGATATAATTAAATTTGTTTTTGGGAATTGCCAAGCATACCCATGGCAAGAAGGAGCAGGCCTTGAACCAGGGGTTGGAGATTTAGACATTATTTCCTTGCAGAGACTTGGGAACATGATGCATGAAGGCTGCCCTGTGCTGAAGAGTTTTGAGGTACACTCTATATAGATGCCCATAAAGAGAGAGAGAGAGAGAGAGAGAGATGGCTGTGGACACTACCTTCATTGCTTTCTGTTGGGGCTTGGTAATGGCCAGTAATTCACCCCTGCACATATGTGCTGCTACATCTGCTGTTGCTCGAAGACTGTTGGCTACTGCTACTGAGATCTGCTGAAGTTGATGCTGTGTTGCTGCTCTTGAGAGGGGTGAAGGTACTGCTGGGGTTGCTGATGGCCTGAGTCATGCTTCTGGAGGTAAAGCGAACACGGGAGGCCCTTGCTGAAGGAGGGAATCTTACAGGAGCTTCTGCTTCACTGGGAGGCTGCTCACTGGCCGATCTAGTCTGTGGCCTTCCAGATGCCAATGATGCAAGCCACGCCCTCCCCATCAAAGTCTATAGCCTTCACATCTCCTGAAGGAAAGGATGAGGAGTGGATGAAATAGGAAGGGTTGTATTGTATCTCCCTAACTATAGTTGTTTTCTATACAAACCGACCAGCAGGTTGACCTAGGGGACAGGGAAGACCTGGGACAGATCCCCTACTACATTGCAACCTGGCAAATGATACTTCTGGTCCAACCACGGCCAATCACCCTGGGCCAGGTTGGGAAGGAGCCTACTTACAGCCAGCTTTCAGATGACATTCCACCTGACGTGTGTTACCTGCATCAAATAAATGATGACATTTCATGCTCCTAGGACTGTCACAACAGATTCTTTGCAGAAAAAAAAAAAGGGGGCTGTCACAACAGAAGAGACAATCACCCTGGGCCAAGAAGAGGTTGGGAAGGAAGCTATTACAACCAGCTTTCAGATGACATTCACCTGACGTGTTAGCTGCATCAAACAAATGATGACATTTCATGCTCCCAGGACTGTCACAACAGGAGCCAGCCATGGAGGGATAGAAGACAATCAATAGGTTCCATGAGGCAGCCAAGCAAGTGGATACATGGATTGCCACAATCGAAACTGCTACTTGGCAGGCGATAGTAGATCAGCAGCTGTACATGCACAGCAAAGACATTAGTACCTGGTAGGAGCTGACAGACTTCCACAGAGCTACAAATACCAACAGGCAAGCCAGCAGCAGCAGCACAGGAAGCCGAATAGGCCATCCTGACGGGGGGACATCAACGTATGCCTCCCCTTCATTCCTCATCAGCCCACAGCAGTTTGGCCTCTTCATTAAGACCCCCCTTAGCAGACTCAGCTCACTTAGAAGGCTCTTCATTCATGCCTAACGAGGACCTCTTAGTAGTACTATAGCACTAGTGGCAATCAGTGTACCCAAGTGTACAATGCCAAGCCATTATCAATAAGCAGCAGGTAGTGAACATACATGGAAGTACTCTAATAAGTAATCCATGTGTGTATTGAGCACAATAAGTGTCTATCTTACAAGGGTATTAAAGAAATCTCCAGCAACAGATTACCTTGAAACAACAGCATAGATATTGGACCTGTTTTGCCAGCAAATATCCTCTACAGAGCCTCTCATGGGGAGGTTGATGAGATTGATTTTGGAAAAAGGCAACCTTGTGACGCCTAAGGAGCAACACATGGTACTGGAGGCCTACTTTGACACACACATAAAGGACTTGAACAGGTCCAGCATGAAGGCAGGGAAGCAGGACCAGGATTGCGACTGATTCGAGAGCACTTCTGGCCAGGGAAAGGCCTGGGCTGGAATCAGGTCGGATGAGCCTAGGCCAGTGGCAGGCTGCCATGTGACCAGACTGGGCAGTAAACTACAGCAGACCCAGTCAGATCTACAGACTGGTGGGTCGCCTATTACAGTCGGCTGCTTTTAGGGCTGGGACTCCAGCCTATAAACGGGAGCTATTCCATGGCTCAAACCATCCATTCGATGAGCAGATTTTGGGAACATTCCAGCCTGCTTCAATGTGCCCTCCCGGAGGAAGTGGCTGCGTGCAACATACAAGGAGCTCATAAGTCCTCACCATTGGCCCTCACAGCAGCAAGGAAGAAGGGATCGCTGAGGGAACTTGTGCCTCTGCAAAGGCTGCATTCAGAGCAGCAGGGAGGTCAAGGAAACATAACAAGCACTGCCTTGGAATTGGCTGTTCATAGGAGCAGCAAGGAGGGGTGATTGCAGGGCACACATACGAGGCCCACTCAAGCTCTAGAGGAGCCCTAGTGTTTTAGAAGTGCCAAGGGTAGGAGAACAGCCTTGTAGGAACAGGAGTACACATCTAGTCAGCATCCACTAATACAAGGTGGTATACTGGGCATTGTGTCCACATTGGACAGACATATACTTTGCTGGTTCTATGTCTCTCTTTTGAGCACTGTCTATTTACTGTCTGCACATCTATTGAAGTACACACTAAGGACAAGAAGTTTGGATTTGAATATACCATTATGTGAGTTCCTCCGCTCAAAAACTCTCTCTCTCTCTCTTGGGTTAGCTTCCACTGCACATACCCTCTCTTGTATTCTCTAACACAACTTAAGCCTTATGTATCCAGTTCGTCGTTGTAACCGTATTTGCATATGGGACTAATCTTAAGTTCCCCAAGTTCATAGATCTAGTAACACTTTCGTAAGATTACCTCCTTTTGTCCCTGGAAGGGAATATGCATTCATGCTGGCTTTTTTGCTAATCAGGGACGATGGCCCTTCTTCATGTGTATCTGGTCAAGCTGACCCTATTAAAAGAGGTTTAGTCTACCTTAATTGTACTAAGCTTCATTTTGTAGTTAATTTGCGAGAGGTTAAGCCTTTTAAATGTATAACAATGGGTTCCATTCCATGGCTTCCATATATTTATTGGCCCTTCACCCTCTTTCACCTCTCTCCTCCATTTTCATTCATCTTCCTCCATTTATTTCGTTGTCAAATTCTATTACTTTAGTGCAGGGAGTTAGTGGTTGTGCCACCTTGTTTTTATCCATTAGGCACCTCCATATGTTACACCAGCCAAGGAGGCGTGGACTCCAGAAGTCTGTTTATTAACTAGATCTTTTTGGGGTTGGTCACCAGCGATGATCAAGTCATATAAATAAGGTATCATGATCGTCCTCCTGTTCGCCTTTGTGAAGAGATACATGGTGGCATTCAAGGGACTATGAGAGAGACTGATCCTCAAGAAGTTGTCATCGATCTTCCAGTCCCAAGTGTTCCAAATGACAGGCTTTTGGGACTGTTCATTGATTTCTTGGTGTAGAAGGGTAGCAGGAATCCGCTAAGATCTTCCAGAGAAGTAATCTTTGAAGGTTCTAAAGAGATTCAGGAGGGACGTCTATACAGAAGCTGTGACCCTTGAGCTGTGACCCAGCGGCATAGTTACTAGGGAACGGCAACTTTTTGGGATGGGCGAGCGTGGAAGGCGTCAGATGACATGCCATCAAATGACATGCAAATATACCAAGACATGAAAACAAAATCCCTTTTTAACACTAAACTTTCCATCTCAGCTTTAAACTTTAAAAAAAACACAAATCGCTCAGAGGAAGGGGCCAAGAATAAAGACTGAGAGAAGGGCTGAGAGGAAAGGCTGAGAAGAGCGGGCTGCGAGGAGTAAGGGGCCAAGGTGCTGAGATGATTGCAAGGTAGATAGCAGGGCAGGAGTGCCAGGAGTAAGGGGCCGGCATGAGGGTACTCAGGTACATCTGGGTATGGGGTTACTTATTAGACTAGTACCACCTTGGGTGGGTAAGCACTTCACCAAATGGAGTGGGCTAGAGAGCTCAACATGTGACCCTCACGTGCAGACTATGGGCTGTAGGACTAGGGCAGCAACATGCCCTATAAGCCAGCCACAAGACAATCCATCTCTTTGGCATATATTCACAGTCCCTTGCGGAACGAGCTTGCAATGGTGCCGAACTTGAGCTACCTATGCGACAGATTCACAATACTGTACTGCTCATGCCCAAAAGAATAGGTCACTTCATGGACACGTTAAAAGAATTTACTCACTAGAATATGGTAGCATCTATACGAGCCTAGGACTTGCCCAGATCTGCAACGTTAGATCTGGAGTCATCGATGTGATCCCTTAGAACTGCTACCATGATTTTGGCTCGGAATCTGTTAACCTGCGTGTATTTATCAGCCTGGCAGCCTCTTTCCTCCATTTCTGATGCATCTCAGCCTTCTTGTCAGCCCTTCTATATGCATCTAACGCAGCATTGAAAATGGTTCTATGCCTGAATTCCGCATTTGCAGCAGGACCTTTTCTACTTTCCGCAAAACTCCTTTCTTTCCAAAGGCATCTATTAAAGAGCAGAAGGTATGAGTGTCTTCCTTCACTCCCATAGATCGCATCTCACGATAGGCAGTAGGCCTGCTTTACCATAGGCGTGAATGAGAATATTATACGTTATGGTATCACCCCTATAGTAGTATGTACGCATGAAATCAAGTACAGTCTCCATCTTCTCATATTGACACTCGATTGCGTATGCTTGTATAAGGGTGTTGAATGTGATAACATCAGGTCGACATCCAAAGCTTTGCAGCTTCATGTACCATTGCTCCATTGCTCTGATATTCCCTGCCCTTGAAAATTTTCGTAGGATAGCATTCTGGGTCCTACAATCGCAAAAAAATCCATGCTTTCCATCGAGGCGCCGGGCCTTTTGGAGGTCGGGAACTTGGCACGCTCTACTAAATGAACGACACCAATGCCCGACTGAGAGAAGGGTCATGCGGGATCGAAAGGGGTGCAGGGAGAGTAGGGTGTGAAAAGACAAGCGTATTTCTTTGGAGACGAAAGCAAGCGTATTTGTTTGGAAGCCTATTTCAAAAACCCAGCGTACGCGTACGTAAGAGGAGACAAGGGTCAAGTGTTTGGGCAATCATATAAAAGGGGTACATGATTCTTGCAATCTCTAAGAACTCACCACCAGTACCTTCAACGTCCTCTCTTTCGCGTCTTCAAGAATAACCCGTCTACAAGGCTCTCCAGATATGGCTGCAATTCAAGCTACCCACCTGATACTCCAATCCCCCTCGGAACAGGCTTGTGGAAACGACGCGGCACTGGTCTCCAGATTCGACAATCTAACTCGAGATTCCGCGCAAGTGCAACGCCTAGTTTTGCAAAAAATCCTGCAGCGCAATGGGGAGACGGTGTACTGGCAACAGCAGCTCAACTTGCATATGAAGGCGAACGGATCGCGGCAGCCCACGGACGGTCGTGCGCTGGAGGAGAGGTTCCGAGCAGCAGCGCCTCTGTCGACGTATCAAGATATTGAGTCTCATGTAGAGGGCATTGCTGACGGCAAAGGCTCCTCTTTACTGTGCGGTGATCCTGTGATACACCTGAACATGAGGTATGTAAGCCATTGCATTTGCAGTCCGATCTAAGAACGAATGTGACGCATGGCGTTGTTAGAGCTTCAAAGCAAGCCAGGAGATATAATTGGTGCCTAATTCATTGTGGTTGTACACTGAGTAATGCAGCTCCGGAACATCCTCAGGAAAGCCTAAAAGGTTTCCTGCCACTCAACTCACAGCCCAGCACCCTATCGACACCATGTGGCTGAGCGCGGCATTCAGAAACAGGTTCGCATCACAAACGCGTACCTCGTCTCACCAATGGATGAATTTTGTTTCTCGTAACTGGGCAACTCCGAGTTTTGACACAACACAGAATATGCCACCCTGCAAAAGCGAACTTTTACGAGAGATCCATGTGCTTCGTCCTACCTAGTATTTAAGATTGAAACACTTGTATGTGTTGGCAGGATTTACCCGATCTCAGACGGAGGAAAATGCCTGGCTTTTGTCCATGCACCCAAACGTTTCGACACAAACTGCGGGATCAAGGCAGGCGGCGTGACTGCCAACTACTTTTGGAGCGACGCGTTCAGACATAAGACCCAAAGGCGCCCTCCAATGGTCAATTTTGCGAGCCCAGACGAAGTGATCTTCGAGCCCGATGCTCAACAATCTATCTACTGTCACCTTGTTTGTGCACTGGTGCGCTCTACAGAGCTGGAATTGTGTTCATCTCTGTTCCCTTTCAGCATCATCCAGGCTTTCAAGATGTTCGAGAAAGTCTGGCCATATATCTGCGATGATATTGAGAGAGGGACCTTGAGCACACGGATCACGAGCCCAATTTTAAGAGCAGCCATGCGCGAAGTCCTATACTGGCCTAATCCACAGCTTGCCAAGTTTGTTCGGAAGGAATGTGAAAAGTCGTCTTGGTCCGGCATCGTCGAGCGATTGTGGCCAACGTTAAAGTATGTGCACTGCGTTCTAACTGGTCCGATGGCATCCTATTTGCCCTTGCTAAGATACTACTGTGGACAGTTACCATTAGTATGTGGAGACTACGGGTGCTCTGAATGTGCTTGGCTCGGCATTAACATGGACCCGAGGTCCACACCAGAGGCTGTTTCGTTCACACTGGTACCACATCTTGCATACGTGGAGTTTTTGCCTGTTACATGGAACCGCGCTGAACAGAAAAGTCTCGTTGGAATGGAGCAAGTGGAAGTGGGACAAGAGTACGAGATCATTTTGACGACGTATGCAGGTAGTATATTTGCCTGTTACACTGCATGGTAGCTTCAGCATTGCACCACTTGTGAAATTGTTTCGTAGGCACGAATTCATAATTTCAAACAATGGATCACTCATGTATGCACATACATACACGATTTTTTACATAACCAGTCCTGTATTAATCGGTTTAATATGTGTGCCAAGAATGCCTAATTCCATAACAAGGTGATGAGTATGCATCTAGAGTGCAAATTGAACTTAAATTTGTGTTCGGCGGTGATCACAGGGCTATGTAGGCATCGAGTGGGCGACATTGTAAAGGTAACGGGGTTCTACAACACGGCTCCACAGTTTGCATACGTGGCGAGGAGGAACGGCCTCCTAAGCGTGTGCGATGACAAGACGGATGAGAAAGAGTTGCGAGAGGTGGTGGAGAAAGCGGCGGAAATACTCAAGGAAGCGGGCCTCGACCTAGTGGAGTACAGCAGCTATGCATCAAAAGGTGGAGAAGGGGAGGTAGCGGGTAAGTATGAGATATACTGGGAAGTGAAGGGCAGGGAGGTGGAGGTGGAGGTGGAGAGGGCAAGCCGACTGCTGGAGAGATGTTGCACAGCAATGGATAGGGGGCTAGGGTACTTTTATAGGAAGGGCAGGATGGAGGGGATGATAGGACCATTGGAGGTGTGTGTGGTGAGAGAGGGCACATTTGCGAGGATGGCAGAGGAGGCAATGCGCAACGGTGCCCACCTTCTACAGTACAAGACACCCAAGATGGTGGTATCACCACCTCTCCTAGCTGTGCTCCGTGTCGGCACTCTCGCTCGTTTCACTAGCCCGCCCATGCCCCCACAACTTGTCGCCCCCCAACCCCACCCCTCTCATCCTCCTACCCGTGTTCTATCTTCACTCTAAGTTAACCAAGCATGTCTCACTCTTAACATCATTGAGCACTACTATTTACACTCACTATCACCAGCCACCACAGGTCGCCCCCAACTTGTTGGAGATTAATCTCACATCACGATCATCCAACAATAGGACAAGACAATGCACTCTGTGCCTCCCTATTGTAAAACCATGTTACCTTTACAATGTCACTCATGCAATACTTGCATAGCCCTGTGACCACCACGGTACAGAAATTGTGTAATTTCTTTCTCATGCTTATAAATGGTATGATCAAAGGCATTAGCTTTTTAGGGAAGCTCTAGTGTTGAAATTCTTGACACAAATAAGTGATTTGGTGTTAGAAATTATTGTTGGCACATATAAGTGACTATGTTATATAAAAAGTTGTGTTCATGTGCTAGTCTCGAACATATGAGCGATGTAGTGTTTGACATTATAGGATTAGGTTATATAAAGAATTTGTGGACTATAGCAAAACAGAAAACACCATCATTCTCTACAATAGAAGCCTCATGGGATGCACTATGAAGTAACCCCATGTATCACGTAGGTTCAAGGGGTATTTTAAAAACCACTTAACTCAAATTTTCCCCCCAATAAAAACATTCCTCTTTACTTTTGTAATAAGTGAATTTTTTCTAAAATTTAATAAAAAACCCCTGCTGTTATTGTAAACGTGTTACATTTTCTAATAAATTTGAATTGAAATACCCCTCCTTTTGAATGCACGTGGTACAATAAATTCTATGAGGTGAACTCCCCAAAGTTTAAGCACAATCTCAAGTGGTAGCATTTTGTCAAAGACTTGGTCAAATGATCCAAGAGTTGATCATTTTTTGTGCAAAGTGCAATGAATTTGTCCACCAACACCCACATAAATCTCATGAGACATTTGTTAAAAATTCTCTAGACTATTCTTTCGAAGGTATCCGGAGTGGCATTAAGCTGAAAATCATGGCATTGAATGCACTGAAGCATCTTATTCTATCATATGAAAACTTTAGGACAACATTGCACATCCTATAGACGATTACAGATCCTATTAATTAGATCTTTTTTAGTCATAAGAAGTCTCAAGTAATGCACTTTTGAATGAACACTTGGTTGCATGTATGTGTACAACAAAACTTTTATGTCATGAATAAATTCCTATCCCCAAAGAGTCTAGGATACATGCTTCACATGCAAAATAGTAGTTCCAATGTTTGATGATCACAATCAAGAAGGCAATTCCATAATATTCTAGTCTCATATTCAAGTTTGAAATTCTTAGGTTAATTTACACACCAAGTTTGTGGAATTTTTTTATCTATATACAATAAATTGCTCGAGTGTCATAGTACTTATGGCTATATGGATCCAATAGATAACATGGACAATTACTCTTATCTTGAACCAATCAAGAATGAGGTCATAGACCTTAGGTAAAGTATTCCACCATCTTTCAATATTCACTTTTGCAATCTATTTTGGAATTCGCAAACAAAATTTTATTCTTATATATACAAATTTCATAGTGAACACCTCTTTCTTGAGCTTCTGCCCTCTACTCTCAACCAGTAAATGTTACGATAATGAAGCACCAATATGTACATATAAGAATCTCGATAAAAATACGATAATAACATGCATAGGTGTCCCAAGTTTGATTAGTATACAGGTGTTATATTTACTCACATTTATAGGTGCAATTCATCACGTTCAATGATATGGATTAAAAACAATTCTTCATTAGCCGAGGGTATTTTGCTTGGGAAAAAGATGATAACTGCAGTTTGAGAGAGCTTCTTCAAAGGATGCACAAGAGAAGGCACCTTCATCTTGTAAGTGAGTTCCGGAGTAGGTAGTATCCATCATCTTCTACTTTGTTGAAAATTCTCATTCGACATGGCAAACACATAGGAAGCATCTTCAGATGAAGGAGCTATGGGGGGCGAAGTTTCCCTTGATTGTCTTTTAGGTTCAGGAGAGAGTGCTCTCTTGACATAATACTTGGTTATTTCTGCCATGCTCACAGACAAACGGAGGGCTAGATGGGATGCACACCCAAATGGAGAGAAGCAGATGGGGCACGAGAAGGACTGACAGGCTGTACGGATGTACGAAAAGACTGACA
Source organism: Dipteris shenzhenensis (assembly GCF_047967505.1). Classification (NCBI taxonomy): domain Eukaryota; kingdom Viridiplantae; phylum Streptophyta; class Polypodiopsida; order Gleicheniales; family Dipteridaceae; genus Dipteris; species Dipteris shenzhenensis. The sequence goes on along the minus strand of NC_141624.1, from coordinate 31,297,813 downwards.
GGCTGTATTGAAAGACTGACAGGGTGTACGAAAAGACTGACATGCTGTACGGAAAGAGTGACGGTTGTACGGAAAGGCTAACAGTTGCATGGAAAAACTGACATGCTGTACGGACGTACGGAAAGGTAGGCTGCAAGAAAAGGTACGGCGATGTAGGCAGGTACAGAGCTCCGTTCAAAGCTGCGCAGAGGCAAGCCAAACCTGACGTAGTTGTTTCTACTATCGTACGGAAACATTACGGTGGCCGTACAGATGTACGAATGGAGAGGCAGGCTGCATGCGATCCCTGACGAGGCTGAACAGCAGAGGTGTCGAGCTCTCACCACACTCCTCTCTCACACACACACCACACCACACCACACACGAATACACACACACTTTTTTCTTGTGAAACCAAGAAAATTATATTGTCCCCCTCCTCCCTCCACCACTTCCATCTCCACCACGCCCTCCCCCCCCCCCTTCTCCCTCCACCACCACCCTTTCTTCCCCCCCTCCCCACCCCCCTTCCATCTCCTCCACCCCGCCTCCACCACCACCCCTCCCCCCCTCCACCTCCCCCCCTCCACCCCCCCTTCCATCTTCTCCACTCCCCCTCCACCACCACCCCCTCCCCCCGCCCCCTCCTCCATCTCCCCCTCCCCCTCCACCACCACCCCCTCCCCCCCCCCCCCCCTCTCCTCCATCCCCCCCTCCACCACCACCCCTTCCCCCCCCCCCCCTCTTTCTCTCTCTCTCGCTTTTCCCCCCCCTCTTTCTCTCTCTTTTCTCCTTTTCTCTCTACTACCTCCTTCTCTCTCTCTCTCTCTCTCTCTCTCTCTCTCTCTCTCTCTCTCTCTCTCTCTCTCTCTCTCTCTTTCTCTCTCTCTCTTTTCCACGTCTCTCTCCCCCGTTCCCCCCTTCTCTCTCTCTCTCTCTCTCTCTTTCCCCCCTTCTCTCTCTTTCTCTCTCTCTCTCTCTCTCTCTCTCTCTCTCTCTCTCTCTCTCTCTCTCTCTCTCTCTCTCTCTCTCTCTCTCTCTCTCTCGCTCTCTCTTTTCCCCGCTTCTCTATCTCTCTCTCTCTCTCTCTCTCTCTCTCTCTACCTCCTCCCTTGTCGACCGCTCCACCAACTAAACCACCCTACACATCCTATAGACGATTACAGATCCTATTAATTAGATCTTCTTTAGTCATAAGAAGTCTCAAGTAATGCACTTTTGAATGAACACTTGGTTGCATGTATGTGTACAACAAAACTTTTATGTCATGAATAAATTCCTATCCCCAAAGAGTCTAGGATACATGCTTCACATGCAAAATAGTAGTTCCAATGTTTGATGATCACAATCAAGAAGGCAATTCCATAATATTCTAGTCTCATATTCAAGTTTGGAATTCTTAGGTTAATTTACACACCAAGTTTGTGGAATTTTTTTATCTATATACAATAAATTGCTCGAGTGTCATAGTACTTGTGGCTATATGGATCCAATAGATAACATAGACAATTACTCTTATCTTGAACCAATCAAGAATGAGGTCATAGACCTTAGGTAAAGTATTCCACCATCTTTGAATATTCACTTTTGCAATCTATTTTGGAAGTCGCAAACAAAACTTTATTCTTATATATACAAATATCATAGTGAACACCCCTTTCTTGAGCTTGTGTAGTCTACTCTCAACCAGTAAATGTTACGATAATGAAGCACCGATATTTACATATAAGAATCTCGATAAAAATACGATAATAACATGCATAGGTGTCCCAAATTTGATTAGTATACAAGTGTTATATTTACTCACATTTATAGGTGCAATTCATCACGTTCAATGATATGGATTAAAAACAATTCTTCATTAGCCAAGGGTATTTTGCCTGGGAAAAAGATGATAACTGCAGTTTGAGAGAGCTTCTTCAAAGGATGCACAAGAGAAGGCAACTTCATCTGGTAAGTGAGTTGCGGAGCAGGTAGTATCCATTCTCTTCTACTTTGTTGAAAATCCTCATTCAACATGTCAAACACATAGGAAGCATCTTCAGATGAAGGAGCTATGGGGGGCGAAGTTTCCCTTGATTGTCTTTTAGGTTCAGGAGAGAGTGCTCTCTTGACATAATACTTGCTTGTTTCTGCCATGCTCACAGACAAATGGAGGGCTAGATGGGAGGCACACCCAAATGGAGAGAAGCAGACGGGGCACGAGAAGGACTGACAGGCTGTACGGATGTACGGAAAGACTGACAGGCTATACGGAAAGATGGACAGGGTGTACGGAAAGACTGACATGCTGTACGGAAAGAGTGACGGTTGCATGGAAAGGCTAATGGTTGCACGAAAAAACTGACAAGCTGTACGAATATACGAAAAGGTAGGCTGCAAGAAAAGGTATGGTGATGTAGGCAGGTACAGAGCTCCATTCAAAGTTGCGTAGAGGCAAGCCAAACTTGACGTAGTTGTTTCTACTGTCATACGGAAACAGTACGGTGGCCATACAGATGTATGGATGGAGAGGCAGGCTGCATGTGATCCCTGACGAGGCTGAACAGCAGAGGTGTTGAGCTCTCATCACACTCCTCTCTCACACACACACCACACCACACCACACACGCATACACACACACTTTTTTTTTGTGAAACCAAGAAAAATATATTCTCCCCCTCCTCCCTCCACCCCTTCCATCTCCACCACCCCCTCCCCCCCACCCCCTCTTCTCCCTCCACCACCACCCTTTCTTCCCCCCCTCCCCACCCCCCCTTCCATCACCTCCACCCTGCCTCCACCACCACCCCCTCCCCCCCCCCTCCTCCATCCCCCCCTAGTGTAGCTTACTTTAACTTAGTTAGGTTTAACTTGGATTCCTCTTGGCTATATCGATCCAATAGATGACATAGACAATTACTCTTATCTTGAACCAATCACGAATGAGGTCATAGACCTTAGGTAAAGTATTCCACCATCTTTCAATATTCACTTTTGCAATCTATTTTGGAATTCGCAAACAAAACTTTATTCTTATATATACAAATTTCATAGTGAACACCCCTTTCTTGAGCTTATGCCCTCTACTCTCAACTAGTAATTGTTACAATACTGAAGCACCAATATTTACATATAAGAATCTCGATAAAAATACGATAATAACATGCATAGGTGTCCGAAATTTGATTAGCATACACGTGTTATATATACTCACATTTATAGGTGCAATTCATCACATTCAATGATATACATTAAAACAATTACTTATGCATCAAACACAAGTATGGTTACATGGTCCTAAAAAATAAGAGAATTTTTCCCAATGATAATTATGACACTTGATCTTCTAAGAAATTCCATAATTTCACCCATCAAATGATATAAGGTGCAAGGCTTGAGTCAACAACCAATCTAAAGAGGCAAAAACAAGAGCCCTCTCATAACTTATTTATGGTTTTGATTGTATGTAGACTTTTTTTATATATGTTACAAAAGAGTTATGTTTTTTGTACTAATACTCTACTTATACATGGTGTTCTTTGGGTCTTGCGTAAGAGGTTATATGTTGTGAGTGGAATTTGCTGATTAAGGGACAAAATTTGTGAAATTCAAAGAGAAGGAAGTTTGATCCACACACTAGGATACATATCTTGACATAAGCTACATGAAATGATGATTATGTAGAAATTGATTAGCTAACATCAGACATCAAGAGTAGACTTGAAAATTGTAGGGGAGTTATCACAAGATCTACCTTCTCCATTGAAAGTTGTAAGGGAGGTATCGCTAGAGGTGCCTTCCTCATTACTAACAATCAACCAATTTTACTTGAGTGGTTACATGTCACCACAGCGGAGGAGGCATTAATTCAACAAGTCACCGCAGCAAAGGAGGCATGGATGGTCTTGAAAAATCAGTATGATACCATGAATCAGATGCGGATTCAGAATCTGGAGACTCAACTCGCGAACGAGAAGTTGTCTGAGTTTGAAGCGACAGAGAAGTTCATCACCAGGGTGAAAGATCAGATGATTGCGATTGGCATCACCATCACCAGCGAGAATCTAGCACGAAGGTGCATACGGATTCTCCCACCAAAGTACGATGGTCTTGTTATGGCACTGAATACGCAAAACAGATATTTGCCCCTCAACTTTGAGGTTTTCAGCGCGATGCTTCTGGAGGAGGAGATGCGTCAAAAGACGAGGACTGGAGAAGATTCCGCTTTCTGGATTGGATCAAAGGAAGGTAAGGGTAAGGACTCTGGTAACCCATCTGATGATAAAAAGAGAAAGAAGAAGATCAAGTGCTTCTATTGCAACAAGGCAGGGCACAAGCAGAATAAGTGCAGAATGAGCATCCCAGATGAAGTCCCTGATGCATGTATATTTATGATAAGAATAGAAGAACCACCAAACTGGTATAACAAGATATTATTTTTCCTTACTGATGGACTAATTCTAGAAACATTGAATAGAGATCAAAGAAAAAAATTAGTATTGCAAAGCAGACCTTTCCTTATCATTGCTGGAGTGTTGTACAAAAGAGGTATCGACCAGGTCATCAGAAGGTGTGCCCAAGACCATGAGCAAAAAACTGCGTTAGCAGAGGCACATGGAGGGCCAGCAGGAGGCCACTTCTCAGGTGATATCACGGGTAAGAAAATCTTGCAGGCTGGATTATGGTGGCCCACAATGTTAAAAGATGCACACAATTATGCCAAATCATGCTTGTCATGTTAAAGGGATGACCGACCAATGGATAGTGACAGAATGGCAAATCAGTCATTTATTCCATTGGGACCTTTTCAAAAGTGGGGATTGGACTTTATTGGACCAATCAAACCTGCAGCCAAATTCTTAGGTAATCAATATATTCTTGGTGCTATTGATTATTGCACTAAATGAGTTGAGGCTCTAGCATTGAGGACATGCAAAGCTAGAATAGTTGCACATTTTTTGTATCACAATAGTGTAACCAGATTTGGTGTTCCTATTGAGATTGTATTTGACAGACGAACCCATTTCATTAACAAAACCATCAGAAAAATGACCAAGATGCACATGATGCTGCACAAAAAATCCACAACATATACCCACAAGCCAATGGATTGGCTGAGAGCTACAACAAGCTCATGAAAAAGGTTTACAGCAGAATAATTGCTGATCACCTAGAGGATTGGGATCAGCATTTTAGACTCGGTGCTTTGGGCACTTTGGACAGCACACAAGGTAGCCATAGGATTGACACCTTTCAGGCTATTGTATGGTTGTGAAGTAGTGGTACCCATGGAGTTTGTTGCAGGCATAGCAATTGACAACAAACTTTCACCAGAAGACTCCATCCATGCTAGGTTGGAGCAACTTTTACAATTGGATGAAGATAGATTGGCCAGCTCCCTTGGCCAGCTCCCATATAGCTGACATTAACCAAAAAAGAAGGGTAGCCTGGAGATTCAATAGAAATATTAAATTCAAGCTTTTAAAAAACGGAGACTTGGTGTTGATGTTCAACACTAAGCTGGGCAAAATGCCAGGTAAATTCAAATTAAGGTATGATGGTCCATTCAAGGTGATTGATACATATGAGCAAGGGACATTTCTCTTGGCAGACCTACATGGAAACTCCATTGAGAAGCCAATCAATGGTTTTATACTTAAGCCTTACATTGGCCCTGATCCCACACAGGCGAAGATCAACACAATCTCACTGCAGAACCATTTTGAGGTACACAGTTATATAGTCTCTATTTCAACCTATCTGCTCACTAATGGGGTATCATGCAACTTTTCAAAGAAGCCTTCAAAGACAAATTCAGAAGCGTTTCGTGGTGACAGCTCTGAACAACATCATAGAAGCAACCGATCACATGAATAGCAACTATAATCATAGTCCAACCCGATTCTACCAACAATGCAGCAAAGACATTGCCACACTTCCATACAGTTCAAGTATAATCAAATACCCTACAATAAACAAAGGTAATTTTGCAGGTGAGAAGATGCAACAACAAGATGAAGATGCAACGAGCTTCACTCCAACAATGCTCCGATGTGTTTCAGACCAAAGTCCAACAAAACTAACTGAGAACTCTACCATAGTTCCGACAGGGACCAAACTAAGCAAATCTAACTCTGATCCACTGCACATGCGTGGCACATGTCTTTTTTGACTTTTTGGAGTACGACTGAGGTCCGCGTATTCAGTCTCGCATTCGATCCACCCACTCCAGTCCGAATTCCATCCAACTCTTGCGTCCTGTCCGACCCTACAGCCTGACTACAATTCTCCACATGAATCGCAACAAAGTCCGACTATGCTCCACCTATCCGCCGCCCTCAGTCTGTCGACTCACAAAATAGACTATACTAGCCGTGCCAACCCATCAGCACCCATATGTACACAGTATCAACGATACAAATTTCGACAAGGCTGCTCACACAAACGACGCCCTCAACATGAGGAAAAGCATCATCGCCGATGCACACCTTACCGACCCCATGATGCAAACCCATATAAGCAAGGAGGGATGGGAGGTGGATTATACACCCACCCAATCGTCGCTTCATACTGCCAGTTTGGCACATGCGAGACTACTAGTGAATCTCCACACAAGCCCAATGAACGATGACTTGTGCAGTCAAGCTTCCCTTCAAATGGCTCCAAAACATAGTTTATGGGTCACAATCCGGCAAGAAAGAGCCCCCGAACAAGCCCAGACGAGGAGAAGGCGATTGTCATCACAGAGAGTGAGGAGACAGAGTCCATGACAAACCCCCCCAACCACCACTCAACAAGCAGATTGTGACGGCCAGTTTCACCATCTTCAAAGTCTCTCTAGACCTCAACAATGGACCTCAACCAAAACCAGAAGTGGTTAAAGAAGATTGGCTTGCTTCAGTATGCAAGGCTTCCGTGGAGATCGTGGGAGGCTCCGCAAGATCCTCTCGTGCAATATGAAGCTTTCTAGAAATCGGGAGGTATGTTGAGTAACACTCTCATGGTGACACCCGAGATTATCTATGAGGTTTTTCACTTGCTTTTGATCAGGGAGGAAGTTGCATGCAACAAAGATATCGATAGTGAGATGCACAAGGAATTTGGACCGCCTGGAACGCAGAAAAATTATTTTTGTGAGTGATGTACAAGATACAAGCCGCCGCCAAAAACTGTTGTGGTATCTAGAAAGAATGTAGCTTTTGGTGAAGCCCAACACAGAGAGCCGAGATTCATATGCAGTACTCCACGTAGCAGAGAAGGGCACACGCATAAGTTGGGCTCACCTATTGCACACACGTCTCATGGGGGAGATAGCAAAGAAAGATTTGACTACATCAAATGCACATTCGAAGATTGCACCGTTCATTACAGCATTGCTTGAATTTGCAACACAAAATAAGGAAGAAGTGCCAAACGTCATTATACAATACACAGAGGATCAAAAAAACCAGAAGCATGATAGAACAATGCAAGACAACAAAGAATCTGACAAATTAAAGGCTGCAATAGTGCAAGATTTGCAAGCGGCTCAGTACTCTCAGGATGAGGCATTACAAGCAGTGTATGGTAAGTCCTTGGCAGATACACTCTGGGACACACCATTGGAAAAGGAGGAGATGCCCCCTCAGCAAATAGAACATAAACCCACCAAAAAAATCAAGCTCAATCAACGAGCTAAAGCATAGATGCCGAAGGAAGCATGGCTCACGACATGGCTTGTTTGTTGCTCAACTCACCCCCCAAGTCCTAATTTGAAAATTTGTCTCCAATCCGCAAGCTCGACTTGCAGAGGAAACTCCTGTGAAGGACAAACAGGCATTCGTAGCAAACGCAGAGGTGTCATGCATGCAAGTTGGCAATGCCCTACTCATATTCCAACATTATTTTGAACACCAACAAAACAAACAAGCTAAGCTACAGCAACAGATCCAACAGTTCCAGAAAGAAAAAGAGGCAACACAGTAATTCATGATCAAACATTATTCTGACATGCAGCAACAGCTTGCCAATGCACAGGCCAAACTTGCAGAACTTCAGGAAGAATATGCAAAGCCCACAGAGCAGCAGAGCAAACATATTGCAAAGCTGATAGCACAGGTCAAAGTACAACGAGATTGCATGCCGACTATGATAGAATGGCTCCAAGAAATGAAAGATGAATGTTTTGTCCAGCTCGACCATATGGGAACAAGTCATAATGACCTTCAAATCGAAAATCTTTTGTTAAAGCAATAGCTTCATGCACTACCACATGTAGAACAGCAACTCAAGGAAATGGCCGACGAGGTAGATGGCCTATTCCTTAGAAAATATGACTTTCTGAATTGAAGAATCAGCTGATCCGGACATCCCAAGAGTCGTGGAATACCTTGACGGGCAGAGTCTTTACTATAGCAAAAGACCATACGATGCTTTCGCATTGGCTGCATATGCCTACAAGGCCATGGCCTATGAGCTGGAGACTCTAGGGGAAAAATCAAAGGATGCCCAGAAAAAGCAGATGCCACTGGAGGACCCTCTCACAATCTTCGACACAAGGAAAGCAGAAACTTTTGCAAATTTCGATGAACCTGCAGAATTCATGATAGAAATTACTAAGCTTACAGCAGAATAGCTTGAGGAACATGCCAGCACAGAAGTCAGAACTAACCCCAGCCACTCCAGTAGAACCCCAGTGAACAGCGAGAAGCAGTAGAAGCACCACCGGATACTCAAGAAAAGAAAGAAGAAATCGAAACTGCGAATCCAGTTGTCACACGCCGGGGAACACTGATTGACCTCAATGCTTCACATATCTTCAAGATGCACTTGAAGGAGTATTTTCAGTAAAGAAGGGTTCGTGTCCTCGACTTTTTGTGAAAAAGCCTCTCCATTGGAAGTCCCAGGTGTTGAAGGTATAGCCTCCACCCACGTGGACACTGACCATGGGATAGGTTAAATACACCTCTAGTAAGAGGGAGTTATTAGGACAAGGTAGTGGGATAATTTTGTAACTGCAGGGATAGTTGTAACTGTCCCTAACAGCACTCCTTAGTGGCCTTATCCAACACGTAATTTTTTTGACTATGATTGTTACATTTTGAAACTTGTTGTTGCCTTACAACACGGACTAATCTCAGATGGCTATAAAACCTTGTATCAGCTCTTGTTGAGAGTTTGAGTTGTTGAGTTGATGTATTCTCTGGCAAAACATAATATACAAGAAGCATACTACCTTTTGTAAGATTTCCTCTCTGCCCTTTTTACATCTCCTGATAGTCTTTTGTAGTCCGATTACTTTCTGACTATACTCCCACTTCTGGCACCTTGTTGTCAGGAGTGCAGATGTATTTGTGTTTTTCATTTATTTGAAGACACGATGAACAAAGTCCAATAGACCCTCTTCGTCTCGACAAAAGGTGTCTAGTGGCATATTTTAAACATCATAATTTATATTCAAAAGGTTAGAGATGTAGAAGAGAAAGAGATAGATAGTAACGTCTAATAATGCAACCATTGCTTGTTCACCACTAATATAATTCATATCTATCTATCAAGTAAAAAATACTTAAATCGATTTATGTAGTTTAATAATCCTTATATCCAATTATCGGAATGGATATATAGCAATTATGAAATGTTATTGCTAATGATAATGGCTTGGAGTAACTCCCACACATGTGTCAAAGATGGGTTGAGGAGTAAAGATCTAAGAGTCCAAGGTATGATAGTAGTAATGTTAAAAAATGATGGCTAAAATTTACATCATAGTTCAGTACCATTGTCACACTTGTGTCAACTCATAAGACCGATCTTGAAAAAGCGTCCCACACCATTTTTCGCCACGTGGCCCCCTTCTATTTTGGTTCTTTCTCTCTCACTCACTCACACTTTCTTTTTTTAAGGGCTCTCTCTCTCTCTCTCACACACAGAGTTTGCAAATCATTCATTCCTATACACGGCCTTCCATCACAAGTTTTGGAAATTAATCATTCATTCATCTTGACAATTGTTTTCCTTTGATAGAACCAATTGAAAGCAGTGCTCACGAGTACAAGTACTCACTTGTTTCTCTACTCGTTGATAATTGTGACAGGACACTTTGTAGCATGATTTTGCAATCACAAAACTTTAAATATGTCTTTTATTTGATAAATCATGTCTTCCTTTGCAGTGATGTAGGTTGGAAACTTATTTGAATTAACATGAACTCAACACAACAATTAGCAAAATAGTAGACTATGAGTGTAAAATGTTTTGACTTAAATTTAGCAGCAAAAATACGGAACCCCCTCCTGCACATGTCGACCCTTCTCCCTCTCAAAAAGATCGGGAGAGGTGGCCTATGAGACCATGCACATCTTGGATATAATTAAATTTGTTTTTGGGAATTGCCAAGCATACCCATGGCAAGAAGGAGCAGGCCTTGAACCAGGGGTTGGAGATTTAGACATTATTTCCTTGCAGAGACTTGGGAACATGATGCATGAAGGCTGCCCTGTGCTGAAGAGTTTTGAGGTACACTCTATATAGATGCCCATAAAGAGAGAGAGAGAGAGAGAGAGAGATGGCTGTGGACACTACCTTCATTGCTTTCTGTTGGGGCTTGGTAATGGCCAGTAATTCACCCCTGCACATATGTGCTGCTACATCTGCTGTTGCTCGAAGACTGTTGGCTACTGCTACTGAGATCTGCTGAAGTTGATGCTGTGTTGCTGCTCTTGAGAGGGGTGAAGGTACTGCTGGGGTTGCTGATGGCCTGAGTCATGCTTCTGGAGGTAAAGCGAACACGGGAGGCCCTTGCTGAAGGAGGGAATCTTACAGGAGCTTCTGCTTCACTGGGAGGCTGCTCACTGGCCGATCTAGTCTGTGGCCTTCCAGATGCCAATGATGCAAGCCACGCCCTCCCCATCAAAGTCTATAGCCTTCACATCTCCTGAAGGAAAGGATGAGGAGTGGATGAAATAGGAAGGGTTGTATTGTATCTCCCTAACTATAGTTGTTTTCTATACAAACCGACCAGCAGGTTGACCTAGGGGACAGGGAAGACCTGGGACAGATCCCCTACTACATTGCAACCTGGCAAATGATACTTCTGGTCCAACCACGGCCAATCACCCTGGGCCAGGTTGGGAAGGAGCCTACTTACAGCCAGCTTTCAGATGACATTCCACCTGACGTGTGTTACCTGCATCAAATAAATGATGACATTTCATGCTCCTAGGACTGTCACAACAGATTCTTTGCAGAAAAAAAAAAAGGGGGCTGTCACAACAGAAGAGACAATCACCCTGGGCCAAGAAGAGGTTGGGAAGGAAGCTATTACAACCAGCTTTCAGATGACATTCACCTGACGTGTTAGCTGCATCAAACAAATGATGACATTTCATGCTCCCAGGACTGTCACAACAGGAGCCAGCCATGGAGGGATAGAAGACAATCAATAGGTTCCATGAGGCAGCCAAGCAAGTGGATACATGGATTGCCACAATCGAAACTGCTACTTGGCAGGCGATAGTAGATCAGCAGCTGTACATGCACAGCAAAGACATTAGTACCTGGTAGGAGCTGACAGACTTCCACAGAGCTACAAATACCAACAGGCAAGCCAGCAGCAGCAGCACAGGAAGCCGAATAGGCCATCCTGACGGGGGGACATCAACGTATGCCTCCCCTTCATTCCTCATCAGCCCACAGCAGTTTGGCCTCTTCATTAAGACCCCCCTTAGCAGACTCAGCTCACTTAGAAGGCTCTTCATTCATGCCTAACGAGGACCTCTTAGTAGTACTATAGCACTAGTGGCAATCAGTGTACCCAAGTGTACAATGCCAAGCCATTATCAATAAGCAGCAGGTAGTGAACATACATGGAAGTACTCTAATAAGTAATCCATGTGTGTATTGAGCACAATAAGTGTCTATCTTACAAGGGTATTAAAGAAATCTCCAGCAACAGATTACCTTGAAACAACAGCATAGATATTGGACCTGTTTTGCCAGCAAATATCCTCTACAGAGCCTCTCATGGGGAGGTTGATGAGATTGATTTTGGAAAAAGGCAACCTTGTGACGCCTAAGGAGCAACACATGGTACTGGAGGCCTACTTTGACACACACATAAAGGACTTGAACAGGTCCAGCATGAAGGCAGGGAAGCAGGACCAGGATTGCGACTGATTCGAGAGCACTTCTGGCCAGGGAAAGGCCTGGGCTGGAATCAGGTCGGATGAGCCTAGGCCAGTGGCAGGCTGCCATGTGACCAGACTGGGCAGTAAACTACAGCAGACCCAGTCAGATCTACAGACTGGTGGGTCGCCTATTACAGTCGGCTGCTTTTAGGGCTGGGACTCCAGCCTATAAACGGGAGCTATTCCATGGCTCAAACCATCCATTCGATGAGCAGATTTTGGGAACATTCCAGCCTGCTTCAATGTGCCCTCCCGGAGGAAGTGGCTGCGTGCAACATACAAGGAGCTCATAAGTCCTCACCATTGGCCCTCACAGCAGCAAGGAAGAAGGGATCGCTGAGGGAACTTGTGCCTCTGCAAAGGCTGCATTCAGAGCAGCAGGGAGGTCAAGGAAACATAACAAGCACTGCCTTGGAATTGGCTGTTCATAGGAGCAGCAAGGAGGGGTGATTGCAGGGCACACATACGAGGCCCACTCAAGCTCTAGAGGAGCCCTAGTGTTTTAGAAGTGCCAAGGGTAGGAGAACAGCCTTGTATGAACAGGAGTACACATCTAGTCAGCATCCACTAATACAAGGTGGTATACTGGGCATTGTGTCCACATTGGACAGACATATACTTTGCTGGTTCGATGTCTCTCTTTTGAGCACTGTCTATTTACTGTCTGCACATCTATTGAAGTACACACTAAGGACAAGAAGTTTGGATTTGAATATACCATTATGTGAGTTCCTCCGCTCAAAAACTCTCTCTCTCTCTCTTGGGTTAGCTTCCACTGCACATACCCTCTCTTGTATTCTCTAACACAACTTAAGCCTTATGTATCCAGTTCGTCGTTGTAACCGTATTTGCATATGGGACTAATCTTAAGTTCCCCAAGTTCATAGATCTAGTAACACTTTCGTAAGATTGCCTCCTTTTGTCCCTGGAAGGGAATATGCATTCATGCTGGCTTTTTTGCTAATCAGGGACGATGGCCCTTCTTCATGTGTATCTGGTCAAGCTGACCCTATTAAAAGAGGTTTAGTCTACCTTAATTGTACTAAGCTTCATTTTGTAGTTAATTTGCGAGAGGTTAAGCCTTTTAAATGTATAACAATGGGTTCCATTCCATGGCTTCCATATATTTATTGGCCCTTCACCCTCTTTCACCTCTCTCCTCCATTTTCATTCATCTTCCTCCATTTATTTCGTTGTCAAATTCTATTACTTTAGTGCAGGGAGTTAGTGGTTGTGCCACCTTGTTTTTATCCATTAGGCACCTCCATATGTTACACCAGCCAAGGAGGCGTGGACTCCAGAAGTCTGTTTATTAACTAGATCTTTTTGGGGTTGGTCACCAGCGATGATCAAGTCATATAAATAAGGTATCATGATCGTCCTCCTGTTCGCCTTTGTGAAGAGATACATGGTGGCATTCAAGGGACTATGAGAGAGACTGATCCTCAAGAAGTTGTCATCGATCTTCCAGTCCCAAGTGTTCCAAATGACAGGCTTTTGGGACTGTTCATTGATTTCTTGGTGTAGAAGGGTAGCAGGAATCCGCTAAGATCTTCCAGAGAAGTAATCTTTGAAGGTTCTAAAGAGATTCAGGAGGGACGTCTATACAGAAGCTGTGACCCTTGAGCTGTGACCCAGCGGCATAGTTACTAGGGAACGGCAACTTTTTGGGATGGGCGAGCGTGGAAGGCGTCAGATGACATGCCATCAAATGACATGCAAATATACCAAGACATGAAAACAAAATCCCTTTTTAACACTAAACTTTCCATCTCAGCTTTAAACTTTAAAAAAAACACAAATCGCTCAGAGGAAGGGGCCAAGAATAAAGACTGAGAGAAGGGCTGAGAGGAAAGGCTGAGAAGAGCGGGCTGCGAGGAGTAAGGGGCCAAGGTGCTGAGATGATTGCAAGGTAGATAGCAGGGCAGGAGTGCCAGGAGTAAGGGGCCGGCATGAGGGTACTCAGGTACATCTGGGTATGGGGTTACTTATTAGACTAGTACCACCTTGGGTGGGTAAGCACTTCACCAAATGGAGTGGGCTAGAGAGCTCAACATGTGACCCTCACGTGCAGACTATGGGCTGTAGGACTAGGGCAGCAACATGCCCTATAAGCCAGCCACAAGACAATCCATCTCTTTGGCATATATTCACAGTCCCTTGCGGAACGAGCTTGCAATGGTGCCGAACTTGAGCTACCTATGCGACAGATTCACAATACTGTACTGCTCATGCCCAAAAGAATAGGTCACTTCATGGACACGTTAAAAGAATTTACTCACTAGAATATGGTAGCATCTATACGAGCCTAGGACTTGCCCAGATCTGCAACGTTAGATCTGGAGTCATCGATGTGATCCCTTAGAACTGCTACCATGATTTTGGCTCGGAATCTGTTAACCTGCGTGTATTTATCAGCCTGGCAGCCTCTTTCCTCCATTTCTGATGCATCTCAGCCTTCTTGTCAGCCCTTCTATATGCATCTAACGCAGCATTGAAAATGGTTCTATGCCTGAATTCCGCATTTGCAGCAGGACCTTTTCTACTTTCCGCAAAACTCCTTTCTTTCCAAAGGCATCTATTAAAGAGCAGAAGGTATGAGTGTCTTCCTTCACTCCCATAGATCGCATCTCACGATAGGCAGTAGGCCTGCTTTACCATAGGCGTGAATGAGAATATTATACGTTATGGTATCACCCCTATAGTAGTATGTACGCATGAAATCAAGTACAGTCTCCATCTTCTCATATTGACACTCGATTGCGTATGCTTGTATAAGGGTGTTGAATGTGATAACATCAGGTCGACATCCAAAGCTTTGCAGCTTCATGTACCATTGCTCCATTGCTCTGATATTCCCTGCCCTTGAAAATTTTCGTAGGATAGCATTCTGGGTCCTACAATCGCAAAAAAATCCATGCTTTCCATCGAGGCGCCGGGCCTTTTGGAGGTCGGGAACTTGGCACGCTCTACTAAATGAACGACACCAATGCCCGACTGAGAGAAGGGTCATGCGGGATCGAAAGGGGTGCAGGGAGAGTAGGGTGTGAAAAGACAAGCGTATTTCTTTGGAGACGAAAGCAAGCGTATTTGTTTGGAAGCCTATTTCAAAAACCCAGCGTACGCGTACGTAAGAGGAGACAAGGGTCAAGTGTTTGGGCAATCATATAAAAGGGGTACATGATTCTTGCAATCTCTAAGAACTCACCACCAGTACCTTCAACGTCCTCTCTTTCGCGTCTTCAAGAATAACCCGTCTACAAGGCTCTCCAGATATGGCTGCAATTCAAGCTACCCACCTGATACTCCAATCCCCCTCGGAACAGGCTTGTGGAAACGACGCGGCACTGGTCTCCAGATTCGACAATCTAACTCGAGATTCCGCGCAAGTGCAACGCCTAGTTTTGCAAAAAATCCTGCAGCGCAATGGGGAGACGGTGTACTGGCAACAGCAGCTCAACTTGCATATGAAGGCGAACGGATCGCGGCAGCCCACGGACGGTCGTGCGCTGGAGGAGAGGTTCCGAGCAGCAGCGCCTCTGTCGACGTATCAAGATATTGAGTCTCATGTAGAGGGCATTGCTGACGGCAAAGGCTCCTCTTTACTGTGCGGTGATCCTGTGATACACCTGAACATGAGGTATGTAAGCCATTGCATTTGCAGTCCGATCTAAGAACGAATGTGACGCATGGCGTTGTTAGAGCTTCAAAGCAAGCCAGGAGATATAATTGGTGCCTAATTCATTGTGGTTGTACACTGAGTAATGCAGCTCCGGAACATCCTCAGGAAAGCCTAAAAGGTTTCCTGCCACTCAACTCACAGCCCAGCACCCTATCGACACCATGTGGCTGAGCGCGGCATTCAGAAACAGGTTCGCATCACAAACGCGTACCTCGTCTCACCAATGGATGAATTTTGTTTCTCGTAACTGGGCAACTCCGAGTTTTGACACAACACAGAATATGCCACCCTGCAAAAGCGAACTTTTACGAGAGATCCATGTGCTTCGTCCTACCTAGTATTTAAGATTGAAACACTTGTATGTGTTGGCAGGATTTACCCGATCTCAGACGGAGGAAAATGCCTGGCTTTTGTCCATGCACCCAAACGTTTCGACACAAACTGCGGGATCAAGGCAGGCGGCGTGACTGCCAACTACTTTTGGAGCGACGCGTTCAGACATAAGACCCAAAGGCGCCCTCCAATGGTCAATTTTGCGAGCCCAGACGAAGTGATCTTCGAGCCCGATGCTCAACAATCTATCTACTGTCACCTCGTTTGTGCACTGGTGCGCTCTACAGAGCTGGAATTGTGTTCATCTCTGTTCCCTTTCAGCATCATCCAGGCTTTCAAGATGTTCGAGAAAGTCTGGCCATATATCTGCGATGATATTGAGAGAGGGACCTTGAGCACACGGATCACGAGCCCAATTTTAAGAGCAGCCATGCGCGAAGTCCTATACTGGCCTAATCCACAGCTTGCCAAGTTTGTTCGGAAGGAATGTGAAAAGTCGTCTTGGTCCGGCATCGTCGAGCGATTGTGGCCAACGTTAAAGTATGTGCACTGCGTTCTAACTGGTCCGATGGCATCCTATTTGCCCTTGCTAAGATACTACTGTGGACAGTTACCATTAGTATGTGGAGACTACGGGTGCTCTGAATGTGCTTGGCTCGGCATTAACATGGACCCGAGGTCCACACCAGAGGCTGTTTCGTTCACACTGGTACCACATCTTGCATACGTGGAGTTTTTGCCTGTTACATGGAACCGCGCTGAACAGAAAAGTCTCGTTGGAATGGAGCAAGTGGAAGTGGGACAAGAGTACGAGATCATTTTGACGACGTATGCAGGTAGTATATTTGCCTGTTACACTGCATGGTAGCTTCAGCATTGCACCACTTGTGAAATTGTTTCGTAGGCACGAATTCATAATTTCAAACAATGAATCACTCATGTATGCACATACATACACGATTTTTTACATAACCAGTCCTGTATTAATCGGTTTAATATGTGTGCCAAGAATGCCTAATTCCATAACAAGGTGATGAGTATGCATCTAGAGTGCAAATTGAACTTAAATTTGTGTTCGGCGGTGATCACAGGGCTATGTAGGCATCGAGTGGGCGACATTGTAAAGGTAACGGGGTTCTACAACACGGCTCCACAGTTTGCATACGTGGCGAGGAGGAACAGCCTCCTAAGCGTGTGCGATGACAAGACGGATGAGAAAGAGTTGCGAGAGGTGGTGGAGAAAGCGGCGGAAATACTCAAGGAAGCGGGCCTCGACCTAGTGGAGTACAGCAGCTATGCATCAAAAGGTGGAGAAGGGGAGGTAGCGGGTAAGTATGAGATATACTGGGAAGTGAAGGGCGGGGAGGTGGAGGTGGAGAGGGCAAGCCGACTGCTGGAGAGATGTTGCACAGCAATGGATAGGGGGCTAGGGTACTTTTATAGGAAGGGCAGGATGGAGGGGATGATAGGACCATTGGAGGTGTGTGTGGTGAGAGAGGGCACATTTGCGAGGATGGCAAAGGAGGCAATGCGCAACGGTGCCCACCTTCTACAGTACAAGACACCCAAGATGGTGGTATCACCACCTCTCCTAGCTGTGCTCCGTGTCGGCACTCTCGCTCGTTTCACTAGCCCGCCCATGCCCCCACAACTTGTCGCCCCCCAACCCCACCCCTCTCATCCTCCTACCCGTGTTCTATCTTCACTCTAAGTTAACCAAGCATGTCTCACTCTTAACATCATTGAGCACTACTATTTACACTCACTATCACCAGCCACCACAGGTCGCCCCCAACTTGTTGGAGATTAATCTCACATCACGATCATCCAACAATAGGACAAGACAATGCACTCTGTGCCTCCCTATTGTAAAACCATGTTACCTTTACAATGTCACTCATGCAATACTTGCATAGCCCTGTGACCACCACGGTACAGAAATTGTGTAATTTCTTTCTCATGCTTATAAATGGTATGATCAAAGGCATTAGCTTTTTAGGGAAGCTCTAGTGTTGAAATTCTTGACACAAATAAGTGATTTGGTGTTAGAAATTATTGTTGGCACATATAAGTGACTATGTTATATAAAAAGTTGTGTTCATGTGCTAGTCTCGAACATATGAGCGATGTAGTGTTTGACATTATAGGATTAGGTTATATAAAGAATTTGTGGACTATAGCAAAACAGAAAACACCATCATTCTCTACAATAGAAGCCTCATGGGATGCACTATGAAGTAACCCCATGTATCACGTAGGTTCAAGGGGTATTTTAAAAACCACTTAACTCAAATTTTCCCCCCCATAAAAACATTCCTCTTTACTTTTGTAATAAGTGAATTTTTTCTAAAATTTAATTAAAAACCCCTGCTGTTATTGTAAACGTGTTACATTTTCTAATAAATTTGAATTGAAATACCCCTCCTTTTGAATGCACGTGGTACAATAAATTCTATGAGGTGAACTCCCCAAAGTTTAAGCACAATCTCAAGTGGTAGCATTTTGTCAAAGACTTGGTCAAATGATCCAAGAGTTGATCATTTTTTATGCAAAGTGCAATGAATTTGTCCACCAACACCCACATAAATCTCATGAGACATTTGTTAAAAATTCTCTAGACTATTCTTTCGAAGGTATCCGGAGTGGCATTAAGCTGAAAATCATGGCATTGAATGCACTGAAGCATCTTATTCTATCATATGAAAACTTTAGGACAACATTGCACATCCTATAGACGATTACAGATCCTATTAATTAGATCTTTTTTAGTCATAAGAAGTCTCAAGTAATGCACTTTTGAATGAACACTTGGTTGCATGTATGTGTACAACAAAACTTTTATGTCATGAATAAATTCCTATCCCCAAAGAGTCTAGGATACATGCTTCACATGCAAAATAGTAGTTCCAATGTTTGATGATCACAATCAAGAAGGCAATTCCATAATATTCTAGTCTCATATTCAAGTTTGAAATTCTTAGGTTAATTTACACACCAAGTTTGTGGAATTTTTTTATCTATATACAATAAATTGCTCGAGTGTCATAGTACTTATGGCTATATGGATCCAATAGATAACATGGACAATTACTCTTATCTTGAACCAATCAAGAATGAGGTCATAGACCTTAGGTAAAGTATTCCACCATCTTTCAATATTCACTTTTGCAATCTATTTTGGAATTCGCAAACAAAATTTTATTCTTATATATACAAATTTCATAGTGAACACCTCTTTCTTGAGCTTCTGCCCTCTACTCTCAACCAGTAAATGTTACGATAATGAAGCACCAATATGTACATATAAGAATCTCGATAAAAATACGATAATAACATGCATAGGTGTCCCAAGTTTGATTAGTATACAGGTGTTATATTTACTCACATTTATAGGTGCAATTCATCACGTTCAATGATATGGATTAAAAACAATTCTTCATTAGCCGAGGGTATTTTGCTTGGGAAAAAGATGATAACTGCAGTTTGAGAGAGCTTCTTCAAAGGATGCACAAGAGAAGGCACCTTCATCTTGTAAGTGAGTTCCGGAGTAGGTAGTATCCATCATCTTCTACTTTGTTGAAAATTCTCATTCGACATGGCAAACACATAGGAAGCATCTTCAGATGAAGGAGCTATGGGGGGCGAAGTTTCCCTTGATTGTCTTTTAGGTTCAGGAGAGAGTGCTCTCTTGACATAATACTTGGTTATTTCTGCCATGCTCACAGACAAACGGAGGGCTAGATGGGATGCACACCCAAATGGAGAGAAGCAGATGGGGCACGAGAAGGACTGACAGGCTGTACGGATGTACGAAAAGACTGACAGGCTGTATTGAAAGACTGACAGGGTGTACGAAAAGACTGACATGCTGTACGGAAAGAGTGACGGTTGTACGGAAAGGCTAACAGTTGCATGGAAAAACTGACATGCTGTACGGACGTACGGAAAGGTAGGCTGCAAGAAAAGGTACGGCGATGTAGGCAGGTACAGAGCTCCGTTCAAAGCTGCGCAGAGGCAAGCCAAACCTGACGTAGTTGTTTCTACTATCGTACGGAAACATTACGGTGGCCGTACAGATGTACGAATGGAGAGGCAGGCTGCATGCGATCCCTGACGAGGCTGAACAGCAGAGGTGTCGAGCTCTCACCACACTCCTCTCTCACACACACACCACACCACACCACACACGAATACACACACACTTTTTTCTTGTGAAACCAAGATGCCAAAGGTGGTGGCATCACTTCCTCCCCTAGCCATGCTCCATTCCATCACACTTGGTCATTTCACCGGCTTGCCTATGCCCCCACATCTTGTTGCCCCCTAACCCCACCCCTCTCATCTTATGGGTTGTGTTCTATCTTTGCTCTAAGTCTACATGTCTCACTCTCCACATTATTGGGTACTATCCACACTCACTATCACCCACCATAGGTAGGGCCAGGGTTCAAGTAATTACGTAATCATCACAAGCCTTTTTTACGTTAATAATGTGTGTAACACACTTCACATCATCACGTTATTAAGAGCTTGGTAAAAAGCCGGTGTGCAGTGACCTGATAACCTGCAAAATCCCTAGCGAGATTTGGCAAAATCCCACCAAGGCCCACCAGGAAATATGCTTTTCTCGCTGGGCCCGAAGAGAAAACCCAAAAGCCTACCGAGACCTACCGAGATAATCAAAAAGCTCGGTGGGCTATTTATTATATATGGCGGGCCCGTAGCGGGCTCCCTCACATTCATCTCCCTACAACCTACTTGTCCTATAGCCTTCAGCCTTCAAGTAAATTTTAAACCTTTATCATTATGTTATTTTGAATTTTAATTTCGTGGTTTTGATTCGGCTCTGTCGTTCATTTGACATAATGAGTCGTCTCACTAGTTTAGGTAGTTAATGTAAAAATGTTCAGCTTGATGTTGTACTGTCGGCATATTAGGTAGTTCAAAAATACTATAATTAGTAAAATAGTATGCCATATATATGGTACCTAGCTGTCAGCTCTTTGTCATGCATTCGGCAAGATGGGTTGTTCGCATAATTATGTTACTCTCCTCGACACTTGGTCATCTTTTCGATCGTGTGTGTCGTTGAGACATAGCACCTTCCTTTCCAACCAATATCTAGGTATAGTTTGGCACTTAGTCATTTATTCGACTGTGTACGTTGTTCTTAGAAGTGTGCACTACTGGGTAGAAGGGACTCGGCTCCTACTCGTTTAGTCGACCGTGTGTGTCATTCTTGGGTAGTGGGGAGTTATGTAGGGTTTGTTTAAGTTATGTAGGATGTCGACACTTGGTCATTTATACGGCCATCTGCACCACTTGATGACTTCACTCATGCAATACTGAGTGCAGCAAACATGCAACCTTAAGGAGAGGGAAAAGGAAATTTGATGGAGGCAAGATTATGGCGCCCAGAAGTGGTCAAAGATATGTGTCTCAGTGTTACTGGAAATGTCACCAAGTATGTCACTGACCTAGGACTCCAATGACCAGCTGAAGATATGGAAAGAATACTTTTATGGCATGCTCAATGGGTAGAGGAGAAGTGTAGGAGCAAGGGAGCAAAGTATTAGACTAGGATTAGGACTCTGTAACCATTGCTTGTGGTCTATAGCCTTGTGACAAGCATGGCTAACTGACTTACACTAAACTAGGATCTGTACCATCTTCCATTGACTCCTTTGTTCTAGTATAAGGCCTAATTATCACAAATCCCTCACGAGAGTCAATAACTTCTAGCTTGTAATAATGACTAAGGATTCTACATCTTTTACATCAACCTTTATCACATAATTTTCCATCAACACATTTAAGTAATTAACTCATATTTCATAGAGTTTACAATATGAACATGCAACAATAAAATACTAAACTTTATGACACATACTACCCAGAATAGGACACAATGCCCAAAAGTCAACCACACAACAAAACACAAATGCAACTAAGATGAATGGCCTCCTCAGGGATTAGTTTTTCCGAACTCACTATATGACAACTAACCCAAGATTCATCCACTGCACAATACCTATGTCAGAAACGTCACACGAGGACTACTACTGCCCAATAATAGGACTAGTAGCCTACAATATGTACACAACAAATAGCATAAAATGACAAGCAACACGTGAGAATAGACATTAGGACTACTCTTGCCCAAAGAAGGACAAATAGCCCAAATACCTAAACACAAGCTCTACAATTAACAGACTGAGTGTCGAAGGTCCTTGCGATGATATGTATCATGGACTACCCTTGCCCAATAAAGGAAAACTAGCCCAGTCCACGTAACAAGCTAGGTCTCATCAACACTCTAAAGAAATGTCTGTATTAAGGACCAACACAGCCCAAGAGTAGGACAAATGGACCAATCAACAAATCATTTCAGAGATTAGTTCTAAGAACAATGAACAACCAAGCCTTAGCAAGGGTGTGCTGCCCAAGGAGCTGTCTATACATGCTTCTCCAAATTTGGGAAAGTTATATTATGCATTAAGAAAGCCTTCTAGGATTTAGTCATCTCCTGGCGAGGCCCACGGTGCTATTGTAATAGGCCACCGGGAATAAAATTTCTTGGTGGGATAATTGAATATCCCGCCGAGGCCAGCCAGGAAAGTGGATTATCCCACCAAGGCCCGGTGGGATAATCCATTTTCTCAGTGAGATAGTTAGATAGCCGATTTACCATTTAATCTTTGACCTGTTACGATAACACACACATTATTGACATGAGTTTTCAACGTAAGTACGCAACGTTAATAACATGTTCACATTTACGATATTATGTTAATGTAATCCCTGGGTAGGGCCCAACTTGGACACTAATTTGACATCATTGTTGGCCAACAACCCTGACATATAGAAAGGAAATGCACTCCACACCTCTATCACATGTAACCACTCAAGTAAATTTGGTTGATTGTTAGTGATGAGGAAGGCACCTTTAGTGATACCTCCCTTACAACTTTCAATGGAGAAGGTAGATCTTGTAATAACTCCCCTACAATTTTCAAGTCTACTCTTGATGTCTCATGTTAGCCAATCAATTTCTACATAATCATCATTTCAGGTGGCTTTTTTTAACCTAGTGTGTGTATCAAACTTCCTTCTCTTTGAATTTCACAAATTTGGTCCCTTAAAGGAAAAGGAAATTTGATAGACGAAAGATTATGATGCCCGGAGGTGGTCAAGCACACGTGTCTCAGTGTCATTGGAAATGTCACTGAGTGTGTCATTGACCTAGGACTCCAATGAGTAGCTGAAGATATGGAAAGGATATCTTTATGGGATGCTCAATGGGTAGAGGAGAAGTGTAGGGCAAGAGACCAAAGGACTAGACTAAGATTAGACTCTGTAACTATTGCTTGTGGTCTAGAGCCTTGTGACGAGCATGGATGACTTACTTGCAATAAACTAGGATCTGTACCATCTTCCATTGACTCCTTTGTTCTAGTATAAGGCCTAATTATCACAAATCCCTTAGGAGAGTCAATAACTTCTAGCTTCTAATAATGACTAAGGATTCTACATCTTTTACATCAACCTTTATCACATAATTTTCCATGAACACATTTAAGCAATTAACTCATATTCCATAGAGTTTACAATATGAACATGCAACAATGAAATACTAAACTAACATTTTACAAAGCAATAGGCAATAGCACTTACATATATTCTTAATAACTAAAACATTGCAAAATTAAAAAACATAAGCTTTTGCATACCTGAGACCTAGTAGCAGTCTATAATCTTCTCTCTAGAGTTACCAATGTATAATTCGAAAGCCTCTCTATTGTCTTCACATGTGGTCCTATATAAAAATTATTATTGAAAAATACATGCATGCAGACTGCAACACAAGCCTAACAATACAAGATACACATGATTCAAAAAATAACAACACAATAGTGAGCTTTTCTTTAGGACATATATTGCCCAGAATAGGACACAAGCCCAAAAGTCAACCACACAACAAAACACAAATGCAAATAAGATGAATGGCCTCCTCAGGGATTAGTTTTTCCCAACTCACTATACGACAACTAAACCAAGATCCATCCACTGCACAATACCTATGTCAGAAACATCACACGAGGACTACTACTACCTAATAATAGCACTAGTAGCCCACAATACACAACAAATAGCTTACAATCACAAGCAACACGTGAGAATAGATTTTAGGATTACTCTTTCCCAAACAAGGATAAATGGCCCAAATACCTAAACACAAACTCTACAATTAACAAACTGAGTGTCGGAGGTCCTTGCAATGATACGTATCATGGACTACCCTTGCTCGACAAAGGGCAACTAGCCCAATCTACGTAACAAGCTAGGTCTCATCAACACTTTAAAGAAATGTCTGTATCAAGACCAACACAGTAGGCCTAACAAATGGCCCAATCAACAAATCATTTCAGAGCTTAGTTCTAAGAGCAGTGAAAAACAAAGCCTTAGCAAGGGTGTGCTGCCCAAGAAGATGTCTCTACATGCTTCTCCAAAAATGGGGACATTTATATTATGTATTAAGAAAGCCTGTCGGGATTTAGTCATCTCTTGGCGGGGGCCCCTGGGCTATTGCAATAGCCCGTCGAGAATAAAATTTCCTCGTGGGATACTTGAATATCCTGGCGGGATAATTAAATAGCCGGTTTACCTGGTTAATCTTTGACTAGTTACGATAATACACATGTTATTAGCATGAGAAATCAATGTAAGTACGCAACGTTAATAACATGTTCATGTTTACAATATTACATTAACATAATCCCTGGGTAGGGACCAACTTGGAGACTAATCGCACATCATTGTTGGCCAACAACCTTGACATATAGAAAGGAAATGCACTCCACACCTCGATCACATGTAACCACTCAAGTAAAATTGGTTGATTGTTAGTGATGAGGAAGGCACCTCTAGCGATACCTCCCTTACAAATTTCAATGGAGAAGGTAGATCTTGTGATAACTCCCCTACAATTTTCAAGTCTACTCTTGCTGACTCATGTTAGCCAATCAATTTCTACATAATCATCATTTCATGTAGCTTATATCAAGATATGTACCCTAGTGTGTGTATCAAACTTCCTTCTCTTTGAATTTCACAAATTTTGTACCTTAATCAGCGAATTCGACTCACAACATATAACCTCTTATGCAAGACCCAAAGAACACCATGTATAAGTAGAGTATTAGTACAAAAAGCATAACTCTTTTGTAACATATATAAAAAAAGTCTAGATACAATAAAAACCATAAATAAGTTATGAGAGGGCTCTTGTTTTTGCCTCTTTAGATTGGTTGTTGACTCAAGCCTTGCATCTTATATCATTTGATGGGTGAAATTATGGAATTTCTTAGATGATCAGCTGTCATAATTATCATTGAGAAAAATTCACTTATTTTTTAGGACCATGTAACCATACTTGTGTTTGAAGCATAAGTAATTGTTTTTAATCCATATCATTGAACGTGATGAATTGCACCTATAAATGTGAGTAAATATAACACGTGTATGCTAATCCAATTTGGGACACCTATGCATGCTATTATCGTAATTTTATCGAGATTCTTATATGTAAATGTTGGTGCTTCATTATCGTAACATTTATTGGTTGAGAGTAGAGGGCACAAGCTCAAGAAAGCGGTGTTCACTATGAAATTTGTATATATAAGAATAAAGTTTTGTTTTGCGAATTCCAAAATAGGTTGCAAAAGTGAATATTCAAAGATGGTGGAATACTTTACCTAAGGTCTATGACCTCATTCTTGATTGGTTCAAGATAAGAGTAATTGTCTACGTTATCTATTGGATCGATATAGCCACAAGTACTATGACACTCAAGCAATTTATTGTATATATGTTAAAAAATTCCACAAACTTAGTAACTAAATTAACCTAAGAATTTCAAACTTGAACATGAGACTAGAATATTATGGAATTGCCTTCTTGATTGTGATCATCAAACATTGGAACCACTATTTTGCATGTGAAGCATGTATCCTAGACTCTATGGGGATAGGAATTTATTCATGACATAAAAATTTTGTTGTAGACATACATGCAACCAAGTGTTCATCCAAAAGTGCATTACTTGAGATTTCTTATGACTAAAGAAGATCTAATTAATAGGATGGTTATCGTCTATAGGATGTGCAATGTTGTCCTAAAGTTTTCATGTAATAGAATGGGACGCTTCATTGCATTCGGGGGGAGGGCACAAGCTCAAGAAAGAGGTGTTCACTATGAAATTTGTATATATAAGAATAAAATTTTGTTTGCGAATTCCAAAATAGATTGCAAAAGTGAATATTGAAAGATGGTGGAATACTTTACCTAAGGTCTATGACCTCATTCTTGATTGGTTCAAGATAAGAGTAATTGTCCATGTTATCTATTGGATCCATATAGCCATAAGTACTATGACACTCGAGCAATTTATTGTATATAGATAAAAAAATTCCACAAACTTGATGTGTAAATTAACCTAAGAATTCCAAACTTGAATATGAGACTAGAATATTATGGAATTGCCTTCTTGATTGTGATCATCAAACATTGGAACTACTATTTTGCATGTGAAGCATGTATCCTAGACTCTTTGGGGATAGGAATTTATTCATGACATAAAAGTTTTGTTGTACACATACATGCAACCAAGTGTTCATTCAAAAGTGCATTACTTGAGACTTCTTATGACTAAAAAAGATCTAATTAATAGGATCTGTAATCGTCTATAGGATGTGCAATGTTGTCCTAAAGTTTTCATGTGATAGAATAAGATGCTTTAGTGCATTCAATGCCATGATTTTCAGCTTAATGCCACTCCGGATACCTTCAAAAGAATAGTCTAGAGAATTTTTAACAAATGTCTCATGAGATTTATGTGGGTGTTGGTGGACAAATTCATTGCACTTTGCACAAAAAATGATCAACTCTTGGATCATTTGACCAAGTCTTTGACAAAATGCTACCACCTGAGATTGTGCTTAAACTTTGGGGAGTTCACCTCATAGAATTTATTGTACCACGTGCATTCAAAAGGAGGGGTATTTCAATTCAAATTTATTAGAAAATGTAACACGTTTACAATAACAGCAGGGGTTTTTAATTAAATTTCAGAATAAATTCACTTATTACAAAAGTAAAGAGGAATGTTTTTATTGGGGGGAAAATTTGAGTTAAGTGGTTTTTAAAATACCCCTTGAACCTACGTGATACATGGGGTTACTTCATAGTGCATCCCATGAGGCTTCTATTGTCGAGAATGATGGTGTTTTCTGTTTTGCTATAGTCCACAAATTCTTTATATAACCTAATCCTATAATGTCAAACACTACATCGCTCATATGTTTGAGACTAGCACATGAACACAACTTTTTATATAACATAGTCACTTATATGTGCCAACAATAATTTCTAACACCAAATCACTTATTTGTGTCAAGAATTTCAACACTAGAGCTTCCCTAAAAAGCTAATGCCTTTGATCATACCATTTATAAGCATGAGAAAGAAATTACACAATTTCTGTACCGTGGTGGTCACAGGGCTATGCAAGTATTACATGAGTGACATTGTAAAGGTAACATGGTTTTACAATAGGGAGGCACAGAGTGCATTGTCTTGTCCTATTGTTGGATGATCGTGATGTGAGATTAATCTCCAAGTTGGGGGCGACCTGTGGTGGCTGGTGATAGTGAGTGTAAATAGTAGTGCTCAATGATGTTAAGAGTGAGACATGCTTGGTTAACTTAGAGTGAAGATAGAACACGGGTAGGAGGATGAGAGGGGTGGGGTTGGGGGGCGACAAGTTGTGGGGGCATGGGCGGGCTAGTGAAACGAGCAAGGGTGCCGACACGGAGCACAGCTAGGAGAGGTGGTGATACCACCATCTTGGGTGTCTTGTACTGTAGAAGGTGGGCACCGTTGCGCATTGCCTCCTCTGCCATCCTCGCAAATGTGCCCTCTCTCACCACACACACCTCCAATGGTCCTATCATCCCCTCCATCCTGCCCTTCCTATAAAAGTACCCTAGCCCCCTATCCATTGTTGTGCAACATCTCTCCAGCAGTCAGCTTGCCCTCTCCACCTCCACCTCCCCGCCCTTCACTTCCCAGTATATCTCATACTTACCCGCTACCTCCCCTTCTCCACCTTTTGATGCATAGCTGTTGTACTCCACTAGGTCGAGGCCCGCTTCCTTGAGTATTTCCGCCGCTTTCTCCACCACCTCTCACAACTCTTTCTCATCCGTCTTGTCATCGCACATGCTTAGGAGGCCGTTCCTCCTCGCCACGTATGCAAACTGTGGAGCCGTGTTGTAGAACCCCGTTACCTTTACAATGTCGCCCACTCGATGCCTACATAGCCCTGTGATCACCGCCGAACACAAATTTAAGTTCAATTTGCACTCTAGATGCATACTCATCACCTTGTTATGGAATTAGGCATTCTTGGCACACATATTAAACCGATTAATACAGGACTGGTTATGTAAAAAATCGTGTATGTATGTGCATACATGAGTGATCCATTGTTTGAAATTATGAATTCGTGCCTACGAAACAATTTCACAAGTGGTGCAATGCTGAAGCTACCATGCAGTGTAACAGGCAAATATACTACCTGCATACGTCGTCAAAATGATCTCGTACTCTTGTCCCACTTCCACTTGCTCCATTCCAACGAGACTTTTCTGTTCAGCGCGGTCCATGTAACAGGCAAAAACTCCACGTATGCAAGATGTGGTACCAGTGTGAACGAAACAGCCTCTGGTGTGGACCTCGGGTCCATGTTAATGCCGAGCCAAGCACATTCAGAGCACCCGTAGTCTCCACATACTAATGGTAACTGTCCACAGTAGTATCTTAGCAAGGGCAAATAGGATGCCATCGGACCAGTTAGAACGCAGTGCACATACTTTAACGTTGGCCACAATCGCTCGACGATGCCGGACCAAGACGACTTTTCACATTCCTTCCGAACAAACTTGGCAAGCTGTGGATTAGGCCAGTATAGGACTTCGCGCATGGCTGCTCTTAAAATTGGGCTCGTGATCCGTGTGCTCAAGGTCCCTCTCTCAATATCATCGCAGATATATGGCCAGACTTTCTCGAACATCTTGAAAGCCTGGATGATGCTGAAAGGGAACAGAGATGAACACAATTCCAGCTCTGTAGAGCGCACCAGTGCACAAACAAGGTGACAGTAGATAGATTGTTGAGCATCGGGCTCGAAGATCACTTCGTCTGGGCTCGCAAAATTGACCATTGGAGGGCGCCTTTGGGTCTTATGTCTGAACGCGTCGCTCCAAAAGTAGTTGGCAGTCACGCCGCCTGCCTTGATCCCGCAGTTTGTGTCGAAACGTTTGGGTGCATGGACAAAAGCCAGGCATTTTCCTCCGTCTGAGATCGGGTAAATCCTGCCAACACATACAAGTGTTTCAATCTTAAATACTAGGTAGGACGAAGCACATGGATCTCTCGTAAAAGTTCGCTTTTGCAGGGTGGCATATTCTGTGTTGTGTCAAAACTCGGAGTTGCCCAGTTACGAGAAACAAAATTCATCCATTGGTGAGACGAGGTACGCGTTTGTGATGCGAACCTGTTTCTGAATGCCGCGCTCAGCCACATGGTGTCGATAGGGTGCTGGGCTGTGAGTTGAGTGGCAGGAAACCTTTTAGGCTTTCCTGAGGATGTTCCGGAGCTGCATTACTCAGTGTACAACCACAATGAATTAGGCACCAATTATATCTCCTGGCTTGCTTTGAAGCTCTAACAACGCCATGCGTCACATTCGTTCTTAGATCGGACTGCAAATGCAATGGCTTACATACCTCATGTTCAGGTGTATCACAGGATCACCGCACAGTAAAGAGGAGCCTTTGCCGTCAGCAATGCCCTCTACATGAGACTCAATATCTTGATACGTCGACAGAGGCGCTGCTGCTCGGAACCTCTCCTCCAGCGCACGACCGTCCGTGGGCTGCCGCGATCCGTTCGCCTTCATATGCAAGTTGAGCTGCTGTTGCCAGTACACCGTCTCCCCATTGCGCTGCAGGATTTTTTGCAAAACTAGGCGTTGCACTTGCGCGGAATCTCGAGTTAGATTGTCGAATCTGGAGACCAGTGCCGCGTCGTTTCCACAAGCCTGTTCCGAGGGGGATTGGAGTATCAGGTGGGTAGCTTGAATTGCAGCCATATCTGGAGAGCCTTGTAGACGGGTTATTCTTGAAGACGCGAAAGAGAGGACGTTGAAGGTACTGGTGGTGAGTTCTTAGAGATTGCAAGAATCATGTACCCCTTTTATATGATTGCCCAAACACTTGACCCTTGTCTCCTCTTACGTACGCGTACGCTGGGTTTTTGAAATAGGCTTCCAAACAAATACGCTTGCTTTCGTCTCCAAAGAAATACGCTTGTCTTTTCACACCCTACTCTCCCTGCACCCCTTTCGATCCCGCATGACCCTTCTCTCAGTCGGGCATTGGTGTCGTTCATTTAGTAGAGCGTGCCAAGTTCCCGACCTCCAAAAGGCCCGGCGCCTCGATGGAAAGCATGGATTTTTTTGCGATTGTAGGACCCAGAATGCTATCCTACGAAAATTTTCAAGGGCAGGGAATATCAGAGCAATGGAGCAATGGTACATGAAGCTGCAAAGCTTTGGATGTCGACCTGATGTTATCACATTCAACACCCTTATACAAGCATACGCAATCGAGTGTCAATATGAGAAGATGGAGACTGTACTTGATTTCATGCGTACATACTACTATAGGGGTGATACCATAACGTATAATATTCTCATTCACGCCTATGGTAAAGCAGGCCTACTGCCTATCGTGAGATGCGATCTATGGGAGTGAAGGAAGACACTCATACCTTCTGCTCTTTAATAGATGCCTTTGGAAAGAAAGGAGTTTTGCGGAAAGTAGAAAAGGTCCTGCTGCAAATGCGGAATTCAGGCATAGAACCATTTTCAATGCTGCGTTAGATGCATATAGAAGGGCTGACAAGAAGGCTGAGATGCATCAGAAATGGAGGAAAGAGGCTGCCAGGCTGATAAATACACGCAGGTTAACAGATTCCGAGCCAAAATCATGGTAGCAGTTCTAAGGGATCACATCGATGACTCCAGATCTAACGTTGCAGATCTGGGCAAGTCCTAGGCTCGTATAGATGCTACCATATTCTAGTGAGTAAATTCTTTTAACGTGTCCATGAAGTGACCTATTCTTTTGGGCATGAGCAGTACAGTATTGTGAATCTGTCGCATAGGTAGCTCAAGTTCGGCACCATTGCAAGCTCGTTCCGCAAGGGACTGTGAATATATGCCAAAGAGATGGATTGTCTTGTGGCTGGCTTATAGGGCATGTTGCTGCCCTAGTCCTACAGCCCATAGTCTGCACGTGAGGGTCACATGTTGAGCTCTCTAGCCCACTCCATTTGGTGAAGTGCTTACCCACCCAAGGTGGTACTAGTCTAATAAGTAACCCCATACCCAGATGTACCTGAGTACCCTCATGCCGGCCCCTTACTCCTGGCACTCCTGCCCTGCTATCTACCTTGCAATCATCTCAGCACCTTGGCCCCTTACTCCTCGCAGCCCGCTCTTCTCAGCCTTTCCTCTCAGCCCTTCTCTCAGTCTTTATTCTTGGCCCCTTCCTCTGAGCGATTTGTGTTTTTTTTAAAGTTTAAAGCTGAGATGGAAAGTTTAGTGTTAAAAAGGGATTTTGTTTTCATGTCTTGGTATATTTGCATGTCATTTGATGGCATGTCATCTGACGCCTTCCACGCTCGCCCATCCCAAAAAGTTGCCGTTCCCTAGTAACTATGCCGCTGGGTCACAGCTCAAGGGTCACAGCTTCTGTATAGACGTCCCTCCTGAATCTCTTTAGAACCTTCAAAGATTACTTCTCTGGAAGATCTTAGCGGATTCCTGCTACCCTTCTACACCAAGAAATCAATGAACAGTCCCAAAAGCCTGTCATTTGGAACACTTGGGACTGGAAGATCGATGACAACTTCTTGAGGATCAGTCTCTCTCATAGTCCCTTGAATGCCACCATGTATCTCTTCACAAAGGCGAACAAGAGGACGATCATGATACCTTATTTATATGACTTGATCATCGCTGGTGACCAACCCCAAAAAGATCTAGTTAATAAACAGACTTCTGGAGTCCACGCCTCCTTGGCTGGTGTAACATATGGAGGTGCCTAATGGATAAAAACAAGGTGGCACAACCACTAACTCCCTGCACTAAAGTAATAGAATTTGACAACGAATTAAATGGAGGAAGATGAATGAAAATGGAGGAGAGAGGTGAAAGAGGGTGAAGGGCCAATAAATATGTGGAAGCCATGGAATGGAACCCATTGTTATACATTTAAAAGGCTTAACCTCTCGCAAATTGACTACAAAATGAAGCTTAGTACAATTAAGGTAGACTAAACCTCTTTTAATAGGGTCAGCTTGACCAGATACTCATGAAGAAGGGCCATCGGCCCTGATTAGCAAAAAAGCCAGCATGAATGCATATTCCCTTCCAGGGACAAAAGGAGGCAATCTTACGAAAGTGTTACTAGATCTATGAACTCGGGGAACTTAAGATTAGTCCCATATGCAAATACAGTTACAACGATGAACTGGATACATAAGGCTTTAGTGGTGTTAGAGAATACAAGAGAGGGTATGTGCAGTGGAAGCTAACCCAAGAGAGAGAGAGAGAGTTTTTGTGCTCAAAAGAGAGATGTAGAACCAGCACAGTATATGTCTGTCCAATGTGGACACAATGCCCAGTATACCACCTTGTATTAGTGGATGCTGACTAGATGTGTACCCCTGTTCATATAAGGCTGTTCTCCTACCCTTGGCACTTCTAAAACACTAGGGCTCCTCTAGAGCTTGAGTGGGCCTCATATGTGTGCCCTGCAATCACCCCTCCTTGCTGCTCCTATGAACAGCCAATTCCAAGGCAGTGCTTGTTATGTTTCCTTGACCTCCCTGCTGCTCTGAATGCAGCCTTTGCAGAGGCACAAGTTCCCTCAGTGATCCCTTCTTCCTTGCTGCTGTGAGGGCCAATGGTGAGGACTTATGAGCTGCTTGTATGTTGCACTCAGCCACTTCCTCTGGGAGGGCACATTGAAGCAGGCTGGAATGTTCCCAAAATCTGCTCATCGAATGGATGGTTTGAGCCATGGAATAGCTCCCGTTTATAGGCCGTTTATAGGCTGGAGTCCCAGCCCTAAAAGCAGCCGACTGTAATAGGCGACCCACCAGTCTGTAGATCTGACTGGGTCTGCTGTAGTTTACTGCCCAGTCTGGTCACATGGCAGCCTGCCACTGGCCTAGACTCATCCAACCTGATTCCAGCCCAGGCCTTTTCCCTGGCCAGAAGTGCTCTCGAATCAGTCGCAAGCCTGGTCCTGCTTCCCTGCCTTCATGCTGGACCTGTTCAAGTCCTTTATGTGTGTGTCGAAGTAGGCCTCCAGTACCATGTGTTGCTCCTTAGGCATCACAAGGTTGCCTTTTTCCAAAATCAATCTCATCAACCTCCCCATGAGAGGCTCTGTAGAGGATATTTGTTGGCAAAACAGGTCCAATATCTATGCTGTTGTTTCAAGGTAATCTGTAGCTGGAGATTTCTTTAATTCCCTTGTAACATAGACACTTATTGTGCTCAATACACACATGGATTACTTATTAGAGTGGAAGACTTCCATGTATGTTCACTACCTGCTGCTTATTGATAATGGCTTGGCATTGTACACTTGGGTACACTGATTGCCACTAGTGCTATAGTACTACTAAGAGGTCCTCGTTAGGCATGAATGAAGAGCCTTCTAAGTGAGCTGAGTCTGCTAAGTGGGGTCTTAATGAAGAGGCCAAACTGCTGTGGGCTGATTAGGAATGAAGGGGAGGCATACGTTGATGTCCCCATGTCAGGATGGCCTATTCGGCTTCCTGTGCTGCTGCTGCTGGCTTGCCTGTTGGTATTTGTAGCTCTGTGGAAGTCTGTCAGTTCCTACCAGGTACTAATGTCTTTGCTGTGCATGTACAGCTGCTGATCTACTATCGCCTGCCAAGTAGCAGTTTTGATTGTGGCAATCCATGTATCCTCTTGCTTGGCTGCCTCATGGAACCTATTGATTGCCTTCTATCCCTCCATGGCTGGCTCTTCTGTTGTGACAGTCCTAGGAGCATGAAATGTCATCATTTGTTTGATGCAGGTAACACATGTCAGGTGAATGTTATCTGAAAGCTGGTTGTAATAGCTTCCTTCCCAACCTCTTCTCGGCCCAGGGTGATTGTCTCTTCTGTTGTGACAGTCCCTTTTTTTTTTTCCCGCAAAGAATCTGTTGTGACAGTCCTAGGAGCATGAAATGTCATTTGATGCAGGTAACACGTGTCAGGTGGAATGTCATCTGAAAGCTGGTTGTAAGTAGGCTCCTTCCCAACCTCTGCTTGGCCCAGGGTGATTGGCCGTGGTTGGACCAGAGGTATCATTTGCCAGGTTGCAATGTAGTAGGGGATCTGTCCCAGGTCTTCCCTGTCCCCTAGGTCAACCTGCTGGTCGGTTTGTATAGAAAACAACTATAGTTAGGGAGATACAATACAACCCTTCCTATTTCATCCACTCCTCATCCTTTCCTTCAGGAGATGTGAAGGCTATAGACTTTGATGGGGAGGGCATGGCTTGCATCATTGGCATCTGGAAGGCCACAGACTAGATCGGCCAGTGAGCAGCCTCCCAGTGAAGCAGAAGCTCCTGTAAGATTCCCTTTTTCAGCAAGGGCCTCCCGTGTTCGCTTTACCTCCAGAAGCATGACTCAGGCCATCAGCAACCCCAGCAGTACCTTTACCCCTCTCAAGAGCAGCAACACAGCATCAACTTCAGCAGATCTCAGTAGCAGTAGCCAACAGTCTTCGAGCAACAGCAGATGTAGCAGCACATATGTGCAGGGGTGTATTACTGGCCATTATCAAGCCCCAACAGAAAGCAATGAAGGTAGTGTCCACAGCCATCTCTCTCTCTCTCTCTCTCATTTGCTCCTCCAAGCTACTCCCTACAGTTCTCAGCTCCTTGTTTAATCCTTTGCAAAAATAGTCTCCCAGTTGCTCCTGGATAGGTCTTTGATTTGTTGTTAGCCTTCTGTTGAGGTTTCTAAACATATGTGAATAGTCCTCAACCATGAGATCTTTCTGTTTCATTGTTCTCAGCTCTTTCAGAATGTCCTCTGGTGTTTTCTCTTTCCTAAAACGACTTAAGAAAGCAATCTTCAATTCATCATAAGTGTGAAAATGTGCAATACCATACTGCATAAACCAATTCATTGCTTTACCTTGAACATCACAACAAATTGCTCCTTCTTAGTATCATCTGGCAGTTGTCCAAATCCACTAGCTATCCACCTTGTCTCAAATTGCCCAACATCGCTATCAGGGTCTTGACCTTTCTTGCCAGTAAACTTTGTAGCTTTGACCAATGGGTTCTGCATTTTGTGCTGAGTGTGAACTTGAACTTTGACAGGCTTCTTTTTCTTCTTCTTTGGAGGTGGTGGGAGGGGGTTGAAATTTAGTTTCTTCCTTGCAGCTGCAATATTAGTGGCAAGTGTTCTTTGGAGTAATTCCTATGTTGGAGTGGATAGCATTAATGTTTCTAGCTTAGTTTTTGCCTCGTGCACCTCTTGGCTATGTAGGGAATTATTAGAGGAACTTGTCCCACTAGGAATATAATCAGGGTCATGAAAGATATCCTATGGATCATCTGTTTGGGAAGCAGCCTCTACCCGAGCTCTATTTTGTGTAAAATATGCTAAACCAATATGGCGAGGCGACGTTTCCTCTCCGAAGCTATTTGACATGGGCTAGTCGTTCCATGAAAGGAAAATGAGAAAGGTGGGATTACAGTAGCTTACCGGGTGCTAGAAATGCAGTGCTATCAACTAAGCTTTGCGTGCTGCCTTCACAGTGAAATTGTAATGTTAATGTTGCGATCTTCTTTGCCGATCTTGATGTACTGTGCTTGTTTTGGTGTCTTATTGATGTTGCTGTCATACGTCGTTTTTCCAATAGGAGTCTGATTGCCAACAGTTTTTTGATTGTTGTTGGGTTTGTTGGGGTCTTTCTTTATGAGATGCGGCTTGAAACCTTGAGCCTTTCTGGATTCAAATGATTGCTCCTACAGTTACCGCTTCATGATAACTATATGGAGCCTAGTCCAAGTTCGTTTTGGTAGAGTATTGCTTTTCGATACGGATATGCGCGAATGCTAAAGTAGTGGTGTGAGATCCTCCTCTACTAGTGCATTCACTAGGATAGAATTTCCTATGTTTTTCGATAATTGCTACCGTATGCGGTTTATGATGTCGTTTGTACTCGTTAGTGTATTCGTCGGCTTTGCGCACGCAAGTGCAATCCTACGATGCAGTCGGGAGCTTCATTGTTTTTGGAGTTGTGGTTTGTATGTTTCTCTGTTTGTTGTTTCACGTCGTATAATCAACAGTGTCTCTTGTTGTACTTTGAGTGAAAATCGGCAATTTTGGGTAGGAATGCTGATAGGATCGCCAATAGTGTTTAGAGTGTCTTCAGATAAAGTAAAAACACAAACACATCTCCACTCTTGACAACAAGGTCCCAACAGTCGGAGTATAGCCGGAAAGTAATCGAACTACAAAAGACTATCACGAGATATAAAAAGGACAGAGTGGAAATCTTGCAAAAGGTAGTATGCTTCTTGTATATTATTTTTTGGCAGAGAATACAACTCCTCAACAATTCAAACTCTCAACAGGAGCTGATACAAGGTTTTATAGCCATCCGAGATTAGTTTGACTATTGTAAGGCAACAGTAAGTTTCAAAATGTAATAGTCATAGTCAAAAACATTATGTGGTGGATCAGGCCACTAAGGAGTGTTGTTAGGCACAGTTACAACTGTCCCTACAATTACAAAATGATCCCACTACCTTGTTCTAATAACTCCCTCTTACTAGAGGTGTATTTAACCTATCCCATGGTCAGTGTCCACGTGGGTGGAGGCTATGCCTTCAACAGCCTCTATCTTCCATTAACCATTAATAAAAATTATTGTCTCCAAAAGTGGTCTATTGGCGTCTATCTCTCATTAACCACTAATACAAATGATCTTTCATTGTACTGTCGATGAAAGGGGTATTGGTCTCTATTTTTTATAATTTTCGTAAACAATTATGAAAATTATAAACCTCGCACAGTCAAAGTAATAATTTGTAATTATATGATCACTCGTCATTGCTGCATTCTCATTAGCAATTGAATTCCTATGACAATCATTATGGTTCCAATTCGCATCATGGTTTGGTAGCGTTTCCATAACCAGTATGTCCTCCTGTCATGGTGAGTAAAATAAACGCATTGATTGTAATGATTTGAAATAATAAAGACAACAAAATACATGAATGTTTTTGTAGTGGGCAATATTAATAAAGGGGCAGGGTTAATGGGTTGGTTGAGGACACGTGGTAGTCCCTCGCCAGCAAAAATGTTCATTACAAGAGAAGGGGGATGCCAAGATCTAACAAGTAATGTTGCAAAGGAAATGGGTGTTGCATCTCTCCCAAATCTAGTACTAAATTTGCTACAGAGAGTTTTGAGGATGATGATTCCAAGAGTGTGTAAGAATATGAAGTGCATGATGCAAATTGGGCATTGCGAAGAGTCCCTATAACAAGCCAAGTCCGTTGCCAGCTTGCACAAGGAGGAAAATATAACAAGCTTGTCAATATAAAGGATCGTGAAAACTGACGTGGAGTTGTTACACCATCATTTTTTGGGAGGATTCAAACACCAATTGGAGTGCAGTCCCAAATGATTTGGTTTTGTGGAAATGATGTAACCCACACATGGAAGCCATCAACTAGCATTACAGGTATTCTAGGACCATCATAATGAAGGTGGAAGATTCAATCAGCAACGTCCTTGACAAGTGCAAAGATTGCCAGGTTGACAAGCTTAGGGTTTGTCATATTAGAAGTATCAACTCCAATGGTTGGTGCAAGTTGTGCTCTGCCAATTCAAGCCCATGATGAAACAATAGTATTGCATGAAGATTGACCTCGGCGCCGAGATGACAAAGCAATCAAATGTCGAAACAAAATCTCCAAAGAAATGGAAAAAAGAATTCATAGGTCATTGGTCATGAAATGCATTTGTTAAGGATGCAACAGTCGTGAAGACCATGGAGCATGATGAGTTCATTGCTTCTATAGAAGGATCAATGCTAAAAGGTATTGAATACAAGGTTGACATTTCTCCATTTCCTTCTTGCAGTTGTGAAGACTTCATTGGATGATCATGCAAATTGGATGCCTTTATTACATGCTATTACATCTTCCTTTCATACCTTGGATTGGGTAGCAAAAATAATATGTTTGGTCACCAAGCCACCTTGAGTAAAAAATAGATCTTCTAGGCACTATCCCGCATGCCTTGAGGCCCTAGTTTTTGAAGACTGCACCTTCATGATGGTCAACAAAAAATTGAAGGGCTATTTTAATAATCCTTTTTTCCATGAGGATTTTGAACCACAAAAATAGTATGTTTTTGAAGACTAGACCTTCATGATGTTGAATAGAAAATGAAAAGATATTTATGATAATCCTTTTTTCCATGAAGATTTTGAACCACAAGAATGATGTTTTTGGAGTCTTTTTCATTTCTCCTTGTGCAAATTTTTGGTTTGTTTCTCTACTTGTTGATAATTGTGGCAGGACGCTTTGTAGTATGATTCTGCAATCAAAAAACTTTCAATATGTCATTTATGTGATAAATCATGTATCCATTTATAGTGATGTAGGTTGGAAACTTATTTGAAGTAATATGAACTCAACACAACTAGTAGCAAAATACCAAACTATGAGTGTAAAATATTGACTTAAAATTTGGCTATATTTGTTACATTTCCTTTTGCACCTTGGATTGGATATAAAAAACAATATGTTTGCTCACCAAGCTTGATTTTCCAAGCATTGTCTCACATGCAATGAGATTCATGAAGGACGACTATAATAATCCTTTTTGCCATAACATGTAAAGGGGAAAGACCACATGAGTAAATTGGGAGAGAAAGAAGAAAGTGAAAGTAAATTTCATATGGGAAGAGGAAGATGAATAAAAATGGAGGAGGAGAGAGGTGAAAGAGGGTGAAGGGCCAATAAATATATGGAATCCATGGAATGGAACCCATTGTTATACATTTAAAAGGCTTAACCTCTGCAAATTAAATATGAAATGAAGCTTAAGTATGATTAAGGTAGCCTAAACCTCTTTTAATAGGGTCAGCTTGACCAGATACTCATGAAGAAGGGCCATCGGCCCTGATTAGCAAAAAAGCTAGCATGAATGCATAGTCCCTTCCAGGGACAAAAGGAGGCAATCTTATGAAAGTGTTACTAGATGACGATATATATCCCATTTGGCTAGGTGTTGCATTGTCAAATGTGAACATAGAAAAGGCATCCACTAATTATATGAAGATATTTGTGCAGTATTGGAGTCGTATCCATAGAGGAAGATGAAGTGATGCAGTATGATATGCTAATTGCTGGAATAGAGAGTGGTGATATATGGGGGATGCAGACCGTTGGGAGCATGTCGATTCAATAGTATGGAGTTGGAGCACAACAAAAGTTCCAAATAAATGAAGTGAGTTCAAAATACCACAAAATGCAATCTTGAAAGCCCAAGAGAACCTTAAAATGCCTGAGAACAATAATGGAAAGGACGTTTTGTGTGTTGATGAAATCTTGGATGATTATAGAAAGCTAAATTTCATTTTAGCAAAAGACTTGATGTATGCAAAGAAAAATTGTAAAGATTGGTCTTCTTTTGTGGATGTTATTGATCTTGTTTCATGAATGTTAATCATACTCAACCTTTGCAATCTACTTTTTTCTACTTGGTCTTATTTTATGAAGCAATTTTTAAATTCAGTCTCATTTTTGTATTAAGTCTTGCTTGTTCAAACTCAATCTTGTTTTATGAATGTTAATTAGACCTAATCTTTGTATTCCACTTTTCTATATTCATTCATTCAAACTTGGTCTCATTTTATAAAGCAAATTTTGGATCAAAATTACATTTAATTAAAAATATTATTAATTGTCTTAATTAATAATAATTAACATAATTAAGAATAATTAACTTAATTAATAATAATTAGCTTAGTTAATAATAATTATCTTAATTAATAATAATTATTCTTAATTAATAATAATTATTCTTAATTATCTTGATCAACAGAATCAATATATAACAACTTTGTATTCACCTATGTTAACTAAGTTGCTTAGAGCTTTAAAAAGGTAGGACTCATTGTAGTCAATCATCACATGCATACATGTGGAATGTTTTGTAATGGAAGTACCTATCATATACATGTATATTGAACATATAGCACATCATAAACATGGAAACTAATCACAAAAGTAATAGTGAGTAGCATGCAAACCAAATCGACCTTAGCTCATATATTGCACACGAAAGCCTTTAGACCAATTCAATGCTAAATATTTTACAAATCATGAGAAAACATGAAAGGAGCCACTAACATAAAAGAAACAAAACTTGATGATTTTAAGCAAGCTCCATTGAACAAAAAGGAGCACATTTTCATACTTGGAGACCAATTTGGAGAGTTTCAATTTCACGAGATTTTCCCACTTTTCCTAATGTGGTCCTACATGCAAAACGATGGCGGATCTGCAGCTATCAGAGAACTACTAAGCGCCTTCATAACTGCTCTCGATAGCTTCCCTTCGTTCTTAGAGAGAAAAAGGATAGAAGAAAAGCAGCATCATTGGGGCAGAAGAGGGTCAAGCCTGGGGGTACATCGCGCTTCTGCATTTAGGTGTTTGCGCCTAAGGAATGTGTTGTAATTCTTGGCCTGGGATATGATCAAACTGATGTTCATGGGGGCAATAGTAGGAGCATATGGCTCCAAAGGCAACCTACAACGGCTCCTCCATTGCCAAGCCAGCCGCTAGACAGCCAACAAATTGCCTTAGCCTGCCTCCAAACAAAGAGCTTAGAAGAGCTTGTCAACACCATCTCTGCAAAAGATGCTCCATACACCTCCATATGCCGACTACATATTGCAAGCAGACTTCTCCATCCGGTGAGATGGACCATGAATGGAAATCTCCATTGACGAAGAGACATCGTCCACCTCAAAAATTCCAAAGGTTCCCCACAATTGACATGTGGCAGATAGGAACCTATTGGGTTAGGTCCATGTAACCTTGGGTTCATTGGGTGGTCTGTGTTTTGACATGTGGCACCTTGGGTAAAGGTAACCCAAGAAAAGTTAACCCCAGGTCAGA
Source organism: Dipteris shenzhenensis (assembly GCF_047967505.1). Classification (NCBI taxonomy): domain Eukaryota; kingdom Viridiplantae; phylum Streptophyta; class Polypodiopsida; order Gleicheniales; family Dipteridaceae; genus Dipteris; species Dipteris shenzhenensis. The sequence continues at coordinate 31,256,297 of NC_141624.1, read as the reverse complement.
TTTACCATGGGTCAGTGAAGCTTGGCCAGTAGCTTGCCATGTGGCACATAAGACCCAACTCCACAATAACCATGGTTAGGTTATGGGGTTAGTTAAAAGTGCCACATCACCAAGTGCCACCTAAGCACATAGCTTCTTGCTAAGCACAGTGTGAGTGCAACATGTGAATCCTTGTGCCACATCATCAGGCCACCTCTTCTTCATAAAACTTCGACAAGGCGTAACTTGCAATCTAGGAGGAATTTGCACATGCTCCAAAAAGAGAAAGTTGTTGTCATTTTGAGCTCTACGTGCCTATTAAGTCAAAATCATTGTATGGAATTAGACACTTCCATTGAAGCAAAACAAAGCTCATGGTAAGACCTTTGCAACAAATGGAAAACTAGCGCATGCCAAAAGCACAAATGCATGAGACGACGATAGCACAGAACATGGCATCATTAAGGCACATGGAAGAACAAAGCATAATGCATCAAGCTACATCAAGAAAAGAAGAGAACATCATTGACAACATGTATTGAGAAGCAAAAACCTTGCCACCTTCAGCTGACACGTTTGTAAATCAAACCTGACCACTTGAGAGTAGCCATGTAAGCACTCGAGGGAGGCATTGAAATGTAAAAGCCACACTTGACCACCTTATGTAGCAAGGTATGCACTAAGGGAAGGTGATGGAATGTAAAGTCACATCTGATCACCTTCTAGTAGCCAATGGATCATGGGGCACCAAGGGAAGGTGTTGAGATATCGTGCCATGTGCACATGAATTAGAGGCTAAGGTATGGTATAGGAATGTATAAAGTAGCCACCCTAGGATGTGGACTACATGATGTGGAGATGTGGACTGAGGAAATCCACAAGGAGAGATGTGGATCAGAGGTCCCACATGTGTTGACTATTCAAAGGGCTCTCTCTATATAAAAGGCCTATCATGTATTGTTGAATACACATTGCAAGAGATATACATTTGCTATCTCCCTCTCATGTCTTATTCTCAGTATGCTTTGAGCCTCCTTGATCTATAGCTCGAACACCAAGATCCTCCTCTGACATAGAATGTTTGGCTTTCTCCAGCTTCTTTTCAAGCGCTTGAGAGATTTGAACCTTCAAGTAGCATGAAGAAAAACTCTTCAAATGTTAGCCTGCAAACAAAAGCAACTTAATTGCTAAATAATAAAAGAGAAGAACATACATAATAACCAACTTACCAAGGTATCTCCTCGTAAGAGGATACCATGGCTCACTCCCCTTCGTGTATTTGTGCCTAATGCTGGCACTGATCCTCTTATCTCTATCTGGCAAATCCTTCAAGTACTCTTCATGATTGGCTGAACAATGTTTTTGCAATTGACCAGCTCATCTCTCAAAGAGGTAGCAAACAATGCATGTGTATTCATGCTATGAATGCTCAAAGAAGAGGTATACAATAAAAGCAATCAACCATCAAATACTCTATCTACTAAAAGGAACACTTTTGACTTAATTTAGTAAAGAAAATAATGTTTCTAAGAAAACGGAGAGAAATTCTTACAAGGTCATCCTCTGCAAGGTGGATAACAGAGCAATCTCAGTAACACGTGTAGGATCAATGACCGTGTAGAGGACTTTGTAATGCTTCTCACGCATATATGAAAACCGCTCTTTGATTGCTGCTTGCCATGCAATGGTCTTGTGGTTGCCCTCCCAAATGTAGAACATTTTGTTAGACATAACCTGCCATGCAGGCTGCTTAGCGAGCTCTGCCTCAAACTCTACATTAATGGAAACCCATATAGGGTCCCATTCTTGCATGACAGCCTCATTGAAATCGCATTCAACTCTCCCAAAATTCCAAAGAGAAAAAATAAAAGCCCCCTTCTCCTGCGCATAACCCTCTCTATCAAAGGTGGCTTTCAACCCAGACACATCATCCCTTAGCCCTCTCACCTTGGCATAAGGGATAAGCCTACACAAAGGAACTAGAGGACACTAAAAACAAGAAAATATTTTTATCTTTTGGAGAATATCCTCCCCCCTATCCACATAAAGTGAATTATCAGAAATAGAATCCCCTCCTCCAGGAGGGATGCTCTCCTGCTGAACTATGTATGGCACAATCTGTAACTCTTCAAAAGCAGGCGCATGGTTAGGATCATGCTATGCTCCAAAGCCCTCTCCAAGCTCCTGGCTCATGTCTCCCATATCCTCTACTCCCATTGAATGAACATTAGGAATGGGAGGAACGACCTCAAGAGGCTCATCATTTCCTTTCCCCTTTCCTCTACCTCCTCGCCTCACAGGCTTGCTAGGACCCGCATTCGATCGATCAACATTTCTATAAAATGCAAAACAAACAAAATACAAACAATAGCTTGAAACATAAATGTAGGTACTAAAATGGTAATGCAAAAAAGTTCCAATCTTTTAAACCAAAATGAAGCATGAAGCATCGTTGAACTTGAAGATGAACTTGAACCAAACAAAGATTCATGAACTTCAACTTCAAAAAGTTATGAACTTGGCTGAGACTGATGCCTAGGGCTGAAATGCCTCAAGCAGAGGAAAAAAGAATGCCCCTAGAGAGGGTGCGCCAATTTCAATCCCAGGCATTATCTCAAATGGTGGCTGAAATGACCTTGGCTGTGGTCCAGAAAATGCCCCCAGAGAGGTTCCTCAGACAGAGGCAAAAAAATGCCCCCAGAGAGGGTGCATTGAAACACCCTCACTAGGGGCATTTAAAGGCCCCCAGAGAGGGCATGTTATGAGACACCCTCACTAGGGGCATTTAAAGGCCCCCAGAGAGGGCACATTAACATGCCCTCTCTTGGGGCCCTTTTTTTTCTCAGCCAGGCTTGGTTGATCTAATGCCTGGGGATGAAATGCCTCATGCAAAGGCCAAAAGAACGCGCCTATAGTTATCACGTCGGTGCGCCCTCTCCGGGGGCATTTTTTTTGCCTCTACCTAAGGCATTTCAGCCCCAGGTAGGAGCTTAGCCAGTGGCTGAAATCACACTAATTGAAGCAAAAAAAAGCCTCCCGAGAGAGGGCATGTCAACACGCCCTCTCTAGGGGCCTTTTTTTTTGCCTCAGCTAGGGTGAGAGTTAGGCCCTAGCTATCTAAGGCCTGGGGCTGAAATGCCTCTAGAGCATGGTTTTTCTCCAAACATGGGGCATTTCAGCCTCTGGTTGAGTTGATTCCTAGGGTTGAAATGCCTCGAGAGAAACGAGAACTAGGAAAGAACCCAGAGAAGGGATGAAGCCTACCTCCATGTCGCTCTGGTATAACTCTTGGGTGTGGAAGAAATTTTGGGCATGGAAGAAGACATCTTCGCAGCAATAGAGAGGAAGTAGCAACAGAGAGGAAACTTATGGAGGAGGTTGTGGAAAATGGCAAATGAGAAAGGATGGAGAATAAGTAGTGGAGAGATTAGGGTTCCCAGGGTTAGGGCCCCTCAACCTATGCATGTACTATTTGGGGAGTCTCACTATGCCACCAGCTTAACATTTGAGGGAAATCTTTACAATGGCAGATTTGCAAACTTTATTGTTTGATTTGACATCCGATCTCAAAATTATAAAGTTATTTTTTATAAAGTTCATAATGATAAATTGTATAGCTTTTAGACCTATTTAACTTATTAAACTTATTGAACTTATTGAACTCATTTTATTGATTAACAAGTATCTTATTTAACTAGTTAACTTATTTAATATGTTTTATTATTAGCATATTTGTTATCATTTATTGAAGTTATAAATTAAAGATTATTAACGTATTTATTAGCTTTTAAATTATTAACTTATTAGCTTTTACCTTGGCTTTTAGCTTATTTATTAGCTTTTACCTTAATTGCTTTTAACTTATTAGCTTATTAAGTTATTTATTAGCTTTTAAAATATTAGTTTTTAACTTGTTTGCTTTTAACTTATTAGCTTTTAAATTATTAAGTTATTAGCTTTTAACTTATTAACTTATTGGCTTTTAACTTATTGACTTATTAGCTTTTAAATTATTAACTTATTAGTTTTAACTTATTGACTCATTATTTTATTGGCCTCTTTATCTCATTGGTTTATAACTTATAAGATCTTTGGTTTTTAACTTATAACATGCACGTTGGAATATACCTCCCTCTCAAGACGTGGTTGTTAAATTACATGGCGCAACGGAACTGAACAAGGAATAAAGAGTACATAGCAAACTGGAGATGAACAAAATTTTCCTTTAATACTGATGTAGTACAGATGATGGCTCTGTCCACCCGTGCAGTCCCATAGTGGAGCTTAGATGGCGATCCAGATAGATACTAGGTGAAGAGCTACTAGCTGGAAGATCTCTATTGGAAGATTTGATATGGTACAATGGACTGGGGAGGTCACCTCTTTATAGCTATGAGGGCGGTAGTCAGATCAACGTAGTCGGTGAAGCCGACGAGTCAACCTACTCGATGGAACTGACTAGTCATCCATGGAATATTTCCTATACTGTCGCCTAAAGGGCTCTCGCGCCCCCGAACCCCCCACCAAGGGGGCCCCTCAGAGCCCAGCAAGAGTAAGGGGCTCCCACACAATCACCTTTCTACCATCAACGGTCTCATTAATAGACCTCATCTGACATGCAAGTCAGGATCCATCCAGTGTCTCGGGCTCACACATGGCTTCTCCTCATATGGGGGCCTTACAACTTGAGCACCCTGGACCACTACCAAGAGGGTGGGGCATTGAGCATATCTAATAGTGGTTGTCAGGCTACTTTTATGGAATGGTGGGCTGAGTAACTATTCAAGGCCATCATCCTGATTAACATCATTCTATGGAGTTGGTGAGTTATGGGCATTTCTATGTCATGAGAGCTACATTTGGCGAGTTGCTTTTCATGAGACCTGTCTATAGCAAGCTTCATTTCCTTTTACCAGCTTCTTCTTGCAACACATTTTGCTCCTGCCCCACTTCTACTTCGTTCTATGCTCCCCCATCTCCTTCTTACAAGGATCACTTTAGATGCTCCTTCACTTCTACTATGTTCTCTGCTCCTCCAGCTCCACCTACTTCTGCTGTGATCACTTTACTTGACAAGATGAGTAGGAAGATTACTATATTCGGTCTTGAAGTTCAACAAAAGATGATCTTGGTTTTCAAGGAGGACATGACAGATTTCTCTTGACACCTTGCGCAAATGATTTGACTTGCAAGACTTACCTTTGACTCTAAAGCTTGATGTCGATGGTGATCACTTCTATGCTTGATGTAGCTTGATGCATGATGCTTTGTTCTTCCATGTGCCTTAATGCTTTATGTGTGGATGCCATGTTCTGTGCTATGATCATCTCATACACTTCTGCTTTTGGCATGTGTTGGTTTCCCATTTGTCACAAAGGTCTTACCATGAGCTTCATTTTGCTTCAATGGCAATGTCTAATTGCTAACAATTATTCTGACTTGACAAGCGCGTAGAGCTCAAAAAGGCGATCATTTTTTCTTTTTGAAGCATGTGCAAATTCTTCCTAGATTGGAAGTTACGGCTTGCCGAAGTTTCTGTGAAGAAGAGGGGCAATTGATGATGTGGTAGAGGCTATTCACATGCTGCAGACACACCTGTGCTTAACAAGAATCTTGTGTGCTTAGGTGGCACTTGGTGATGTGGCACTTTTAACTAGCCACATAACCTAACCATGGCTATGTTTGACCTTACTAGAGTCAGGTCTTATCTGCCAAGTGGCAAACTTTTAACCAAATGAGTTAACCCAAAGTTTAAACAAACCTAACCATTGTCACATCCAATCTTGAGACGTGTCAGTCAATGGGAACCTTGGAGGACCTTTGGAATTTCTGAGAGGAGGCGACGCTGATAGAACGACGATTTTTGGTGCAGCTTTGTGTGAAAGAGGGGGATCGCGGTGGCTGCAGAGCTCGCTTGGGCCACCGTTTTAGCGTCATTGCTCTTGAGTCCTCGCAACGTGTGAGTTCAAGGTTGCGGATAGATTTGCCCAGGCTGAATTTTGGAATATGTTAAATGATGTTGAAAACAAGGGGTTTGCGAAACCTGAGTTTAGAGGCTTTATGGCAGATGAGGCAAATGCAAAATTGGCTTGCAGTACGAAATGTGTACTTTTATGGAGCAAAGAAAAATGATCCAAATAGGGAGAGAAGTGGTGTTTTCCACTGGGAACAGACATGGATGATATGGCTGAGCACTTGCATAGAGGTGCTGGTTCATCATCTGGAAAGAGATTGGTTGATATGGCAATTGCTTCTATGGACGATATGGGTGTGGCTGAAGATAGTATGTAGCAAACGAGTGACTATCAGCATAGTGTCCGGAAGAAAAGGCCAGTGAGACTACAAATCCTGATGGACTACTGGATGAGGATAGTCATAGCCCAGAATATGTCACAGGTACAACAAGCAGGCAACACAATCAATCTAGCCACAATGAAGGGCGCAATGAGATTGTGGTGGAGGAGAGAAAGGTGCCAATAACAATGTGGGTGATTCAAAGAACTGAACCTAATAGAAAGATGACTTGCTTTGGTAGGTTGCATGGACAAGGTGGCCGATGTGGACGATACATTTGTGAAGGGGAGGGTAAGAGTGCTTTGGGACTGCCTGCACCATGCTTTTGGGGGCGGCACAGATATCTTGGAGGCACAATGGAGGGATTTATTTGGTTTTGCAATATTTCTAATACTCACTCTTGGAATGTTGATGAAAAGACAATTGTGGGAGTGCTAGGTTCTACACCTGGAGTTTTGGCCCATTGATGAGGGGACATGCTTGCAACAAGAAGAGATGCAGATGCTACAAGCAAGTGGTTTTGTTATGACAGTGGGCGTTGGGGGCTCGACATCTGCCAACATGTAGTCAGCCACACCTAGGCTTCAGAGTGGTGTTCAACCTAGGTTCAAACATGGCAAGGCTGTGAAATGGAGATCAAAGCTACTAATGATTTTCATGAGAGCATAGAGAGGGGCCATTCCCTGGAAGCTACAGTTCTTTGAGAGGCCATAGTTTTGTGCAATGAATCACATGTGTTCTATGTCAGCATTGGTGGATCTCGAGAACTTGGGCTGAATTATTTTGGAAATGCCCCGATACAGTTGTGAAGGCTTTCAGAAGAGAGAAGCCCAAAAAATGGTGTATTTGCCTTGTAAAGCACACGTACTATGTCTTCTTGAGTGTGTTGGGGTTGGACCCACATGTTCATGAGTTCATCCACTAGGTGGCGCTAAGGAAGGTGGAGTTGTTTTAGGCCCTTAGGGGAAGGAGATGTAATGTGCTAGAATAGAGGGAATGCTATGGGCTTCTTGACATTGACAGCCTCAGAGGGCTTTTTGACATTGACAACCTCAGTGGGCCTTTTTGACATTCTAAGATGCGTGTGAATTCAATGGGCTTTTCGACATTCTAAGATGCTTGTGACTTCAATGGGCTTTTCGACATTGACAGCCTCGTAGGGCTTTTTGACATTTAGAACTTCTGTGGTTCTTTGCATGGTGTTTACTGCCAATGTAATTTGGTTCGAATGTCTTTTGATGAAGGGTATGGTCAGCCATTCTTTGTGGTGCAATTTTTGAAGTTTATATGTTTGTTGGTTACAAGTGGTAATGCATTTGCAAATTTGGTTGCAAGTGTTAGGTTTTAACGTGAAAGATTATTACAGACGTGAAGGTTTTTTTGTGAAAGGTATTTGCGGTATTCTTTGTCCTCAAGAGTTGATGTTGTGTACGGTTATTGGTTGGAACATAGTATTGCATTTGCAAGTTGGAATTCATTTTTTCTTTTTATTTGCTCCTAAACTTTGCGTCGTGCATTGGATTTCAAATGTTTAAGCACATCAATGTTTTGCTGTTGTGGTTATTTGCGATGTAGTTTGTGGTGTTGAATGGGTCTATTATTAAATAGATCATTGTATTACCCAATATTGTGACGTGCTGTTGTAGGCTCGTATTAAATGTCATGTGGTCCCATCATTGGGATGCCTTTTGAAAGTCAAGATGTTTCTTACTGAAATCAAGCCATATTTTGTTTTTGGGTATGGTTCCTTATAGTGCACATGGATGTGATCGCTGAATTTTACTTGTGAGAGTTGTATTCTTGAACAATTGCTTGAATGGCCCAATTTGTGTATGGCGTGATGTTTTAGGTTGCTTTTGGACTGTGAAAAACGATATTAGTTGGCTGCAAATCTTGAGAGTGGTGGGGCCGCAATCTGAAAGAAGATTCTTTGAAACTATTTTTGTCATACGACTCAAAATTGGATGGATTCGCTCAAATTCCTCCTTCGCTCGGAAAGTCTCGCTCGGAGTATAGGGGAACTCGAAATAGAAAGAGCTCTAATGAAAATTAGGGGCTCGATGAAAGGGGTCTAGTGGCCCCTAATTTTCATGGCCCCTAGAGCTCTCCTGAAAATTAGAGGCCACTAGACCCCTTTCATGGATGAAAGGGGTCTATAGGCCTCTAATTTTTAAAATTTCCACAAGGCCTCCTCATCCCCTTGCGTCCCTCTCCTTGCCTTCTTGCCTTCTCTGCTTCCCCCTTCCTCGCATCCTGTGCTTCTTCCTTTCTTTCCCCTTCATTTCCCCTCTGTCACCTCCTCCTCAAATGAATTCATAATTGCATCCTTTTGGAAGCTAAGAACGAATTTGTCCCTCCTTAGTGTCAACTTCAATAGATGTGCAGATAGTAAATAGACAGTGCTCAACAGAGAGATGTAAATTCCAACAAAGTAGATGTCTGTCCAATGTGGACACAATGCCCAGTATACCACCTTGTATTAGTGGATGCTCACTAGATGTGTACCCCTGTTCATACAAGGCTATTCTCCTACCTTTGGCACTTATAAAACACTAGGGCTCTTCTAGAGCTTGAGTCGGGGCCTGCAATCACTCCTCCTTGCTAGAACTGCCCTGCCTTCATGCTGGACCTGTTCAAGTCCTTTATGTGTGTGTTGACGTAGGCCTCCAGTTCCATGTGTTGCTCCTTAGGCGTCACAAGGTTGCCTTTTTCCACAATCAATCTCATCAACCTCCCCATGAGAGGCTCTGTAGAGGATATTTGTTGGCAAAACAGGTCCAATATCTCTGCTGTTGTTTCAAGGTAATCTGTAGCTGGAGATTTCTTTAATACCCTTGTAACATAGACACTTATTGTGCTCAATACACACATGGATTACTTATTAGAGTGGAAGACTTGCATGTATATTCACTACCTGCTACTTATTGATATTGGCTTGGCATTGTACACTTGGGTACACTGATTGCCACTAGTGCTATAGTACTACTAAGAGGTCTTCGTTAGGCATGAATGAAGACCCTTCTAAGTGAGCTGAGTCTACTAAGTGGGCTCTTAATGAAGAGGCCAAACTGTTGTAGGCTGATGAGGAATGAAGGGGAGGCATACGTTGATGTCCCCTCCTCAGGATGGCCTATTGGGGTTCCTGTGCTGCTGCTGTTGGCTAACCTTTTGGTATAGCAGGTTGAGGATTTATTGTAGCTCTATGGAAGTTTGTCAGCTCCTACCAGGTACTAATGTCTTTGTTGTGCAAGTACAGCTGTTGATCTACTATCACCTGCCAAGTAGCAGGTTTGATTGTGGCAATCCATGTATGCACTTGCTTGGCTGCCTCATGGAACCTATGGATTGTCTTCTATCCCTCCATGGCTGGCTCTTCTGTTGTGACAGTCCTAGGAGCATGAAATGTCATCATTTATTTGATGCAGGTAACACATGTCAGGTGAATGTCATCTAAAAGCTGATTGTAAGTAGGCTCCTTCCCAATCTCTGCTTGGCCCAGGGTGATTGTCTCTTCTGTTGTGACAGTATTCCCTCCCTCCCCCCAGAGAATCTATTGTGACAGTCCTAGGAGCATGAAATGTCATCATTTATTTGATGCAAGTAACACATGTCAGGTGAATGTCATCTGAAAGCTGGTTGTAAGTAGGCTCCTTCCCAACCTCTCCTTGGCCCAGGGTGATTGGCCCTGGTTGGACCATAATTATCACTTGCCAGGTTGCAATGTAGTAGGGGATCTGTCCCAGGTCTTCCCTGTCGGCCGGTTTGTATAGAAAACAACTATAGTTAGGGAGATACAATACAATCCTTCCTATTTCATCCACTCCTCATCCTTTCCTTCAGGAGATGTGAGGGCTATAGACTTTGATGGGGAGGGCATGGCTTGCATCATTGGACACTCTTTGCTTGGGCTTATTTGGGGAAGCATCTTGCAAGAAGATGTCCATTTGTCTCATGTGCTTCTGCAGCCCACAGCAACACCAGTAGAGCAGTACAAGACAACAGGCAGCTGTCTGTAGACATGCACAGACACCAGGACTACTCACAGGCTGTCAGGTGGAAGGTCGAGTCAACAAAAGCAGTAGTAGCCAAATCAGCAGGTTGGTAGTCCACATCAGCAACTCAGCATTGAGCAGGTTGGGTGAGTCTGGCATCTGGAAGGCCACAGACTAGATCAGCCAGTCAACAGCCTCCCAGTGAAGCAGAAGCTCCTCCAAGATTCACTCCTTCAGCAAGGGCCTCCTGTCTTGGCTGTACTTGCAGAAGCATGTCTCCGGCCATCAGAAGCCCCAGCAGTACCTTTACCACTCTCAAGAGCAACAACGCAGCTTCAACTTCAGCAGATCTCAGCTATAGCAGTAGCCAACAGTCTTCAAGCAACAGGAGATGTAGCAGCCTTTTCAACAGCAGCCCTCATAGCCTGTACAGGATCCATCCTCCGATGTGTACAGATCAGCCATACTTTCATCAGCATAGCCTCGTCATAGCCTAGGCCATGGATAGCTTCACAGCTTCACCTTAGCCCTGCAATGGGACCTAGACAAGCCCTCTTCAATCAGGAAGAACATATGTACAGGGGCCATTTCCAAGCCCCAATAGAAAGCAATGAAGGTAGTGTCCACATCCATCTATCTCTCTCTCTCTCCCTCTTTATGGGCATCCATATAGAGTGTACCTCAAAACTCTTTAGAACAGGGCAGCTTGCATCATGTTCTCAAGTCTCTACAAGGAAATAATGTCTAAATCTCCAACCCCTGGTTCAAGGCCTGCTCCTTCTTGCCATGGGTATCCTTGGCAATTTGAAAAAATTAAATAAATTATATCCAAGATGTGCATTGTCTCATAGGCCAACTCTCTCGATTTTTTTGAGAGGGAGAAGGGTCGACATGTGCAGGAAGGGGTTCCATATTTTTGCTGCTAAATTCTTGCTTTGCAAGCTTTACATTCTCTTGCATCCTAGGTACTCCAGGTACCTTTGGAGAAACCATGTACTCACATTGGCAAGGAAAAAAAGCAACGAACTTGCACATAGCACAAAGGGCTTTGAGTAAATGAGTGTAGAGATTGTAAAACTTTTTCAGCATGTTCGGTGTTGTGTCAATTTGAGAGGGAAGTTATATGAGACCACCTACATCAGTATTGGAGTAAAGCAAGGTCACCTACTCTCACCCACATTGTTTGGGCTTTGCGCGTATGAGCTGTAAAAATTGGTTACAAAGTATACAACCCAAGACGGGCAAATGGGACCTCAACTTGGCGCACATCCTTCTCTTATTGTTATATGCAGACAACATTGTCCTCACAGCAATAATACTTTTGCCAAAATAGTGTGTTGCAAGCCCACACAGTCAAAACGAGGATTGTGTTGTGAAAACTGTCTCAAGAAAACACAACCTCGTATCACTTATAGTGGGGAGGACCTTGAGGATGTGGAATTCAAGTATCTTGGCATAAAAGGTTGCCATGTGGCACATCCATTGGATGCATAATCCCACCTGCAATAATCAAGGGTTTCCTTGTGTTCTCTCATGTGGAGGCCCATCAACTTGACCTACAAATTGTGTGTCTTCGAAGTACTTTAACAATGATCTTCATATGCATTCTCTTTGACTTCACCTTTGGATATTGCCTCCAAAACCATCCGAGCATTTGAGCAAAACCATCCGAGCATTTTAGCAAATTGGATCAGAATGTAGTTTTTTTGTGTCAGTTTATGAAAATAATCCATGTGTATGAACCCTTTTTGTGAATATAGGGGTCATATTGCTTAAGAAAAGAAATGGATATCCTCATTTCTGACTAAACAAAGTTTTCTAACTTTTGAAGTTCCTGAAATGAGGCCATGATTATGAAACTCTTTTGTAAATGAAGGGGTCATATTACTCAACAAAAGAAGTGGTTATCCTTGTAAACTAATATACAACAACCAATAACCAAAAAACAAATTAAGTTGCTAGACCTCTTCTCTCTATTCTTTAAGGAGAGGTTTCCACGTGGAGCAATTCTGGAGGTTCGGAGAGGTAATGGGAGCTTCGCGGAGGTTCGGGGGAGGCAGTGTTAGAAATGAAGAGGGTATGAATCACTCAATCCTCCACCCAAGATCTCTCCAACTCTTACACACTCAACTCAGATAGATGATCACAGATGCAACAAACACACTCAGAAATAAATATAGACGGAAAGAGAGAGTATATTCATCCACTGGATGGTGGGCAGAAAATGGCTCTAAGGGAGCAATACAAATCACAGTAGGGTGCTGGAGAAAACTGATGAACTCTCTCACAAAATACCCCAGATCTGAGTGCTAAACACAACCTTGGAGAAGGGCTTTCAGTATCGCACTGGATGCTGGGCTGAATGGAGAAGTGGGCCTTTTATAGGCTCTGCCTAGGCCCCTTCAGATGATCGACCAGCAAGGTCGGTACCCTGTCTAGTGGCCGACTATATGAGCCCCATAAATCGACCAGGGTTGGCTCTAGTCGGTGGCGCTAGTTGGGCCGACTTGGCCAGCCACAGGCCCCTATATAAGGGTGCCCTGGGCGGCTAGTCCGCGCTGCTGCTAGTGCCTCCATGTGAGGCCTAAAGCCCCCCTCATACCTGTTGTTGCAGGCTACGACCAACTCTTGTGCTGGTCGCCTATATCTGCCATGCTATCCTCCCTCCTATTCCGGCGTGGGTCTCTCCCCAGCCCTCCTACCTCTCATTGCCCCTTGTCCCCTCAAATCGGGGGCTCATAGGGGGGCACAGTGAGATTCTAACACCCCCCCTCAATGTCACAACTGTAGGCCAATCCCCATACGTTCTCGAGGGAGTGCCTTCGTGAAGAGGTCGGACAAGTTGTCGGCGGTCGGGCAATACATGAGCTCGATCATGTCGTCGATGATGAGCTCTCGAACAAAGTGGTAATGAACTTCGATGTGCTTAGTCCGCGCATGGAACACTAGATTCTTGGCAATGGCTATGCAACTCTGATTGTCGCACATCAGCACTGTTGCGTCCTCCTGACACACGTCCATGTCCTCCAGAATCCACCTCAACCACAGTGTCTCACAGGCTGCTGTACATGTGGCTCTGTACTCTGCCTCTGTAGATGATAGAGCCACTGTGGGTTGCTTCTTACTCAACCAAGAGATGGCACCAAATGCAAATAAGAAGCAATACCCTATTGTTGATCTTCTGGTGTCAGCATCACCCGCCCAATCACTGTCATAGAACTCGCCTAGTTTGATGGCTTTGGTGTAGGTGATCCCGTAGGTGCAAGTACCCTTTAGATACCTCAGCACCTGTAAACCTGCATCCCAATGACTCTTCCTGGGAGAAGTAGAGAACTAGCATAATAGCCCAATCGCATAACAAATATAAGGTCGAGTATTGGTAAGGTAAAGCAATCTTCCTACCAATCGTCGGTACAAAGGAGTATCGACTGGCTGAGACATGTCGTGAACACTTAGCTTGAGCCCGACCTCCATGGGAGTTACTGCTATCCTGTAATCCTCCATTTGGAATCTCTTCAGAAGTTCTCTGCATTATTTCTCCTATGAAATGAAACCTGCCTTTGACCTGCTTTACTTCTATCCCAAGGAAGTAGTGTAATAACCCAAGGTCAGTCATCTCAAACTCAGACATGAGTAGCTTCCTGACCTGGGAAATCTTCTTGACATGGTCACCTGTCAAGATAAGATCATCAACATAGAGGATGAGTACCAATCGCAACCCCTTCTCAATGAACAAGTAGAGGTTTGCCTCAGAACGACTCTGACTTAGCCCTATCTTCTGAAAGAATACATCTTTCCTTTGGTACCAAGCTCTGGGGGCCTATTTCAACCCGTATAATGCCTTCTTCAACCTACAGACCTTTAATGGGGACCCTGGATCTTGAATGCCCTGTGGCTGCTCGATGTACACCTCCTCCTCCAGGGTTCTATTAAGGAATGCGGACTTCACGTCCATTTGAAAAATAGGCCAATGGAATTGGACAGCAAGGGCAGTCACTGTCCGGATAGTAACCATGCGAGCTGTGGGAGCAAAAGTTTCATCAAAATCCATGCCTTCAATCTGAGCAAAACCTTTGACCACTAACCTTGCTTTGTACTTATCCAAGCTGCCGTCCGATTTGAATTTAAGTTTGTATACCCACTTAGTGCCGATGACTTTCCATCGCGGGGGCCTAGCCACTTAGTCCCAGGTATTGTTCTTTAGGATAGCATCCATCTCTCTGCTTGCACGGCAGCCTACCATTCTGGATTGTCCTTCGCCTCCTTGAAGGACCTTGGCTCTTCAGGTTGAGCCACTGACACAAAGTTCATGGATGGGGTCTGCTTAAGACGTTGGGACCGACGCAGTCTAGAACTGCTACTCTCACGTATATTGGTGACCCGAGAGTCTTCCAATGTTCTTAGGTACCATTGGGTCAACCTCTTCTGCTTCTCAGTGGGAGGAGGAACTGGAACTGCTTCTGGAACATCCTGCTCTTCCTCAGTACCTTGTGAAACATCAGCTTCCGATTTCACCACCTCTTGGATGGTTAACCTGGGGCGGGGTCGGTTCGGGGGTTGAACAGTCTCCTCCTCCTCAATCTAAGGCTCCTCCTGGGGTTCAGGTTCCTTTTCCTCGAAGATGACGTCCCAACTGATAAGGATTTGCTTCTTTACTGGGTCGAAGAGTCGATAGGCCTTGGATTCTTCGCTATACCCAATAAAGATACATTTTCTGCTCCGGGAATCAAGCTTGGTCCTCTCTTCCTCGTGCACATGCACCCATGCATTAGAACCAAAAATGGGAAGATGAGTGATAGAGGGCTACTTACCATAAAATGCCTGATATGGAGTCTTATGCTGGACGGCCTTCGTGTTGAGGATGTGTACTGTTGTATTGATAGCTTCACTCCAATAGGCTTTAGAAAGGTTCCTTCCTCATAACATAGCAAGCCCTGTCTCCATAGTGGTTCTGTGCTTCCTCTCGGCTACCTCGTCTTACTGAGATGTACGTGCAGTGGTGAGTTGTCGCTTGATCCCATGCTTGCAACAAAATGTGTTGAACTCATTGGAGGTGAATTCTCCCCCCTTGTCTGTACGGAACATCTTGACATTCTCCCCTGTCTCCTTTTCAACTTTGGCCTTCTAGTCCTTGAATTTCTCAAAAGCCTGTGACTTCTTAGCCAAGCAATACACCTAGGTCATTCTACTGAAATCATCCACAAAGAGAAGTGAGTACCTGGAGCCTACCCACGATGGTGTAGACATTTAGCCACAAATGTCGGCATGAACTAAATCAAGTGGTTTGCTGGCCTGAAACGAGGCCTCTTGTGGAAACTTGTCCTTGTGCTGCTTGCCTTCTAGACACAGACACCATCCTTGCCTGTAATGGGTGGAATTCCATCCACCATCTTCGACTTTGACATGTCAGCCAAGGTTCCATAGCTGACGTGATCGAAGCGCTCATGCCAAAGTTTGGACATTTCGTTGTCTTCATGAACCAACATTGCACTGAGGTGGTACAGCCCATTTTCTTTGACTCCTTGGGCCACCATCTGTCCATTTGCTTTGGATGTCACAGTGACCTTGTCATCCTTAAAGAGAACTAACATGTTGTTCTTGTCCATCTGATGTACAGACAGTAAATTCTTGCAAAGGTTGGGTACATAAAATACTCCAGAGATATCCTTCTCCTCTCCAGAGGTTGTAATGAAAGGAATGCTACCAATGGCCTTCATAGGACATGTCTGGCTATCCTTGACAGAAACTTTGGAATTTGGGTGTGTACTTTTCATGGTTTTGAACCAAGTCTTTCTGTTAGACATGTGCTTGGAAGCTCTGCTATCAACATACCAACCCTCTTTTCCTTCACTGACTACATACGTTGAACAATGTTCACTGATTAAAAACAACTTTCCTGTCGTCACATTGGCAGAATCATTCTTAGGCTCTTCTTTGATCCTAGCTTCTCTTTTCTGCTTCTGATCCACCTTCTTCTTTCAGCATTCTTTGGCGGAGTGGCCAAGCTTTTCACACTAAAAGCACTTCATTTTCTTCTTTCGGTCTGCGTCCTTTGACTTCTTGAATTCCTTTGACT
This sequence comes from Dipteris shenzhenensis, assembly GCF_047967505.1. Classification (NCBI taxonomy): domain Eukaryota; kingdom Viridiplantae; phylum Streptophyta; class Polypodiopsida; order Gleicheniales; family Dipteridaceae; genus Dipteris; species Dipteris shenzhenensis. Next base: position 31,239,956 of record NC_141624.1, on the reverse strand, counting down.
TGCCTTTTCTAGGCTTGTCTTTGGCCACTAATGCCTTTTCGTTGATTTGCGTAAAGAGTTTCTCTTGAGCCTCCTCTTGAAGCAGTAGGGGGCCAAGCTCCTCAAAGGTGAGTGGCTTAGCCCGTTGCCCCATAGTGACCATAGTCACGAAACTTTTGAAACTCTGTGGCAACTCGTGGAGTGTGAGCAACACCAATTGACTCGAGTCCACCTTGTGACCAACCGCTGCGAGCTGGTCCCGCACGACTTTCACCTTTGTCAGATGGTCATGCACACCATCACCTTCATTCATATCAAGATTATAAAGTTGATGCTGAAGAGTAATGACACGGGATGTATTGTCGGTTTCATACAGCTCCTTTAGTATGGCCCACGCCTCTAAAGACATCTCTGCCAATTGGATATGAGGGATCACAGCATCTGCTGTTGTGCCGATTAGCATTGCTAAGGCTTGAGCATCCCTCTCCTCCCATGCACTAAGTTCATTCAAATAGAACATCACCTCTTTTGTCCAAAATGTCCTCTGGCTTTACCTCGGTCCCAATCACTATCTTCCATAGCTTTCATGCCACGAGATGGCTTTGGATCTTGACTTTCCAAATTGGATAGTTCGTCCCATCGAGCATTCCAACTTCACCAAAGTTGGGAATGAATGAAGAAGGAAGATGACTGGAGGAGGAGGAAGGACGAGCAGTGGGTGTAGAGGCTTTTGAATGCTGATCCATCTTAGTGAATAGCAAACTGAAAAACTGAAGCAAAAAAGATGTACTAACCTCCCATGCTAGCCTGAGCTGAAAACAGAATCGCCTTTCTGCCAAGGGACTCCTTCCTTCAGAGAGTGCTTTGATGAAGAAGGGTTGAGAGCCTATGGCTCTGATACCATGTTAGAAATGAAGAGGGAATGAATCACTCAATCCTCCACCCAAAATCTCTCCAACTCTTACACACTCAACTCAGATAGATGATCATAGATGCAACAAACACACACTCAGAAATAAATATAGATGGAGAGAGAGAGTATATTCATCCATCGGATGGTGGGCAGAAAATGGCTCCAAGGGAGCAATACAAATCACAGCAGGGTGCTAGAGAAAACTAATGAACTCTCTCTCACAAACTGCCCCAGATCTGAGTGCTGAACGCAGCCTTGGAGAAGGGCTTTCAGTATCGCACTAGATGCTGGGCTGAATGGAGAAGTGGGCCTTTTATAGGCTCTTCCCATGCCCCTTCAGATGACCAACCAGTAGGGTCGGTACCCTGTTTGGTGGTCGACTATATGGGCCCCATAAACCGACTAGGTTGGTCGGTGGCCCTGGTTGGGCCGACTTGGCAACCATAGGCCCCTATATAAGGGTGCCCTGGGCGGCCAGTCTGCACTGCTGCTGGTGCCTCCATGTGAGGCCTAAAGCCCCCCTCATACTTGCTATTGCAGGCTGTGACTAGCCCATGTGCTGGTTGCCTATATCTGTCATGCTATCCTCCCTCCTATTCCGGCCTGTGGCTCTCTCCCCAGCCCTCCTACCTCTCGCTGCCCCTTGTCCCCTCAAATCGGGGGCTCACAGGTGGGCACAGTGAGATTCTAACAAGTAGGCAGAGGTTCGGAAGGTTTTGGAGCTTTCGGAGGTTGAGCCAACACGTGGCAATGATGTCACAAACTGTGAGACTCAGTGGGCAGACTGCATGGCATGCACAGACCTGATGATGTGGCATGTGCCAATGCGTCATGAAGAGTCCATGTGGCACTGTAGCTCCATCTCCCATGACGTGCCCAGATTGTGTCGCCCCAAATCACTATCACCTGCCACATGTCCGCATCTATGCAGTAGCTCCAGTCTTCCTTTGCCATTGCATACAGTCGTGACTAACCAGTTTGTGCCACGTGTTTCCATCTAATAGAGTCGCCTCACCTGTTGCAGGTTGCGCATATTGTTAGTTGACGGCGATTTTGCACGATTCTTCTTACTCGGGAACTAATAGACTGTACTGCATGTTTCAAAGACAGAGTCAGTGCCAAACTACTAATTATGTGCCAGCCCAAGGTAATTGCGAGGCCAGGGGGAGTAAATGTGGGACGCAAGGTAGGGGGGCACAAGACAGCAAGAGGGTGGTGGATGCGCAACACGCAGACAGTGGGCAGGATGCAGCACCATAGTAGAACATGGCACAATCGCATGCACATGACACATGGCTACGAGGCATGAAACATTACATGAAACATTACATGTGGCGACAAACATTACGAGGCATGAAACATTACATGTGGCGACAAACATGACACGTGGATGTGCACGAGAGGATGGAGGTGACACATGGCGATCGGTGCGACAAATAACATGTAGCGGGGCTAGAGATCATAGAGGAGATAGTAGACACACACAGGGAGGGGAAGTAGAGATAGAGGGAAAGGAGAGAGAGAGAGAGAGAGAGAGAGAGAGAGAGAGAGAAAGAGGGGGAGAGAAAGAGAGAGAAGTAGAGAGGGAGGGGAAGTAGAAAGAGAGAGACGGAGAGAGAGAGAGAGAGAGAGAGAGAGAGAGAGAGAGAGAAGTAGTGAGAGAGGAGAAGTAGAGATAGATTGATAGAGAGAAGAGAGAGAGAGAGAGAGAGAGAGAGAGAGAGAGAGAAGTAGCCAGAGAGGAGAAGTAGATATAAAGGATCTTGAAAACTGACATGGAGTTGTTGCACCATCATTTTTTGAGAGGATGCCAACACCAATTGGAGTGCGCTCCCAAATGATTTGGTTTTGTGGAAATGATGAACCCACACGTGGAAGCCATGAACTAGCATTACAGGTTTTCTAGGACTATCAACAAGAAGGTGGAAGGTTCAATTAGGAACATCCTTGACAAGTGCAGAGATTGCCAGGTTGACAAGCTCAGGTTTCTCATATTAGGAGTATCAACTCCAATGGTGGGTGCAAGTTGTGCTTCACCAATTCAAGCCCATGATGAAACAATAGTATTGCATGAAGATCGACCTCGGCGTTGAGATGGCAAAGCAATTAGATAGCGAAACAAAATCACCAAAGAAATGGAATATAAAATTTAGAGGTCATTGGTCGTGAAATTCATTGTTAAGGATGCAACAGTCGTGAAGGCCATGGAGCATGTTGAGTTCATTGTTTCTATAGAAGGATCAATGCAAAAAGGTATTGAATATAATGTTGACATTTTTCCATTTCCTTCTTGCAATTGTGAAGACTTCATTGGACGATCATGCAAATTGGATGCCTATATTCCATGCAAACATATTTATTACATCTTCCTTTCATATCTTGGATTGGATAGCAAAAATAATATGTTCGTACACCAAGCCACCTTGAGTAAAAAAGAGATCTTACTGGCATTGTCCCGCATGCCTTGAGGTTTAGTTTTTGAAAACTGCACCTTCTTGAGGTTTAGTTTTTGGAGACTGCACCTTCAAGAGCTAGGCTGTCATCAGGAGGGACTGCTTCATGGAGTCCTATCGTCTGGATTCTCTAACCCTATATCTAGTAGGCTTCGGAGATCTCATCAATTTGAAACGTGTGTCTTCCCTTTGTCAACCAGGCCACCATCCCCCAAGTGTAGTCTCACTAAAGACTCTGCATATGTGTCATGATCCTGAGGGTTCCCATCCAAATCCTCGCTACGCCACAAAAGCTCCACAAGCAGTGTGGGATAGTTTAAAGGAGACCATCGGAGCAGCAATGGCACTACCCCTCCACTTGCATCTGCTCCAACCATGGACTGTTGGGCAAGCCTCCATGGGCGGCCAGCTAGAAGAAGTAGGATATCTTCCTCGGTCATAAACTGGACCACAACCACATCCAAAACGTGGAGCGAACATCCTGGGGTACTCTCTAGGTCACCCAATGCCGGGGTCCACCTCGACGAGTCCATCTAAAGTCTCGTGCCAATCTGTGTGGTGTAGGAAAAGAAGGGCACCTCATCCACCTGCTCGGCTAGGCCGCCCCAAGAAGGCCATAACCACTCTTCGGGATCCCACTAGACCTCCCTCAGGGGTCTACCCTCCCACAATCAAAGGCACCATCTAGGGGCATCCTGCTTTGAGATACTCGGAGGGTCAATGTGCCACTCCTTCCCCAAACGTCCCACCAGTCTAATCCTTTTCTAGTGACTCCCATCCATCTCAAGGTCTCTCTCAGTGAGTGGCTGAAGTAGGTCTCTAGGTCATACACGGAAGAAGCCGGGGTGTGTGCGGCATTGCATCAACATCCTCAAGGGGACACGAGGAGCTTCCAAGTCTCTACACCTGGGGTGAGGCCACAAACAACCTTTTTGCCTAGGAGGGCTCTGCTCTGCATCTCCAGACCAATGATACCCAAGCCTCCAAGTGCCTATGGCATGATCACCGTCTACCAAGCTACCCGGGCTCTAGTGTTCCTCGTGCCGTCCGAACCTGCCCAAAGGAAGTTTTGAACCAACCGTCGGAAATGCCCAATGCATCCACTGTGAAAGCACTAGCACGAGGCGATATACCAAGCCATGGCTAGAAGGATCTGATTTGCCACTAAGGCATGCCATGCTAGAGAGAGTTTGGCTGAGCTCCAATAAAGAAGCTTGCACCAAACACTCTCAAGACTCGGGTGATCTGCTGCTCTGCTATAATATTAATACCAACCTGACATCCAAGGTATCTCACTATCTGGCCTGTGGTATCCATCTGAAGCCAAACTCACTCCCCCCCTCATGGATCTCCTGTGTCTCATCAAAGAAACCTATGGGTTTTTTCTAGTTGATCCGTGCACCCGAGGCCTTGTAGTAGATAGGCAAGGCACCCATGACTCTCTCCAGACTCACTGTGGTGCCCTCAACATACAAGGCTATGTCATCTATAAACTTTGAGTCAAGCAGCTCCTCCTCGTGTCTGATTGGGAGGCTTAACCCTATGAGGCCCGCCACCTTTGATCTCAAGTAATAGCCGAGAGCATCCATCACAAACAAGAAGAGGAAGGGAGCCAGTGGGCAGCCCTAGCGGACCGAGCAAGAGAGAGGAAAGGCTTCAGAAGGATGGCAGAAGAGGCAATGCATAATGGTGCCAACCTTCTATAATTCAAGATGCCAAAGGTGGTGGCATCACTTCCTCCCCTAGCCATGTTCCATTCCATCACACTTGGTCGTTTCACCAGCCTGCCTATGCCCCCACATCTTGTTGCCCCCTAACCCCACCCCTCTCATCTTTTTGGTTGTGTTCTATCTTTGCTCTAAGTCTACATGTCTCACTCTCCATGTTATTGGGTACTATCTGCACTCACTATCACCCAACATAGGTAGGGTCACGGTTCAAGTACTTACGTAATCATGGGCCTTTTTTACGTTAATAATGTCTGTTAATAACTTCACATCATCACATTATTCAGAGCTTGGTAACAAGCCGGTGTGCAATGACCTGATAACCTGCAAAAACCCCGGTGGGATTTGGCAAAATCCCATCGGGGCCTGCCAAGAAATATGCTTTTCCCATCGGGCCTGACGAGAAAACTCAAAAGCCCGTCGGGGCCCGTTGAGATAATCAAAAATCTTGGAGGGCTATTTATTATATATGGTGGCTGTAGCGGGCTCCCTCACATTCATCTCCCTACAACCTACTTGTCCTACAACCTTCAACCTTCAGCCTTTAGGTAAATTTTAAACCTTTATCATTATGTTAATTTGATTTTTAATTTCGTAGTTTTGATTCGGCTCTGTGTCATTAATTAGACATAATGAGTCATCTCACTAGTTTAGGTAGTTAATGTAAAAATGTTCGGCCTAATTTCATACTTTTGACATATCAGGTCATTCAAAATTACTATAACTAGTAAAATAGTAGGCCATATATTTGGTACCTAGTTGTCGGCCCTTTGTTGTTCATTCAGCAAAATGGGTTGTTCAGATAGCTATGTTACTCTCCTTGGCACTTAGTCGTCTTTTTGGCCGTGTGTGTCATTGAGATGTAACACCTTCCTTTCCAACCAATATCTAGGTATAGTTCAGCACTTAGTCATTTATTCGACTCTGTGTGTCATTCTTAGAAGTGTGCACTACTGGGTAGAAGTGGACTTGGCACTTGGTCGTTTAGTCAGCCGTGTGTGTGATTTCTAGGCAGTGGGGAGTTATGTAGGGTTTGTTTAAGTTATGTGGGATGTCGACACTTGGTTGTTTATTCAGCCATTTGTGTCGTTACAGTAGGTTCATCTCTATGTGAGAGCTCGGCACTTTGTCGTTCATTCAACATTTGTGTCATCTGTCTCTCCTTGCATTCTCATTCTCGTGCATGCACTATAGTGACATCAGACAGTGCACATTCGATCTACAATCTACATCTACACAAGCAATTTGTGTTTGATGCTGATGTGCATGCAAAATGAACTCATGTTTTCTTCTTTAAAGAATGATGTGACCAACTAACTTTCTCTCTTAGCATGCTTTGTACTGTGTACATGTTTTAATTTTTATATAGTGTATGTGTATGTGTTTACTATGCTTATGTTTTGCATCCTTGTTTTCTTGCCTAGAACAATCTTGTTATCAAGAAGCATGATCTATCTCATTGTTGTCAATTGGTCTTGTATGCAAAATAGGCGATGTTAGTTATGGGAGAGATGAGAGAAGGGATGTCATGAGAGCTCTGAGGTTGGAGCTAGTCAATGAGATTAGTCACATGTTGCAGACAACTATCAAGAGCACCATTCAGAATGCTGCATCACTCGATGATTTTACTCATGCAATATTGAGTGTGGCAAAGATGCGCCTTCAAGGAGAGGGAAAAGGAATTTTGACAGAGGCAAGATTATGGCACCCAGAAGTGGTCAAACACATGTGTCTAGGGATGCTCAATGGGCAGAGGAGAAGCATAGGAGCAAGAGAGCAAAGGATTAGGCTCCGTAACCGTTGCTTGTGGTTTACAGCCTTGTGACGAGCATGGCTGACTGACTTGCACTAAATTAGGATCTCTACCATCTTCCATTGACTCCTTTGTTCTAGTATAAGGCCTAATTATCACAAATCCCTCATGAAAGTCAATAACTTCTAACTTGTAATAATGACTAAGGATTCTACATCTTTTACATCAACCTTTATCACATAATTTTCCATGAACACATTTAAGTAATTAACTCATATTCCATAGAGTTTACAGTATGAACATGCAACAATGAAATACTAAACTAACATTTTACAAAACCAATAGGCAATAGCACTTACATATACTCTAAATACTTAAAACATTGCAAAATTAAAAAAACATAAGCTTTTGCATACCTGAGACCTAGTAGCATTCAATAATCTTCTCTCGAGAGTTACCAATGTATAATTTGAAAGCCTCTCTATTGTCTTCATGTGGTCCTATATAAAAATTATTATTGAAAAATACATGCATGTAGACTGTAACACAAGCCTAACAATACAAGATACACATGATTCAAAAAATAACAACACAATAGTGAGCTTTTCTTTATGACATATACTACCTAGAATAGGACACAATGCCCAAAAGTCAACCACACAACAAAACACAAATGCAACTAAGATGAATGGCATCCTTAGGGATTAGTTTTCCCAACTCACTATACGACAACTAACCCAAGATTCATCCACTGCACAATTCCTATGTCAAAAATGGAACATGAGGACTACTACTATCCAATAATAGGACTAGTAGCCCACAATACACAACAAATAGCATACAATCACAAGCAACACAGGAGAATGGATATTAGGACTACTCTTGCCCAAAGGAGGATAAATGGCCCAAATACCTAAACACAAACTCTACAATCAACAAACTGAGTGTCGAAGGTCCTTGCAATGATATGTATCATGGAGTACTTTTGCCCAACAAAGGACAACTAGCCCAATCCGCGTAACAAGCTAGGTCTCATCAACACTCTAAAGAAATGTATGTATCAAGGACCAACACAACCCAAGAGTAGGCCTAACAAATGGCCCAATCAACAAATCATTTCAGAGCTTAGTTCTAAGAACAATGAACAACCAAGCCTTAGCAAGGGTGTGCTGCCCAAGGAGCTGTCTCTACACGCTTCTCCAAATCTGGGGACATTTATATTATGTATTAAGAAAGCCTATCGAGATTTAGTCATCTCTTGGCGGGGGCCCCTGAGCTATTGCAATAGCCCGTCGGGAATAAAATTTCCCCGCGAGATACTTGAATATCTAAATAGATGGTTTACTCGGTTAATCTTTGACCAGTTACGATAATACACACGTTATTAACATGAGAAATTAATGTATGTATGCAACATTAATAACATGTTCATGTTTACGATATTACATTAATGTAATCCCTAGGTAGGGACCAACTTGGAGACTAATCTCACATCATTGTTTGCCAACCACCTTGACATATAGAAAGGAAATGCACTCCACACCTCGATCACATGTAACCACTCAAGTAAAATTGGTTGATTGTTAGTGATGAGGAAGGCACCTCTAGTGATACCTCCCTTACAACTTTCAATGGAGAAGGTAGATCTTGTGATAACTCCCCTACAAATTTCAAGTCTACTCTTGATGTCTCATGTTAGCCAATCAATTTCTACATAATCATCATTTCATGTAGCTTATATCAAGATATGTACCCTAGTGTGTGGATCAAACTTCCTTCTCTTTGAATTTCTCAAATTCCACAACATATAACCTCTTATGCAAGACCCAAAGAACACCATGTATAAGTAGAGTATTAGTACAAAAAGCATAACTCTTTTGTAACATATATAAAAAAAGTCTACATACAATAAAAACCATAAATAAGTTATGAGAGGGCTCTTGTTTTTGCCTCTTTAGATTGGTTGTTGACTCAAGCCTTGCATCTTATATCATTTGATGGGTGAAATTTTGGAATTTCTTAGAAGATCAAGTGTCATAATTATCATTGAGAAAAATTCACTTATTTTTTAGGACCATGTAACCATACTTGTGTTTGATGCATAAGTAATTGTTTTTAATCCATATCATTGAATGTGATGAATTGCACCTATAAATGTGAGTAAATATAACACGTGTATGCTTATCAAATTTGGGACACCTATGCATGTTATTATCGTATTTTTATTGAGATTCTTATATGTAAATATTGGTGCTTCATTATCGTAACAATTACTAGTTGAGAGTAGAGGGCACAAGCTCAAGAAACGGGTGTTCACTATGAAATTTGTATATATAAGAATAAAGTTTTGTTTGCAAATTCCAAAATAGATTGCATAAGTGAATATTCAAAGATGGTGGAATACTTTACCTAAGGTCTATGACCTCATTCTTGATTGGTTCAAGATAAGAGTAATTGTCTACGTTATCTATTGGATCGATATAGCCAAGAGGAATCCAAGTTAAATCTAACTAAGTTAAACTAACCTAACCTTGGTTAAACCTAACTAGGGTTAGATTTATGGTTAGGTTAGAGGTTTTTTATAAATTATATTTAATAGTAAATTAAGGAAATTAATTAACTCTTAAAAAAATTTCGGGGGGGGGGGGGGGGGGGCTGGGGGGGGGTTCACCCGACGATGGGGGGGTGGCGACTGGAGGGGAGGGGAGGGTGGAGGGGAGGGTGAAGGGGAGGGGGGGAAGGGAGGAGGGAGGAGGAGAGAGGCAAGGCGGGCGGGGAGTGGTTCGATGAGGGCAGGCAAAGGGCAAGCAGAGGCGTGGAACCAGGGTGGGTGGTTGGTGGCATGGAAGCGGGACGGGCGAGCACTGCGCACGAGCGTTGCCTATCGACGGGTGTCACTGCAGGTGCCGCTACCCATTAGTGTGTAGGGTGGTTTAGTTGGTGGAGTGGCCAACAAGGGGGGGTAGAGAGAGAGAGAGAGAGAGAGAGAGAGAGAGAGAGAGAGAGAGAGAGAGAGAGAGAGAGAAGGGGGGAAAAGAGAGAGAGAGAGAGAGAGAGAGAGAGAGAGAGAGAGAGAGAGAGAGAGAGAGAAAGGGAGAAAAGAGAGAGAAAGAGGGGGGAAAAGAGAGAGAGAGAGAGAGAGAGAGAGAGAGAGAGAGAGAGAGAGAGAGAGAGAGAGAGAGAAAGAGGGGGGGGGAAGGGGTGGTGGTGGAGGGGGGAATCGAGGAGGGGGGGGGGTGGTGGAGGGGGAGATGGAGGAGGGGGGGGGGGGGGGAGGGGGTGGTGGTGGAGGGGGGGTGGAGGAGATGGAAGGGGGGGTGGGGGGGGGGAGGGGGTGGTGGTGAAGGCGGGGTGGAGGAGATGGAAGGGGGGGTGGGGGGGAGAAAGGGTGGTTGTGGAGGGAGAAGGGGGGGGGGGGAGGGGGTGGTGGAGATGGAAGGGGTGGAGGGAGGAGGGGGAGTTGGAGGGGGGGGGGGGAGGAGGAAAGGGGGGGTGGTGGAGATAGAAGGGGTGGAGGGTGGAGGGGGAGATGGACGAGGGGGAGGGGAAAAAAAGAAAAAAGAGAAAACTTGATGGATGGTAAACTTTGACGAAAATCCAAAGGGAGGAAGAGATGGTCACCTAAACACCGCTCTCCAAGTCTTTCTTGATGTAATGGGATTGTTGAGGACCAATGAACGATGGGTGGACGGCTAGGTTATCGCTGTGAAATGGGCTTGAAGTAACTTACAATGTGAGGATGGGAGTAGGGTGGTGGTCAATGGAGAGGGAGGAGTGTCTTGCATAGGGCTCGGAATGGGGAAGAGGATGGAGGCAAGATGTGAAAGAAAAAGTATGAGAGGGATGGATGCTCTTTTATAGGGAAGAAGGGGGGAGCTATGGATTTAGTCAAACACATGTGCACCTTTGAATTTGTCCAAGTTTGACTAGGGAGGTGGTTTTAATTTTTCTTTTGGGTTGTGGCATTTAGAACCTTTAATCATCGATTACCCATAACTTTTGGTGGTTGTGTCAAAATGTGCTTCCGTAAAAAGGAGAAATGTTTAAATTTCAAGCTCTACACTCTGACAACCATCACATGGTTTGATTTATTCCTTAAGGTGCTCTTTTTCCAGAAAACATGCATTTTTCTAAACTGATAACGAAGAGTTTGAGTGATTAAATTATTTTTTTATTTTTAATTTGAGTTGAATATTTTTTGGCTCTCTTAGCTCTTGAGTGATATGTTTGTGAAAGTTCAAAGTAATTTGTTTTTTACACATACCTGTGTATGTTTACTCTTTACTTGAGACACTAGTCTCCCCGGCAGTGGTGCCAAATGTTGGCTCTTTCCCATGACTTTCACACAAGAAGAGCAAGGTATTCTCAGTATGCAGGGTTCTGAGGCTTTTTGTCACCTATAAATATATTGAGGTTGTCGTTTGTAGTATACGTGTAGCTTAGGACGTCGAGTCCTATTCCAGTGAGAGATGTAAGCTTAAGTGTGGTAAGCAAACATAGTGCATGCATGCGTAAAAGGAACATGTATCATCATGATTGAGGTAATGAAGGCTTTCATCTTCATTGGGGGTTGTAGGGTTTAGGAGTTTAAGGGTTAGGAGGAGGTTCCAGGGTTTAGAAGAGGTTCCAAGGTTAGAAGGAGTTCCAAGCTTTAGAAGGAGGTCCAAGGAGTCGTATGTAGAACTCACATGTAGAACTCACATGTAGAACTCGCATGTAGGACTTGCATGTAGGACTCGAATGTAGGAGTTGCATGTAGAACTCGCATGTAGAACATACAAGTTGGATTTTTAAGAGGGATTATTTCTAGCCTTATGCAAGTACAAGCGGAGCTTTGCCGCTACTCTATACACACATTTTGTTCTACCTAAGTCCATGTTGGCACAGAGACAACAGTGCGTCAGTATCTTCCACCTTGAAGTAACAAGTTGCAATTGTTTGCAACTCTTTGAAAGTATTATACATATGGCAAGCAAAAAATCAAAAGGATTAACACATGGATAAAAGGATTGTAGTACAATATTTTATTCTCTTCACAAAATCAAACAACACCCAAAAATGACCTAGTTCTCCCCCAGGTCTCATTTTATTTACCAAGTCAACCCTTGAACCAGAACCTTGGGTAGACATTTTAAATACATGACATCTACTTAATGAACTATATTGCAATTGTCCAGGAAAAACTACACTTTGGAAATAATTATATCTAAAATGTCTTTTCAAGTATAAAATTCCATCTAGCCAATCTGACGTAGGTCGAGAGTCACGTCGATCCTCCTCAATCCATCTTGATAATCTATACACAGACAAAACATCGGTCAATACTCATTGTCAATAACATAATTCAATAAACCAATGCAATGACAAATAGTATGGTAATTACCTTCTTTTGTCGAGCAAAGGTTGACATTGTTTTAGCAAATGTTGTAGCTAGACCTCTGACATCTTTATCCCATCTTGCACTTTTTTAGCCAATAAAGTTTCCATAATAACATCTTGGACGATTATATTTTGTATCCCTTTAGGACATACAAGACCACCAGCCCTCACCATTTCAGAAACTTTGGTTTTAATGGCATCCTTTGCTCTCCTAGTCAAACCATCTCCAACTGGATGATTATGATGGCCATGGTGTGTGGCTGCATGAGGAAGATTCACACCATCTCTACATTTGGGTATGCAAAGTAACATTTCACAGTAACATCTCTCCAAAAAAACTAGTGGACGACCACAATGTAGACATGATAAGGAGCCATATGATTCAATTGACACATTTGTTGTGTCTAATCAATCTCCCATCCCATTGTGTCTCATTCTCTATCCCAACTCTTTTTTTATAACCACAAGTTGCATTCATACAATGAAGGCGACCTCCACATTCCTTTCTACGAACTACACCAGGAAATACTATATTTCTTGTGGACTTTGCATATTCTTCCGGAAGTTCTACAAGTTTGGCCTGTGCACTGGCAAGCTATTACTGCATGTCAGAATGTTTTATCATGAATTCCTATGCTGCCTGTTTTTCTTTCTAGAACTGTTGGACCTGTTGCTATAGTTCAGCTTGTTCATTATGTTGGTGTTCAAAATAATGTTGGAGTATGAGCAAGGCATTGCCAACTTGCATGCTTGACACCTCTATTTTTGCTACGAATGCATGTTTGTCCTTCACATGAGTTTCTTGCAAGTCGAGCTTGCAGATTGGAGACAAATTTTCAAATTGGGACTTGGGGGTTGAGTTGAGGAACAAACGAGCCATGTCATTCTGAGCCATGTTTCCTTCAGCATCTGTGCTTTAGCTCGTTGATTGAGCTTGACTTTTTTGGTGAATTTCTGTTTTATTTGCTGAGGGGGCATCTCCTCCTTTGCCAGTGGCATGTCCCAGAGTGTATGTGCCAAGGACTTACCATACACTGCTTGTAATGCCTCATCCTGAGAATACTGAGCCGCTTGCAAATCTTGCACTATTGTAGCCTTTAATTTGTTGAATTCTTTGCTGTCTTGCTCTGTTCTATCATGCATGTGCTTTTTTTATCCTCTTTGTATTGTATAATGACGTTTGGCACTTCTTCCTTATTTTGTGCTGCAAATTCAAACAATGCTATAATGAACGGTGCAATCTTTGAATGTGCATTAGATGTAGTCAAATCTTTCTTTGCTATCTCCCCCATGAGATGTGTGTGCAACAGGTGAGCCCAACTTATGCATGTGCCCTTAACACTTATTTTATTAATTTTGGACTTGTCAACAATGTACAAATTCATTTTAAAAGAAACGTTTGGACTAGTTTCTGGATAGAATTTAAGGAAAAACTCACGCTTCAAAACATAGATAAAGACATAAAAACAAGGAATTTTTAAGAGTGATTTGAAGTAAATAAAATCAAAATTATAAAAATGTAAGAAAGATAAGCTACACCGAAAGATAAGAAACAGTAGCAAATAAAACTAAAATTATGAAAATTAATGTAACTTCTTACATAGACTGGTGCACAGTCCTGATTCATTTTTATGCTTAAATTTCTATTGAAAAAATCTACTTTATGAAAATACCCTTCCAAAATCAAAAGATGACACTACCCTTTTGAAATAAAGAGTTTATTTACTTACACTATCATATTGTACTAATAATGCAAAAACTAAGAAATGTAATTCTTACATTACTCTGTATTGTAAAAATCCTAGTATGATTTTTCATTTAAAAGTTTAAGTTTTTAATAACTTTAATAAATAAAAATCATTTAAATCCATGGATAAACTATATATGTGTGTGCATGTGCATACGTATGTACATACGTATGTACGCACATACATACGTATATATATATATATATATATATATATGTAAGGTCCATGCATTAGATTAATTTACCATGAGAGTCCTCTAAAATCTCCAAGACTTAATAACAGTGTTAATAAACACCTTTCAGAGTTTCAAAACTCTAAAATCTCCAAGAGTTAATAACGGTGCCAATAAACACCATTCAGAGTTTCAAAAAGCAAAAATGGTATAATCTCAAAGAACTTTATAATGGTGCCAATAAACACCTTGCAATAATTACAAAGATTTTTTAAGCAAACACCTTCAAATGATGTATCTTGATGGAGGGGGAAAGAGAGGGAAATTTGTTTTCTTTTAAATTAAAATTAAAACTTTTATTTTATTTTATTTTGTTTTGTTTTGTTTTATTTTATTTTATTTTGTTTTGTTTTGTTTTGTTTTATTTTATTTTATTTTTGTTGCCACCTCCGCGCTGCCGATCTCTTGGACAAGGGAAGGAGGAAGGAGAGGAGAAGAGAAGAGAGGGAGAGAGAAGGGAGGAGAATGGGAAGAGAGAGGGAGAGAAGGGAGGAGAAAGGGAAGGAAGAGTGAGAGGGGGAACGGAGCGCAATGCGAGGGAGAGGGAGAGGGAGAGGGGACCACGATGGGAGCGAGAGTAGAAGGAAGAGGGGGAGAGGAAGGGAAAAGTAGAGGAGGGAGTAATAATTTTTTAAAAATAAATTTAATTAGATAGGTGGGTGACGAGGAGGAAGGGAAGAGAATGGAGAGGGAAAGAGAGGAAAGAAGAGGGGGAAGGAATGAAGGTAAGGGAAGAGCGAGGGAAGGAGAGAGAGAGAGAGAGAGAGAGAGAGTTGCGCTACCGCGGCAATGCAACGGCAACATTTTTTTATTTATTTTTTGTTGCTCACCGCCACCACACTGCAGTGCGACTCTCTCTCTCGATGTGTGTGTCGCCGCCGCACACTATAGAAGAAAGGGAGGGAGAGAGGAGACCAGAGAGAGGAGAGAGAGAGAGAGAGAGAGAGAGAGAGAGAGAGAGAGAGAGAGAGAGAGAGAGAGAGAGAGAGAGAGAGAGATAGGGGGAGAAAGACAGAGGGAGAGAAGGGAGGAAGAAATACAATTTGAAGAACATATGCAGAAAAGTGCTAGGGTGAGGCAAGATGACTTGGAGGAAATGAACTTGCGAAACAGTGACAACCCACAACCAGTTATGGTAAGTACAAATCTCTCTAGGAGTTGCATGTAGAACTCGGATGTAGGAGTTGCATGTAGAATTCACATACTTGCATGTAGGACTTACATGTAGGACTTGTATGTAGGAGTTGCATGTAGAACTCACATGTAGGAGTTGCATGTAGGACTTCCATGTAGAACTCGCATATAGGAGTTGCATGTAGGACTTGCATGTAGGACTTGCATGTAGGAGTTGCATGTAAAACTCGCATGTAGGAGTTGCATGTAGGACTTGCATGTAGGAGTTGCATGTAGAACTTGCATGTAGGAGTTGCATGTAGGAATTGTATGTAGAACTTGCATGTAGAACATGTAAGCTGAATTTCTAAGAGGGATTATTTCTAGCCTTATATGCAAGTATAAGCGGAGCTTTGCCGCTACTCTACACACACATTTTGTACTACCTAAGTCCATGTTGGCAAAGAGACAACATACTCCCAGATCCATTTGATTACCCGTCCTCGGGTTATGGCTTAATTTGATTTTGGAGTTGGGATGCCATGTGCATAACCCAGTGGCTGTTAAGCTTGTGGCATGTGAGTCATTCCTGCTGTAATGCTTTTGCACCATACAATTTGTGGTCTGTAGTCAAGAAGCTTATCTCCTCTTAAGGAGGGGTAGACGGTTGTGAATTTCAGAGGGGATCTTGTTGTTGAGGCTGCGGACTCTACCATCAAATCTTCTTGGGAAGAGGTTTGGCGAGGGTCTCATTGTTGAAGTTGGCATTTCTTGCTATCTTGCATAAATGTTGGATGCGATTGCACTCGTATCATTGAGCTTGTAGAGATAAGTTCGTATGCAAGTCTAATATTTTTACATTTAGGAGATGGTTGTGATGTTTGGCGGGGGTCTCGTTTTGCTGAGGCTACAGACTCTTTTGCCAATTCATCTTGAGTTTTGGCATAGCTTCTTGTCCTGCTTGTGAATTCATTGCATGCTATGAGAGTATGGACTGAAAGTGTGTGATACTATTGATGCAATCTATTATGTGCCTATGCAAAATCGTGAGTGCACGTGATGTGTCGATTAGGTGGGGACTAACTATATGCTTATTTGTGGGATTTAATAGGGAAACTAAGACTCAATCATCCCTAAAAATTGATTAGGTCTTCCTGAATGTGCAAAAGTGTGCATATGCCAGTGAGTGTGCATGTAACAATCTAGTGTAAACTATATGTGCAAAAACATGCATATGCTAGTGAGTGCAGTGCACGTGTAACAATCTAGTGCAAACTATTGAAGACTTAGGGTTCCCAAAACTTCATTTTTTGTTTAGGATGGCTTGCGTGTTGATGTTGTATCGCTTCAATCAGCTCATTTATGGTTGTATTGAATTGGACTCTGATGGGATTCATCTTTCTTACTCGGTAGGGTCCTTGAGCTAGATACTTCAGTTTCCTCTTGTGTACTTTGACATTGTATAACAAGACCATGTCACCTTCCTTAATGTCTTTAGCTTTAAGATTTCTATCAAACCATGCCTTTCCTCTCCGTTTCTCCATTGTCATGGCATGGTAGGTGACTACTCTTGTCTCTGTATGCTTCTCCAACTGATAGAATCTTTCTTTCAAGGATTCATGGTCTCCCATGCATTCCTGTACTACTTTACGTAGGCTTGGTATTACAAATTCTAGTGGGACCATAGCTTCAAGGCCGTACACCAATTGAAAAGTCATGGCATGGTAGGCGACTAGTCTTGTCTCTATATGCTTCTCCAAGTGATATAGTCTTTCTTTCAAGGACTTATGGTCTCCCATGCATTCCTGTACTGCTATACGTAGGCTTGGTATTACAAATTCTAGTGGGACCACAACTTCAAGGCCATACACCAATTGAAAATGTGTGTTCCTTGGATTGACCTTGAGTGTGGTTCTATATGCCCATAAGGCTACATTCAGTTTCTCTACCCAATCAGAACGATGTGGTTCTACAACCAGTAGGGTGTGCTTTTTCTATGGATTACCATAAAGCTAGACGACAATTCTTGGATTACCTCATTAACAAAATGTGTGCCTCTATCCAACACAATTTCATTGGGGCATCTGAATTGGGTGATGACATTTTCATATAAGAATCTTGCTATATGCTTTTGGCATCTACCTTTCTGACTGCTTTAGCTTCAGCCCATTTTGTAAAGTACTCAAGGGCCACAATGATGTAGTGTGCCTATGTTCCTTTTGCTGCTGGATGGATGGGACCCACATAGTCAATCCCCCATTTTTCAAATGGTTTTTGTGCAACAACTGTTGTAAGGGGATTGAAGTCTTTGTGTTGTGGTTTAGTAGTCCGTTGGCATACATCATAGCATTTTACATATTCATAGGCATTTGCCCACAGTGTTGGCCACTAGTAGCCTGCGAGGAGGACTTTTCTTGCTGTGGCTTCCCCTTGGAAATGTCCTCCTGCAATGCCTTCATGGACTTCACTCAGGATTGGCATGATCTCATGAGGCATTACACATCTTCTTAATACCTGATCCTTGCCCATCTTGTACAGTTGTCCTATAATGAGTTGATAGGGTACAGCCTTTAGAATTAGTTTTTTGGCATCTACTGCTTTCATTTTAGGGGGTGGTCTTCCTGCCATTAAGTACCCAATGATATCTCCACACCACTCTAGTACAGCATCTATTTGAAATAGTGTGGCATCTAGTAAGTCGTCTTCAACTCCAGTGGCTTCTTCTCCCGACTTGACATGAGACATGTGATCGACAATGTAGTGTTGGGCACCTTTGTTGAACACTATTTTGAAGTTGAATTTTTGAAGCAAGAGGAGCCATTTGGCTATTCTTCCTGTTGTACACGGATGGTTCACAAGATAAAGCAATGCTTGATGGTCAGTGTAGAAGACAAAATCATTTGCCACTAGTAGATAATGCCAAATTTTCTTAACACTATACACCATTGCTAGGGCTTCTCTTTTTGTGGAGGTATAGTTGATCTCTACATCATTGAGTTATCGACTGGCGAAGTAGAATGGGTAGTTTTTCTTATGTTCACTAGGTTGACAAAGCACACTCCCAATTGCATACTTGGATCCATTAGTATGAACATGAAAATCAATATCCCAATTGGGAGATGTAAGGATGGGTGCTGTGATTAGGTGCCACTTAAAAAGCTCAAAGGCTTGATTGCACTCTTCTGTCCATAAGAATTCCACTAATAATTTGTAAAGTGGTCTAGCTATCATGGCATACCGCAATATAAATCTGCTATAATAGCCGGCATGTCCCATAAAGACATGTACACCTTTGGAATTGGTAGGAGGAGGCAATTCCATGATGATTTTGATTTTGTCCATGTCAGTTGTGTTGAAATCCCATGTTGAGAGATGATGTGTCCCAAAACAACTCCGTGGGTGACCATGAACTGGCATTTTATTGGATTTAGGGAGATGCCATACTCCTTGCATTTGATTAGTACTGCTTTAAGACATTTAAAGTGGTCTTTTTTGTTTGAATGGATACACAAATCATCCAAGAACACCTGTAAAAACTTAATCAGAAATGACTTGAAAGCTGTGAACATGACTTGCTAGAATGTGGCCGGGGCATTACAAAGGCCAAATGGCATGACTCTATATGCAAAAATACCCCATTCTGTAGCAAATGCTGTTTTTGATTGGTCTTTAGGAGCAATTTGCACTTGGTTATAGCCATTGAAGCCATCCAAGAAGCTATTTATTTCAGAGCCCGCCACCTTTTCCAACATTGTTTCTGTTAAGGATAGTGATCCCTAATTGTGGCAGCATTCACATTCTTTAATTTTACACATATTTTGAGCTTCTTGTTGCATGTAGTTACAATGATGATGGGTGAAACCCAATCAGTGTGCTCTATCTCGTAGATGAATCTGGCATCTAGGAGTTTTTCTAGCTCGTGTGATAAACCATGGTGCCATACTTGGGATTTTTGTGATAAGGTCCACATACCTTAGGGTAAGCACCTTCCCTTATAGGTATCGTGTGTACTACCACATCTGCTAAAATTTCTTTCATCTCTTCGTATGACCATGCTAGGTAGTCACGGTATTCCATTAGGAGTGCTTTGAGTTTGGTTTCATCTTTCTGTCGAAGCTGTTTCCCAATGAAAACTAGTTTTTCTTCCTCCCCTTCCAGGGCGAGGTTTATTGTGTGTGTTTTTGCCAGTCCCTCATAAATTGGAGTTTCTCCAATGCTATCAGTTTCTTGAACTTCAGATTCTCTTAGTGGTCTTGGCATTGCTATTGGTGCACTGCCACTTGTGTAATTATTGAAGTACTCCGACACTTCTCGAAGATCGGCCTTTGATGGTGTTGAACTAGCCTGACATGTGCCATGTGTACTAGTGGCATAGTTTCATTTGCCAATTTGTTAGGATATTTTTTACTTTCTTTTTCTAAAGTCTCTTGATCAAGCTTCATCCGCACATGTGGCTCATGTTTTCGAAACTTCTTACGTTGGGAACTGTGGGGAAAGGTGGTGGGGGGGGAAATGGGGGGGGGAATGGAGGGGGGGGAAGGGGGTGGGGGGGGGATGGAAGGGGGTGGTGGAGATGGAGGGGAGGGTGGTGGAGAGAGGGGTGGTGGTGAAGGGGGGGGGCAAGATGGAGGGAGGGGGGGGGAAAGTGGGTGGTGGAGATGGAGGGGAGGGTGGTGGAGAGGAGGGTGGTGGTGGAGGGGGGGGGGGGGAGATGAAGGGAGGGGGGGTGGAAAGGGAGTGGTGGAGATGGAAGGGGGTGGTGGAGATGGAGGGAAGGGTGGTGGAGAAGGGGGGGGTGGTTGGGGGGGGGGGAAAGATGGAGGGAGGGAGGGGGGCAAAAGGGGGGTGGCGGGGGGGGGAATGGAGGGGATGGTGGTGGAGGGGGGGAATGGTGGAGGGGGAGGGGGAAAAAAGAAAAAAGAAAAAAACTTGACGGATGGAAAACTTTGATGGAAATCCAAAGGGAGGAAGAGATGGTCACCTGAACGCTCTCCAAGTCTTTCTCGATGTAACGGGATTATTGAGGACCAATGGATAGGATTGTTGAGGACCAATGGACAGTGGGTGGATGGCTAGGTTATCATTGTGAGATGGGCTCGAAGTAATTCACCGTGTGAGGATGGGAGTAGTGTGGTGGTCGATGGAGAGGAAGGAGTGTCTTGTGTAGGGCTTGAAATGGGGAAGAGGATGGAGGCAAGATGTGAAAGATGAAGAATGAGAGAGTGGAGTGGGTTTTTATAGGAAATGGGTGCAGGTTTAGGGTTAAGCCCTATACTCTTCCCAAGTCATAACTTTTCATGGTTAGCTCGGTTTGCTCTTCTGCAAAAATGTGAAATTATCAAAATTGCAAGCACTACCTAGCGTGATTTGTTTATCAAGTGGTTTCTTTTTAAGAAATAAAGAAAATTTCTTAAGGTAGTAATCCAAGGTTGATGCTTGGGGTTGATATGTTTGGCTAGAGTTGGAAAAAATTTTACTCTCCTTGCCCTTGACTGGTATGTATGTGAAAATTTGTAGTAATTATTATTTTACACATACCTGCACACGTTTACTCATTTCTTGAGATGTTAGTCTCCCCGACAGCAGTGCCAAATGTTGGCTCTTTCCCATGGCTTCGGTAGGAAGAGCAGGGTATTCTTAGTATACAGGGTTCCGAGGCTTTTTGTCACCTACAGATATATTGGGGTTGTTGTTTGTAGTATACATGTAGCTTAGGACCTCGAGTCATATTTCAGTGAGAGACGTAGGCTTAAGTGTGGTAAGTAAACATAGTGCATGCATGTGTAAAAGGAACGTGCATCATCATGGTTGAGGTAATGAAGGCTTTCCCCTTCATTGGGGGTTGCAGGGTTAGAAGGGTGTTCCAAGGTTTCGAAGGAGGTTCCAAGGTTTAGAAGGAGGTTCAAGGCTTAGAAGGAGGTTCAAGGCCTAGAGGGAGATTCCAAGGTTTAGAGAGAGGTTCCAGAGTTTCAAAGAGGTTGCATGGTTAGAAGGAGGATCCAAGGTTCAGGGTAGAGTCCATGGTGGAGAACTCATCTCCCTCATAGATCATGGAGATTAAGGGTTGAGGAACTAAGGGTTTAGGGGGAGCATAGGAGTGGGAGAGGAAGAAGGTGTAAGATCATGGGGGAAAGAAGAGAGAGAAGGAAGGAGGAGAAAGGAGGAGGAGAAGGGAGGGGGAGGAGGAGGAGGAGGAGGAGGAGGAGGAGAGGAAGAGGATGGGTTGCAAGGTTGGAGGAGAGGGGAGAAGGAGTTGCAATGTTAGGACATGGTTTTGGACGTGGAGTGCAAGGAAGCATGAACACTTGGACAATTGCTTGGAATACCAAAGTAGAACTCAACACAATGCCCCAAAGAGTGTGGGCTTCATTCCATTATGGGGTATTTATACAAGTTGGAGAGCTTCTCTCTCTGCATGTAGGAATTGTAAGACATTCTCTCTCTACATGTAGAACTTGCATATAGAAGTTGCATGTAGAAGTTGCAAGTTGCATGTAGGAGTTGCATGTATGTAGGAGTTGCATGTAGAACTCGCATGTAGAACTTGCATGTAGGAGTTACATGTAGGAATTGCATGTAGGAGTTGCATGTAGAATTCGCATGTAGGAGTTGCATGGAGGTTGCATGTAGAACTTGCACGTAGGAGTTGCATGTAGGAATCGTATGTAGAACATGTAAGTTGGATTTCTAAGAGGGATTATTTCTAGCGTTATGCAAGTACAAGCGGACAGATTAGCCATAGTTTCATCAGCATAGCCTCGTCATAGCCTAGGCCATGGATAGCTTAACAGCCTCACCTTATCCATGCACTGGCAAGCCCTCTTCCATTAGGAAGAACATATGTACAGGGGTGTATTACTGACCATTGCCAAGTCCCAATAGAAAGCAATGAAGATATTGTCCACATCCATCTCTCTCTCTCTCTCTCTCTCTCTCTCTCTCTCTCTCTCTCTCTCTCTTATGGGCATCCATATAGAGTGTACCTTAAAATTCTTTAGAACAGGGCAGCCTTCATGCATCATGTTCTCAAGTCTCTACAAGTAAATAATGTCTAAATCTCCAACCCTGGTTCAAGGCCTGCTCCTTCTTGCCATGGGTATTCTTGGCAATTCCAAAAAAGAAATTTTATTATATCCAAGATGTGCATTGTATCATAGGCCAACTTTCCCAATCTTTTTAAGAGGGAGAAGGGTCGACATGTGCAATATGGGGTTCCATATTTTTGCAGCTAAATTTTTGCTTTGCAAGCTTTGCATTCTGTTGCGTTCTAGGTACTCTAGGTACCTTTGGAGAAACCATGTACTCACATTGGCAGGAAAAAAAGGAACAAACTTGCACATAGCACAAAGGATTTTTGGAAAGGAAATACAATGCAAGAAACTAACAACACGGAAGACATGCATGGAGCAAATGCTCCCTTTCCTTTTTGAATAAATGAGTGTAGAGATTGTAAAACTTTTTGAGCATGTTCGATGTCGTGTCAGTTTGAGAGGGCACTTATCTAAGACCACCTACAATAGTATTAGAGTAAAGCAAGGTCATCTACTCTCACTCACATTGTTTGGGCTTTGCGCGTATGAGTTGGAAAATTTGGTTACAAAGTATACAACCCAAGACGGGAAAATGGGACCTCAGCAAGACAACCCAAGACGGGAAAATGGGACCTCAACTTGCTGCACGTCCTTCTCTTATTGTTATATGCAGATGACATTGTCCTCACAGTAATAATACAAGAAGAGGCTCAAACATTGATGCATGTATTGGATACTTCTACCAAAATAGTGTGTTGCAAGCCCACACAGTCAAAACAAGGATTATGTTGTGAAAACTGTCTCAAGAGAACACAGCCTTGTATCACTTATAGTGGGGAGGACCTTGAGGATGTGGAATTTGGCATAGAAGGTTACCATGTGGCACGTCCATTGGATGCATAATCCCACATGCAATAATCTGGGTTTCTTAACCAAACATGTGTGTTCTTGAAAGATTACAAAATGTGCTATTTGTCCTTGAACTAGAGGTGTATGTGCTACCTCTTCTGCATGTGTTCTCTCATGTGGAGGCCCATCAACTTGACCTGCAAATTGTGTGTCTTCAAAGTACTTTAACAATGATCTTCATATGCATTATCTTTGACTTCACCTTTGGATATTGCCTCCAAATGTTTGCCAGAGCGTTATTAACACACATTATTAACATAAAAAAGGCCCATGATTACATAACTACTTGAACCCTGGCCCTACCTATGGTGGGTGATATTGAGTGTAGATAGTACCCAATAACGTGGAGAGTGAGACATGTAGACTTAGAGCAAAGATAGAACACAACTGGAAAGATGAGAGGGGTGGGGTTAGGGGGCGACAAGATGTGGGGGCATAGGGCAGGCTGGTGAATCGACTAAGTGTGATGGAATGGAGTAGGCTAGGGGAGGAAGTGATGCCACCACCTTTGGCATCTTGAAATGTAGAAGGTTGGCACCATTATGCATTGCCTCCTTTGCCATCCTTGTGAAGCCTTTCTCTCTCGCTCGGTCTGCTAGGGCTGCCCACTCGCTCCCTTCCTCTTCTTGTTTGTGACGGAGGCTCTAGGCTATTACTTGAGATCACAGGTGGCGGGCCTCACAGGGTTGAGGCTCCCAATCAGACAAGAGGAGCTGCTTGACTTGAAGTTTGCAGATGACACAGCCTTGTATGTTGAGGGCACCATAGTGAGTCTAGAGAGAGTCAAGGGCACCCTGGCTATCTACTACAAGGCCTCGGGTGCATGGATCAACTGGAAAAAATCCATAGGTTTCTTCATAGGCTTTGATGAGACACATGATTTCCATGAGGGGGGGAGTGACTTTGGTGGAGTGACTTTGGCTTCAGATGGATACCACGGGCCAGATAGTGAGATACCTTGGATGTCAGGTCGGTATTGACATTACAGCAGAGCAGCAGAGATCACTCAGGTCTTCAAAGTGTTCGGCGCAAGCTTCTCTATTGGAGCTCAGCCAAACTCTCTCTAGCAGGGCATGCCTTAGTGGCAAATCAGGTCCTTCTAGCCACGGCTTGGTATATCACCTCATGCTGGTGCTTTCACAGCGGATGCATAGGGCATTTTCGACGGTTGGTTCGAAACTCCCTTTGGGCAAGTTTGGACAGCACGAGGAACACTAGAGCCCGGGTAGCTTGGCAGATAGTGATCATGCCATAGGCATTGGGAGGCTTGGGTATCATTGATCCGGAGATGCAAAGCAGAGCCCTCCTGGGCAAGTTGGTTGTTCGCGGCCTTACCCCAGGGGCAGAGACTTGGAAGCTCTTGGTGTCCCCTTGAGGATGTTGATGCAGCGAGGCAGCACACACCCCGGCTTCTTCCGTGTAGGACCTGGAGGCCTACTTCAGCCACTCATTGAGAGAGACCTTGAGATGGATGGGAGTCACTAGAAAATGATCAGAGTGGTGGGACATTTAGGAAAGGAGTGGCACATTGACCCTCCCAGTATCTCAGACCAGGATGCCCCTAGACGGCACCTTTGGCTGTGGGAGGGTAGACCCCTGAGGGAGGTCTAGTGGGATCCGGGAGAGTGGTTCTGGCCTTCCTGGGGCGGCCTAGCCGAGCAGGTGGATGAGGTGCCCTTCTTTTCCTACACCACACGGATTGGCACGAGGCAGCACGAGGCTTTAGATGGACTCGTTGAGGTGGACCCCCTCAAGGGAGAGGCATTGGGTGACCTAGAGACTACCCCAAGATGTTCGCTCCACATTTTGGATGTGGTTGTTGTCCAGTTTACGACCAAGGAAGATATCCTACTTCTTCTAGCTGGCCGCCCATGGAGGCTTGCCCAACGGTCCATGGTTGGAGCAGATGCGAGTGGAGGGGTAGTGCCATTGCTGCTCCGATTGTCTCCTCGAGACTATCCTGCACTGCTTGTGGAGTTGTCGTAGCGTAGCAAGGATTTGGATGGGAGCCCTCAGGATCATTACACGTATGCAGAGTCTTTAGTGAGACTACACTTGGGGGATGGTGGCCTGGTTGACAAAGGGAGGACACACAGTTCAAATTGATGAGATCTCCCAAGCCTACCGGATATAGGGCCAGACAATCCAGAGGATAGCACTCCATGAGGCAGTCCCTCCTGATGACAGCCTAGCTCCTGAAGGTGCAGTCTCCAAAAACTAAACCTCAAGAAGGTGCAGTCTTCAAAAACTAAACCTCAAGGCATGCAGGACAATGCCAGTAAGATCTCTTTTTTACTCAAGGTGGCTTGGTGTACGAACATATTATTTTTGCTATCCAATCCAAGATATGAAAGGAAGATGTAATAAATATGTTTGCGTGGAATATCGGCATCCAATTTGCATGATCGTCCAATGAAATCTTCACAATTGCAAGAAGAAAATGTAAAAATGTCAACATTATCCTTCTGTACAAACAATGAACTCAGCATGCTCCATGGCCTTCAGGACTATTGCATCCTTACCAATGCATTTCATGACCAATGACCTTTGAATTCTATATTCCATTTCTTTGGTGATTTTGTTTCGCCATCTGATTACTTTGCCATCTCGACGCCGAGGTTGATCTTCATGCAATACTATTGTTTCATCATGGGCTTGAATTGGTGAAGCACAACTTGTACCCACCATTGGAGTTGATACTCCTAATATGACAAACCCTGAGCTTTGTCAACCTGGCAATCTCCGCACTTGTCAAGGATGTTCCTAATTGAACCTTCCACCTTCCTGTTGATAGTCCTGGAATACCTGTAATGCTAGTTCATGGCTTCCACGCGTGGGTTACATCATTTCCAAAGAACTATATCATTTGGGAGCACACTCCAATTGGTGTTTGCATCCTCCCAAAAAATGATGGTGCAATGAGATACGAGGACGTTTCCACTGCCTCTTCAAGGATAGTTATGGGATTTTAGCCCGTACCTCTACTCCATGTCGGTTTTCACGATCCTTTATATCTACTTCTCCTCTCTCGCTACTTCTCACTCTCTCTCCCTCTCTCTCTCTCTCTCTCTACTTCCCCTCCCTCTCTACTTCTCTCTCTCTCTCTCTCTCTCTCTCTCTCTCCTTCCCCTCTCTCTCTACTTTCCCTCCCTATGTGTGTGTGTGTGTGTACTATCTCCTCTATGATCTCCAGCCCTGCTACATGTTATTTGTCGCACTGATCGCCATGTGTCATGTCTACCACATGTCATGTTTGTTTCCACATGTAATGTTTCTTGCCTCACAGCCACGTGTTATGTGCGTGCATTTGTTGCATGCTCTACTATGCTTTTGCAACCTACCCACTCTGCATGCTGGCCCTGAGCCGCATTTGCCACCCTCCCGTTGTCCTATGCCCCGCCTGCCCTGCGTCCCACATTTACTCCCCCTGGCCTCGCAATTACCTCGGGCTGGCACATCATTAGTAGTCTGGCACTGACTCTAAAACGTGCAGTACAGTCTATCAGTTCCCGATAAGAAGAATCGTGTAGAATCGCCGTTAAGCAACAGTATGCGCAACGTGCAACAGGTGAGGCGACTCTATTTTCATCTAGATGGGAACACGTGCATGAACTGGTTAGTCGCAGCTACATGTGATGGCAGAGGCAGACTGGAGCTACCGCACATATGCGGACATGTGGCAGGTGACAGTGCTTTGGGACGACACAATCGGGACACGTTGTGGGAGATGGAGCTACAGTGCCACATGAACTCTTCATGACCCATCAGCACATGCCACATCATCGGGTCTGTGCGTGCCATGTAGTCCGCCCACTGAGTCTCACAATCTGCCACATCATTGCCACGTGTTGACTTGACCTCCAGAAGCTCCAAAACCTTCCAAACCTTTGCCTGCCTCCCCCGAACCTCCGCGAAGCTCCCATTTCCTCTCCGAACCTCCAGAATTGCTCCACATGGAAACCTCTCCTTAAGAATAGAGAGAAGGGGTCTAGCAACTTGATTTGTTTTTTGGTTATTGGTTATTGTCGTATATTAGTTTACAAGGATAACCACTTCTTTTATTGAGTAATATGGCCCCTTCATTTACAAAAGGGTTTCATAATCATGACCTCATTTCATGAACTTCAAGAGTTAGAAAACTTTGTTTAGTCAAAAATGAGGATATCCATTTCTTTTCTTAAGCAATATGACCCCTTTATTCACAAAAGGGGTCCGTACACATGGATTATTTTTATAAACTTTGACACAAAAAAACTACATTCTGATCCAATTTGCTAAAATGCTCGGATGGTTTTGGAGGCAATATCCAAAGGTGAAGTCAAAGAGAATGCATACGAAGATCATTGTTAAAGTACTTCAAAGACACAATTTGTAGGTCAAGTTGATGGGCCTCCACATGAGAGAACACATGCAGAAGAGGCAGCACATACACCTCTAGTTCAGGGACAAATACCACATTTTGTACTCTTTCAAGAACACAGGTTTGGTTAAGAAACCCTTGATTATTGCACGTGGGATTATGCATCCAATGGATGTGCCACATGGCAACCTTCTATGCCAAGATACTTGAATTCCACATCCTCAAGGTCCTCCCCACTATAAGTGATACGAGGTTGTGCTTTCTTGAGACAGTTTTCACAACACAATCCTTGTTTTGATTGTGTGGGCTTGCAACACACTATTTTGGCAGAAGTATCCAATACATGCATCAATGTTTGAGCCTCTTCTTGTATTATTGCTGTGAGGACAATGTCGTCTGCATATAACAATAAGAGAAGGATGTGCACCAAGTTGAGGTCCCATTTGCCCATCTTGGGTTGTATACTTTGTAACCAATTTTTACAGCTCATACGTGCAAAGCCCAAACAATGTGGATGAGAGTAGGTGACCTTGCTTTACTCCAATACTACTGTAGGTGGTCTCAAATAACTTCCCTCTCAAATTGACATGACACCGAACATGCTCAAAAAGTTTTACAATCTCTACACTCGTTTACTCAAAAAGGAGAGGGAGCATTTGCTCCATGCATGTCTTCCGTGTTGTCAGTTTATTGCATCGTATTTCCTTTCCAAAAGCCCTTTGTGCTATGTGCAAGTTCGTTGCTTTTTTTCCTTGCCAATGTGAGTACATGGTTTCTCCAAAGGTACCTGGAGTACCTAGAACAAAAGAGAATGCAAAGCTTGCAAAGCAAAAATTTAGCAGCAAAAATATGGAACCCCCTCCTGCACATGTCGACCCTTCTCCCTCTCAAAAAAATCGAGAGAGTTGGCCTATGAGACAATGCACATCTTGGATATATATATATATTTTGTTTCAAATTGCCAAGGATACCCATGGCAAGAAGGAGCAGGCCTTGAACCAGGGGTTGGAGATTTGGACATTATTTCCTTGTAGAGGCTTGAGAACATGATGCAAGCTGCCCTGTTCTAAAGAGTTTTAAGGTACACTCTATATGGATGCCCATAAAGAGAGAGAGAGAGAGAGAGAGAGATGGATGTGGACACTACCTTCACTGCTTTCTATTGGGGCTTGGAAATGGCCAGTAATACACCCCTGTACATATGTTCTTCCTGATTGAAGAGGGCTTGTCTAGGTCCCATTACAGGGATAAGGTGAGGCTGTGAAGCTATCCATGGCCTAGGCTATGACGAGGCTATGCTGATGAAACTATGTCTGATCTGTCCACATCGGAGGATGGATCCTGTAGAGGCTACGAGGGCTGCTGTTGAAAAGGCTGCTACATCTCCTGTTGCTCGAAGACTGTTGGCTACTGCAATAGCTGAGATCTGCTGAAGTTAAAGCTGCGTTGTTGCTCTTGAGAGTGGTAAAGGTACTACTGGGGCTTCTGATGGCCGGAGACATGCATCTGCAAGTACAGCCAAGATAGGAGGACCTTGCTGAAGGAGGGAATCTTGGAGGAGCTTCTGCTTCACTGGGAGGCTGTTGACTGGCAGATCTAGTCTGTGGCCTTCCAGATGCCAAACTCACCCAACCTGCTCTGAACAATGCTGAGTTGCTGATGTGGACTACCAACCTGCTGATTTGGCTACTGACTGCTTTTGTTGACTCGACCTTCCACCTAACAGCCTGTGAGTAGTCCTGGTGTCTGCGCATGTCTGTAGACAGCTTCCTGTTGTCTTGTACTGCTCTACTGGTGTTGCTGTGGGCTGCAGAAGCACATGAGACAAATAGACATCTTCTTGCAAGATGCTTCCCCAAATATAGGAAGGGTTGTATTGTATCTCCCTAACTATACTTGTTTTCTATACAAATCAACCGACAGGTTGACCTAGGGGACAGGGAAGACCTGGGACAAATCCCCTACTACATTGCAACCTGGCAAGTGAGAATTATGGTCCAACCAGGGCCAATCACCCTGGGCCGAGCAGAGGTTGGGAAGGAGCCTACTTACAACCAGCTTTCAGATGACATTCACCTGACATGTGTTACTTGCATCAAATAAATGATGACATTTCATGCTCCTAGGACTGTCACAATAGAATCTCTGGGGGAAGGAAGGGAACACTATCACAACAGAAGAGACAATCACCCTGGGCCAAGCAGAGGTTGGGAAGGAGCCTACTTACAATCAGCTTTTAGATGACATTCACCTGACATGTGTTACCTGCATCAAATAAATGATGACATTTCATGCTCCTAGGACTGTCACAACAGAAGAGCGAGCCATGGAGGGATAGAAGACAATCGATAGGTTCCTTGAGGTAGCCAAGCAAGTGTATACATGGATTGCCACAATCGAACCTGCTACTTGGCAGGTGATAGTAGATCAACAGCTGTACTTGCACAACAAAGACATTAGTACCTGGTAGGAGCTGACAAACTTCCACAGAGCTACAATAAATCCCCAACCTGCTATACCAAAAGGCAAGCCAACAGCAGCAGCACAGGAACCCCAATAGGCCATCCTGAGGGGGGGACATCAACGTATGCCTCCTTTATCAGCCCACAACAGTTTGGCCTCTTCATTAAGAGCCCACTTAGTAGACTCAGCTCACTTAGAAGGGTCTTCATTCATGCCTAACGAGGACCTCTTAGTAATACTAGTGGCAATCAGTGTACCCAACTGTAAAATGCCAAGCCATTATGAATAAGTAGCAGGTAGTGAATATACATGCAAGTCTTCCACTCTAATAAGTAATCCATGTGTGTATTGAGCACAATAAGTGTCTATGTTACAAGGATATTAAAGAAATCTCCAGCTACAGATTACCTTGAAACAACAGCAGAGATATTGGACCTGTTTTGCCAACAAATATCCTCTATAGAGCCTCTCATGGGGAGGTTGATGAGATTGATTTTGGAAAAAGGCAACCTCGTGACGCCTAAGGAGCAACACATGGAACTGGAGGCCTACGTCAACACACACATAAAGGACTTGAACAGGTCCAGCATGAAGGCAGGGCAGCAGGACCAGGATTGCGACTGATTCGAGAGCAGTTCTAGCCAGGGGAAATGCCTGGGCTAGAATCAGCTCGGATGAGTCTAGGCCAGTGGCAGGCTACCATGTGACCAGACTGGGTAGTAAACTGCAGCAGACCCAGTCAGATCTACAGACTGGTGGGTTGGCTATTACAGTCAGCTGCTTTTAGGGCTGGGACTCCAGCCTATAAACGCGAGCTATTCCATGGCTCAAACAATCCATTCGATGAGCAGATGTTGGGAACATTCCAGCCTACTTCAATGTGCCCTCCTGGCGGATACAAAGACCGCAAGGGAAGTGGCTGAGTGCAACATACAAGGAGCTCATAAGTCTTCACCATTGGCCCTCACAACAGCAAAGGAAGAAGGGATCACTGAGGGAACTTGTGCCTCTGCAAAGGCTGCATTCAGAGGAGCAGGGAGGTCAAGGAAACATAACAACCGAGCAATGCCTTGGAATTGGCTGTTCATAGGAGCAGCAAGGAGGGGTGATTGCAGGGCACACATACGAGGCCCACTCAAGCTCTAGAAGAGCCCTAGTGTTTTATAAGTGCCAAGGGTAGGAGAATAGCCTTGTATGAACAAGGGTACACATTTACTCAGCATCCACTAATACAAGGTGGTATATTGGGCATTGTGTCCACATTGGACAGGCATCTACTTTGTTGGTTCTACATCTCTTTGTTGAGCACTGTCTATTTACCATCTGAACATCTATTGAAGTTGACACTAAGGAGGGACAAATTCGTTCTTAGCTTCCAAAAGGATGCAATTATGAATTCATTTGAGGAGGAGGTGACAGAGGGGAAATGAAGGGGAAAGAAAGGAAGAAGCACAGGATGCGAGGAAGGGGGAAGCAGAGGAGGCAAGAAGGCAAGGAGGGGGACACAAGGGGATGAGGAGGCCTTGGGGAAAATTTTAAAATTAGAGGCCTATATACCCCTTTCATCGATGAAAGGGGTCTATTGGACTCTAATTTTCATGAGAGCTCTTTCTATTTCATGGTAGCTTATGAAAATTAGACGACAATAGACCCCTTTCGTTGATGAAAGGGGTCTAGTGGCCCCTAATTTTTGTGAGAGCTCTTTCTATTTCGAGTTCCCCAATACTCCGAGCGAGACTTTTCAAGCGAAGGAGGAATCTAAGTGAATCCATCCAATTTTGAGTTGTATGACAAAAATCGTTTCAAAGAATCTTCTTCCAAATTGCGGCCCCACCACTCTCAAGATTTGCAGCCAACTAATATCGTTTTTTACAGTCTACAAAAGCAACCTTAAACATCATGCCATACACAAATTGGGCCATTCAAGCAATTGTTCAAGAATACAGCTCTCACAGGTAAAATTCAGCGATCACATCCATGTGCACTATAAGGAACCATACCCAAAAACAAAATATGGCTTGATTTCAATAAGAAACATCTTGACTTTCAAAAGCCATCCCAATGATGGGACCACAAAACCACATGACATTTAATATGAACCTATAACAACACGTCACACATATTGGGTAATACAATTAACTATTTAATAATAGACCCATTCAGCACCACAAACTACATCGCAAATAACCACAACAGCAAAACATTGATGTGCTTAAACATTTGAAATCCAATGCACGACGCAAAGTTTAGGAGCAAATAAAAAGAAAAAATGAATTCCAACTTGCAAATGCAATACTATGTTCCAACCAATAACCGTACACAACATCAATACCACAAGTACCTTTCACAAAAAAACCTTTAAGTCTGCAATAATCTTTCACGTTAATACCTAACACTTGCAACCAAATTTGCAAATGCATTACCACTTGTAACCAACAAACATATAAACTTCAAAAATTGCACCACAAAGAATGGCTGACCATACCCTTCACCAAAAAACATTCGAACCACATTACATTGCCTTCACAAATGTACCATCCACATCGGCCACCTTGTCCATGCAACCTACCAAAGCAAGTCATCTTTCTGTTAGGTTCAATTCTTTAAATCACCCACATTGTTATTGGCACCTTTCTCTCCTCCACCACAATCTCATTGGGCCCTTCATTGTGGCTAGATTGATTATGTTGCTTGCTTGTTGTAACTGTGACATATTCTGGTCTATGACTATCCTCATCCAGTAGTTCATTAGGATTTGCAGCCTCACTGGCCTTTTCTTCCAGACACTACGTTGATAGTCACTCGTTTGCTACGTACTATCTTCAGCCACACCCATATCGTGCATAGAAGCATTTGCCATATCAACCAATCTCTTTCCAGATGATGAACCAGCACCTCTATACAAGTGCTCAGCCATATCATCCATGTCTGTTCCCAGTGGAAAACACAACTTCTCTCCCTATTTGGATCATTTTTCTTTGCTCCATGAAAGTACACATTTCATACTGCAAGCCAATTTTGCATTTGCCTCATTTGCCATAAAGCCTCTAAACTCAGGTTTCGCAAACCCCTTGTTTCAACAACATCATTTAACATTTTCCAAAATTTAGCCTGGGCAAATCTATCCTCAACCCTGAACTCACATGTTGCAATGGGCAAGAGCTCACGCACAAAAGGATCATACACATGTGCTGACATTGTTGGTCAGCCTAGAACTCTGTGAACATGATCAAAATGCACCCACATTTTCTCCATGTTTCCCCCAAGTCTCATTCTGCTGACGAGGTCAACACCACTTTCGGGACCCTTTGTGGACATTTTAAATACATGGGGTTGGTATTGTGCAGCCAATTGACTTGGAAACAAAACACTGTGTATGAAAGGATATATGCACTTCTTCTTGAGTTCCAAGATGGCCTCAAGTCCTTTAGATGTTAAACACTGTGCCTTTTTAGCATGTTCTAAGCACTTCTCAATCCGCTTATTACAAGACAATGGAGTGGCATACTCTAGCAACTTGACGAAATCATCCTCACCAATCTATGTATTCTCTTCAACTAAATCACCCATAAGCATATCTAAAATCATGTCCCTACCCACACGTGTCTCCAGCTTCTTTGGTGTTGTAAAAGGATTCATCTTCACTCTTGATACTAACATTTCCTCGACGCTATCAACATCCTCCCTGTTGGTGCCCTCTTCATAAAAAGGATGAGGGTGATTTTTGAGATGTATTGCACATCTGGTGGTGTTCTCGTGATCTTTTGGAATGCAGTAGTATATAACTGCCGGACAAGTGGAAACACATTATGGATCTTGAGCACAATAGCAACAAGTCAAATTTCCATCCTCTTCTCTAATCAATCCCACATTACAAATACATTTCATTATCCCTTTCCATTGACTCTCATTTTAAAGATGCATTCTAGAGAAGTACATCGAACATTCGAGATTGATGCATGGAAGGTGCCTTATACATCTACTGAAACACACTGCCCCATCAAAACAATCACTACTGCACGTCACATAGTCAATCCATGGATGGCAGTCATGCTTTCGTTCCATCCCATGCATAGAACTCTTCTTTCCACAAGGAGGTAGCTCAAAAGCAACATATCCATCATAGATCTTCGGCAACTCTTCAACTTGCATGATATTTGCAACATTATGCAAAGCATGTTGAGATATGGTGCCATGAGCACATAATTAGAGGCTAAGGTATGGTATAGGAGAGAATTAAAGTAGCCACCCTAGGATGTGGAGATGTGGATCAAGAATATCCACAAGGAGGATGTGGATTAGAGGATCCCACAGGTGTTGACTATTCTAAGGGCACTCTCTATATAAGAGGCATATCATGTATTGTTGAGTACACATTGCAAGATATATACATTTGCTATCTCCCTCTCATGTCTAATTCAATGTGCTTTGAGCCTCCTTGATCTCTTGCTTTCACATGGTATCAGAGCTACCTTGCCTTTCACTGAGGCATTGAGATCCTCATGAGAGAGTGTGAGAGATTGATTGAGAGTTCTCGAGTGATTGTGAGCCCATTTCATTCTCTTCCACGTTGAGAGAAAAATTCCGTTCATGTGAGGAATTTCTGTCCATTGAGTGAGAGAGAAAGGTTTCCTTGAGATCTCTTGTTCATTCCGAGAGAGAAAGAGAGATTTCTGCTGAGAGGAAGAAGAGATTTCCGTTCATCATTGGTTCATTTTCTGTTAGAGAGAGATTTTCGTGTGAGAACTACTTCTGAAAAAAAGAGAGAGAGCTCAGATTTTTTCCTTCATTTCTGTTGAGAACATTGACAGAGTCTCGGATTTTTTCTTTTCTATTCTTGGTATTGCCATGGGTCTTCACTTATCTATGAATTATGAGTGAGACGACTTATCTATGAAATATGAGTGAGTCTCCAAAAGAAAGCCATCAAAGCCAGTCTACAAAGACCTTCTGCAACATGGGCTGCTAAAGCCGACTAGCAGCTCTGCGAGAAGCCTTCCTTGCACAAGGTGGCTCACAAGACAACTCCTGTTGTGACTATTTCACTGCACCCGCCATGAAACGCAACTCTGCCAACGTAGCTCCATAGTTGAGCCTCTTACATGAAGCAGCGCACCTTCACCTACAACCAGCAAGCCTATATCAATGACTCCAACGACTCCACAACCCATCTCAAGCACATCTCGGGCAGCTCCAAAGCCCGCACGTGACCCTGTAGCACGCCCAAAGCTAGGCCTCCAAAGCAAAAGAGCTCAACGACCTTCTTGCAGAGCCTTCATAGACATCGTAGGTCTAGGCTACCAGACCTCTACAAATAGCACAGCTACAATCAACCCACGCATGGCTCCTCTATCCATGACAACCACAGCTCTGAACGATGGGCATCCAACTATGACCTGCAACAACACGGAGGACGACAGCTTACAGCAAGCATAGGCGGCTCCATCAAACAAAGGCACTCGACTCCCCACCAACGTGATGGTCAACACGAAGGTAGCCACAGCCATCAAAAACAGTCTCCGTGATGCGAAAGTTTGCCACGTGGTAGATAAGACTTGACTCTAGTAAGGTCAAACGTAGCCATGGTTAGGTTATGGGGCTAGTTAAAAGTGCCACATCACCAAGTGCCACCTAAGCACACAAGATTCTTATTAAGCATAGGTGCATGTGAATAGCCTCTGCCACATCATCAACTGCCCCTCTTCTTCACAGAAACTTCGGCAAGCCGTAACTTCCAATCTAGGAAGAATTTACACACGCTCCAAAAAGAAAAAGTGATCGCCTTTTTGAGCTCTACGCGCTTGTCAAGTTAGAATAATTGTTAGCAATTAGACACTGCCATTGAAGCAAAATGAAGCTCATGGTAAGACCTTTGCGACAAATGGGAAACCAACACATGCCAAAAGCAGAAGTGTATGAGATGATCATAGCACAAAACATGGCATCCACACATAAAGCATTAAGGCACATGGAAGAACGAAGCATCATCCATCAAGCTACATCAAGCATAGAAGCGATCACCATCGACATCAAGCATTGAGAAGCAAAAACCTTGCCACCTTCAGCCCACACATTTGTAAAACAAACCTGACCAACTGAGAGTATCTATGAAAGCACCCAGGGGAGGATTTGATCTTGTAAAAGCCACACTTGACCACCTTATGGAGCAATGTATGCACTAAGGGAAGGTGATGGATTTGTAACTCACATCTAAACACCTTGCAGTAGCCAATGGATCATGGCACCAAGGGGAGGTGTTGAGATATGGTGCCACAAGCACATAATTAGAGGCTAAGGTATGGTATAGGAAAGAATTAAAGTAGCCACCCTAGGATGTGGACTACATGATGTGGAGATGTGGATCAAGAATATCCACAAGGAGAGATGTGGATCAGAGGATCCCATAGGTGTTGACTATTCTAAGGACACTCTCTATATAAGAGGCCTATCATGTATTGTTGAGTACACATTGCAAGATATATACATTTGCTATCTCCGTCTCATGTCTTATTCAGTGTGCTTTGAGCCTCCTTGATCTCTTGCTTTCACAGAGCAGTATGCAAACTAGTGCTCAAAGGAAGCCCACGAATCGACTCAAGAACACTAGTGCAAGACTTACTATTCTTATTGTTGTCCTCGTCTACATCTATATGCACTTTGGAGGTAGATTCATCTTTCAAAACTTGGTAGCTCTTGTGGAATTTGGGATCCAGATGGTAGTCTTTCTCACCATTGTGTAGCAAAACTGGTTTGAGCTTTATACCTTCAACATCTAGTCCCAAAGGCTTTAGAGTCACAGGCAAATCTTGCAAGTCAAATGATTTATGCAAGGTGTCAAGAGGAATCTCTGTCGTGTCCTCCTTGAAAACCAAGATCATCTTTTATTGAACTTCAGGACCGAAAATGGTAATCTTCGTACTCATCTTGTCAGCTAAAGTGATCGTAGTAGAAGTAGCTGGAGCTGGAGGAGCAGAGAACATAGTAGAAGTGAAGGAGCATCTATAGTGATAGTTGTAAGAAGGAGCTGGGGGAGCAAAGAACGCAATAGAAGTGGGACAGGAGCAAAATGTGTTGCAAGAAGAAGCTGGTAAAAGGAAGTGAAGCTTGCCATAGATAGGTCTCATGAAAAGCAACTGGCCAAAGGTAGCTCTTATGACACAAAAATGCCCATAACTCACCAACTCCATAAAATGATGTTAACGAGGATGATGGCCTTGAATAGTTACTCAGCCCACCATTCCATAAATATAGCCTGACAACCATTATTAGATATGCTCAATGCCCCACCCTCCTAGTAACCACCAGTGGTCTAAGGTGCTCAAGTTGTAAGGCCCCCATATGAGGACAAGCCATGTGTGAGCCCGGGACACTAGATGGATCCTGACTTACATGTCAGATGAGGTCTATCAATGAAACCGTTGATTGTAGAAAGGTGATTGTGTGGGAGCCCCTTACTCTTACTGGGGTCTGGAGGCCCCCCTGGTGGGGGTTCGGGGACGCGAGAGCCCCTGAGGTGATGGTATAGGGAATATTCCTTGAATATTCCATGGACGACTAGTCGGTTCCACCGACTAGGTTGATTGGTTGGCTTCACCGACTAGGTTGATCCGACTACCACCCTCATAGCTATAAAGAGGTGACCTCCCCAATCCATTGTACCAGATCAAATCTTCCAGTAGAGATCTTCTAGCTAGTAGCTCTTCACCTAATATTTGTCTAGATCGCCATCTAAGCTCCACTGTGGGAGTGCATGGGTGGACGGAGCCATCATTTGTACTACATCAGTATTGAAGGAAAATTTTATTCATCTCCAATTTGATGTGTACTCTCTATTCTTTGTTCAGTTTCTGTTCCGCTACACCGTGTAATTTAACAACCATGTCTCCAGAGGGAGGTATATTCCAACATGCATGTTATAAGTTTGAAAAACCAAAGATCTTATAAGTTATAAACCAATGAGATAAAGAGGCCAATTAAATAATGAGTCAATAAGTTAAAAGCTAATAAGTTAATAAGTTAATAAGTTAAAGGCTAATAAGTTAATAATTTAAAAGCTAATAAGTTAAAAGCAAACAAGTTAACAACTAATATTTTAAAAGCTAATAAATAAGTTAATAAGCTTTAATAAGTCAATAAGCTAATCAATTAAAAGAAATTAAGGTAAAAGCTAATAAATAAGCTAAAAGGTAGGCTTCATCCCTTCTTTGGGTTCTTTCTTGAGCTCTCATTTCTTTCATAGTTCTCATTTCTCGCAAGGCATTTCAACCCCAAGAATCAACTCAACCAGAGGTTGAAATGCCCCATGTCTAGAGAAAAACCATGCTCTAGAGGCATTTCAGCCCCAGGCTTCAGCATATCTAGGGACTGACTCTCACCCTAGCTGAGGCAAAAAAAAAGGCCTTCCAGAGAGGGCGTGTTGACGTGCCCTCTCTTGGGGGCCTTTTTTTTGCTTCAGTTAGTGTGATTTCAGCCACTGGCTAAGCTCTTTGCTTGGGGCTGAAATGCCTCAGGTAGAGGCAAAAAAAATGCCCCCGGAGAGGATGCATCGACGTGCCAACTGCAGGGGCGTTCTTTTGGCCTCTGCCTGCGACATTTCATCCCTAGGCATCAGCTCAACCAAGCCTCGCTGAGAACAAAAAGGCCCCTAGAGATGGCGTGTTAATGTGCCCTCTCTGGGGGCCTTTAAGTGCCCCTAGTGAGGGCGTGTCGACGCACCCTCTGTGGGGGCATTCTTTTGCCTCTGCCTGAGGCATTTTAGCCCTACTCATCAACTTAACCTCTCTGGGGGCATTTTTTGGACCACAGCCAAGGCCATTTCAACCACTTTTTGAGATGATGCCTGGGACTGAATCGACGCGCCCTCTCTAGGGGCATTCTTTTTGCCTTTGCTTGAGGCATTTTAGCCCCAGGCATTAGCTCAGCTAGGTTCATGACTTTTTGAAGTTTAAGCTCATGAATCTTTGTTTGGTTCAAGTTCATCTTCAAGTTCAATGATGCTTCATGCTTCATCTTGGTTTAAAAGATTGGAACTTTTTTGCATTACTATTTCAGTACCTGCATTTATGTTTCAAGCTATTGTTTGTATTTTTTTTGTTTTACATTTTGTAGAAATGTTGATCGATCAAATGCAGGTCCTAGCAAGCCTGCGAGGCAAGGAGGTAGAGGAAAGGCGAAAGGAAATGACGAGCCTCTTGAGGTCGTTCCCCCCATTCTTGATGTTCATTCAATGGGAGTAGTGGATATGGGAGACATGAGCCAGGAGCTTGGAGAGGGCTCTGGAGCATGGCATGATCCTAACCATGCGCCTGCTTTTGAAGAGTTACAGATTGTGCCATACATAGTTTAGCAGGAGAGCACCCCTCCTCGAGAAGGGGATTCTATGTCTAATAATTCACTTTATGTGGATAGGGGGGAGGATATTCTCCAAAAGATAAAAATATTTTCTTGTTTTCAATGTCCTCCAGTTCCTTTGTGTAGGCTTATCCCTTATGCCAAGATGAGAGGGCTAAGGGATGATGTGTCTGGGTTGAAAGCCACCTTCGATAGAGAGGGTTACGCGCAGGAGAAGGGGGCTTTTATTTTTTCTCTTTGGACTTCTCGGAGAGATGAATGCGATTTTGATGAGGCTATCATGCAAGAATGGGACTATATGGGTTTCCATTAATGCAGAGTTTGAGGCAGAGCTCGTTGACTAGCCTGCATGGCAGGTTATGTCTAACAAAATGTTCTACATTTGGGAGGGCAACCACAAGACCGTTGCATGGCAAGCAGCAATCAAAGAGCAGTTTTCACAGATGCATGAGAAGCATTACAAAGTCCTCTACATAGTCATTGATCCTACACGTGTTACTGAGATTGCTCTGTTATCCACCTTGCAGAGGATGAACTTGTAAGAATTTCTCTCCGTTTTCTTAGAAACATTATTTTCTTTACTAAATTAAGTCAAAAGTGTTCCTTTTAGTAGAAAGAGTATTTGATGGTTGATTGCTTTTATTGTATACCTCTTCTTTGAGCATTCATAGCATGAATACACATTCATTGTTTGCTACCTCTTTGAGAGATGAGTTGGTGAATTGCAAAAACATTGTTCAGCCAATCATGAAGAGTACTTGAAGGATTTGCCAGATAGAGATAAGAGGATCAGTGCCAGCATTAGGCAAAGATACACGAAGGGGAGTGAGCCATGGTATCCTCTTACAAGGAGATACCTTGGCAAGTTGGTTTATATGTATGTTCTTCTCTTTTATTATTTAGAAATTAAGTTGCTTTTGTTTGTAGGTAGTAACATTTGAAGAGTTTTGCTTCATGCTACTTGAAGGTTCAAATCTCTCAAGCGCTTGGAAAGAAGTTGGAGAAAGCCAAACATTCTATGTCAGAGGAGGATCTTGGTTTTAAAGCTAGAGATCGAGGTTCAAAGCATACTGAGAATAAGACATGAGAGGGAGATAGCAAATGTATATCTCTTGCAATGTGTATTCAACAATACATGATAGGCCTTTTATATAGAGAGAGCCCTTTGAATAGTCAACACATGTGGGATCCTCTAATCCACATCTCTCCTTGTGGATGTCCTCAATCCACATCTCCACATCATGTAGTCCACATCCTAGGGTGGCTACTTTAATACATTCCTATACCATACCTTAGCCTCTAAATCATGTACACATGGCACAATATCTCAACACCTCCCCTTGTTGCCCCATGATTGATTGGCTACTGCAAGATGATCAGATGTGACTTTACATTCCATTACCTGCCCTTAGTGCATACCTTGCTACATAAGGTGGTCAAGTGTGGCTTTTACATTTCAATGCCTCCCCTGGGTGCTTACATGGCTACTCTCAGGTGGTCAAGTTTGATTTACAAATGTGTGGGCTAAAGGTGGCAAGGATTTTGCATCTCAATACATGTTGTCAATTATGCTCTCTTCTTTTCTTGATGTAGCTTGATGCATTATGCTTTGTTCTTCCATGTGCCTTAAATGCTTTATGTGTGGATGCCATGTTCTGTGCTATCGTCATCTCATGCATTTGTGCTTTTGGCATAAACTAGTTTTCCATTTGTTGCAAAGGTCTTACCATGAGCTTTGTTTTGCTTCAATGGAAGTGTCTAATTCCATACAATGATTTTGACTTGATAGGCGTGTAGAGCTCAAAAAGACAATCACTTTCCCTTTTTGGACCATGTGCAAATTCCTCCTAGAGTGCAAGTTACACCTTGTGAAGAAGAGGTGGCCTGATGATGTGGCATAGGGATTCACATGTTGCACTCACACTGTGCTTAGCAAGAAGCTGTGTGCTTAGGTGGCACTTGGTGATGTGGCACTTTTCACTAACCCCATAACCTAACCATGGTTATTGTGGAGTTGGGTCTTATGTGCCATGTGGCAAGCTACTGACCAAGCTTCACTGACCCATGGTAAATCTGACTTGGGGTTAACTTTTCCTGGGTTACCTTTACCCAAGGTGCCACATGTCAAAACACAGACCACCCAATGAACCCAAGGTTACTTGGACCTAGCCTAGTAGGTTCCTATCTGCCATGTGTCAATTGTGGGGAACCTTTGGAGACCTTTGGAATTTCTGAGGTGGGTGACGTCTCTTCGTCGATGGAGATTTCCGTTGATGGTCCATCTTGCCAGATGGAGAAGTCTGCTTGCACTATGTAGTTGGTGTATGGAGCAACTTTTGCAGAGATGGCGTTGACAAGGTCTTCTAAGCTCTTTGTTTGGAGGTAGTAGGCTAAGGCAATTTGTTGGCTATCTAGCGGCTGGCTTAGCGATGGAGGAGCCATTATAGGTTGCCTTTGGAGTCGTATGCTCCTACTGTTGCCAGTTTGATTATCTCCCAGGCCAAGAACTACAACACATTCCTTAACCTCATCTAGAGCTTAGGCGCAAATGCATAAATGCAAAAGCGTGATGTACCTCTGGGCTTGGCCCTCTTCTGCCACCCAATGATGCTGCTTTTCTTCTATCCTTTTTTTCTCTAAGAAGGAACGGAAGGTATTGGCAACAGTTATGAAGGCGCTTAGTAGTTCTCTAATAGCTGCAGATCCGCCATCATTTTGCATGTAAGACCATATTAGGAAAAGTGGGAAAATCTCATGAAACTGAAACTCTCCAAATTGGTTTCCAAGGAAGACAATGTGCTCCTTTTTGTTCAATGGAGCTTGCTTAAAATTATCAAGTTTTGTTTCTTTTATGTTAGTGGCTCCTTTCATGTTTTCTCATGATTTGTAAAATATTTAGCATTGAATTGACCTAAAGGCTTTCATGTGCGATATATGAGCTAAGGTTGATTTGGTTTGCATGCTACTCACTGTTACTTTTGTGATTAGTTTCCATGTTTATGATGTGCTATATGTTCAATATACATGTATATGATAGGTACTTCCATTACAAAACATTCCACATGTATGCATGTGATGATTGACTACAATGAGTCCTACCTTTTTAAAGCTCTAAGCAACTTAGTTAACATAGTTGAATACAAAGTTGTTATATATTGATTCTATTAATCAAGATAATTAAGATTGAGTTTGAACAAACAAGACATAATACAAAAATGAGACTCAATTTAAAAATTGCTTCATAAAATAAGACCAAGTAGAAAAAAGTAGATTGCAAAGGTTGAGTATGATTAACATTCATGAAACAAGATCAATTACATCCATGAAAGAAGACCAATCTTTACAATTTTTCTTTGCATACGTCAAGTCTTTTGCTAAAATGAAATTTAGCTTTCTATAATCATCCAAGATTTCATCAACACACAAAACGTCCTTTCCATTATTGTTCTCAGGCATTTTAAGGTTCTCTTGGGCTTTTAAGATTGCATTCTGCGGTATTTTGAACTTACTTCATTTATTTGGAACGTTTGTTGTGCTCCAACTCCATACTATTGAATCGACATGTTGCCAACGGTCTGCATCCCCCATATATCACCACTCTTTGTTCCAACAATTAGCATATCGTACTGTATCACTA
This sequence comes from Dipteris shenzhenensis, assembly GCF_047967505.1. Taxonomy (NCBI): domain Eukaryota; kingdom Viridiplantae; phylum Streptophyta; class Polypodiopsida; order Gleicheniales; family Dipteridaceae; genus Dipteris; species Dipteris shenzhenensis. The sequence continues at coordinate 31,196,908 of NC_141624.1, read as the reverse complement.
CATCTTCCTCTATGGATATGACTCCAATACTGCACAAATATCTTCATATAATTAGTGGATGCCTTTTCTGTGTTCACATCTGACAATGCAACACCTAGCCAAATGGGATATATATCATCATCTAGTAACACTTTCATAAGATTGCCTCCTTTTGTCCCTGGAAGGGACTATGCATTCATGCTGGCTTTTTTGCTAATCAGGGCCGATGGCCCTTCTTCATGAGTATCTGGTCAAGCTGACCCTATTAGGCTACCTTAATTGTACTTAAGCTTCATTTCGTATTTAATTTGCGAAGGCTAAGCCTTTTAAATGTATAACAATGGGTTCCATTCCAAGGCTTCCATATATTTATTGGCCCTTCACCCTCTTTCACCTCTCTCCTCCTCCATTTTTATTCATCTTTCTCTCCCCATATGAATTTTACTTTCATTTTCTTTTTTCTCTCCCAATTTACTCATGTGGTCTTTCCCCTTTACATGTTATTGGAAAATTTTATTTCGTTGTTAATTTCTATTACTTTACCTTTTTTTAGAGGGGTGGGGGTATGCCCCTGAGTTAGACCCCCTAGGTTGTTATTGCAGGAATTGAGGGGGTTGCGGAGGGACAATCGTCTTCTTTGAAGCGGGGTGAGACTGAACTTTATCAAACTTTTGAGCAATCTCATGTGCCAGCACCATAGTTTCTAGATTCTCCCATTTAAGCTTGAGGCGGAATTCATCACTTGCTCCTGCTACAAGGTAGCCTAGCACATGCTGGGTCATTCCAACTCGAAATCCGGTATTGTCCTCCTGTGCGGCAATTAAACAGTCCAGGAGCATGGCCGCTCGATCCACATATCGACGTGCCGTCTCACCTTCTGACTGCTTCAAGTTTGCCACCTGCAGGTACACATTCTCGGGCTCCTCTTCTTTGCCGAAATACTCAATCATCACTACTGTCAACCTTGGCCAGCTTTGGAGAACTGCTTCTCATACCACACTTGAGCCAAACCCTCTAGAAATGTGGGAAGAACCAACAGCCATCTGTCTTTAGTATTATCTATGGACAAACAATAGAAAGAGGAAGCTTGAACTGAAAATTGGGTGAAGATACCTCCACAAAGCACACATAGGCAGGGTAGGGTGTGACTGGTGTATTGTGAAATACTACATGGGAAGAATCTTCAGCATAGAATAGGACATAAATAATCTTAAAAGGACCAACCCTCATGATATCACATCCATCTTTACAAGCGAGGGTTAGAGACACAACGCTGCATAAGGTTGTTCATCAAGGCAAACAAGAATGCCATGACAAATGTCAACAGTTGGAGAGCATGCACATCACCTTCAGCTTCTTCCAGTTCTTGTAGTCGCCATGCTATTTCTTCAAGGGGTGTGCGGTCTGGCATCCTTCTTTTGAGCAATGTTGTTGAGGACCTTTCTGATGATCTTTCGAAGTCGATGAACTCGTATCAAGTATGCCCAACACTTAGTTTCATGATGACCACAATCTTTACATTCCTTACAAATGATCACCCTACTTCGTGGCTTACGGCTTTGTTGGGGTGGTGCTTCCACTCGTGTCATGTGTGATTGAAGTACAAGCTTCACGTGCCAAGAAATCAGCAACTAGATTTTGAGCTCGAGGGATATGCTGAATTTTTACCTCTTCAAATTGGTTGCAAAGTTCCAATGCTTGTTGATGTCGTGGAACCAAGCCTTTGCTCCGCACCTTCCACCTTCCACTAACTTGTTCACACACTAGTTGAGAATCTCCTTGCACTTCAAGTTGCTTGGCATGATGTTCTTGTGCCTTTTGTAGCCCAAAAATGAGCACCAAGTACTCAGCTTGATTGCAAGTACTTGCAAGTGTAGACTTGCTGTAATAATACTCCTCACCACCCGGTGAAGTGAGCTTCACACCCATGCCAGTAGCCTTGGTCGAAGGTTTGTAAGCGCCATCAAATTGAAGGATCCAAGATTTCATCACACCAAGACTAAAATTCAGACATCCCAAGTTTCTTGGTAGTCCACGATAGGTAGGAGGAGAGGGTGGGGAGAATTCTACACTTGAGCCAAACGTTCAGCACCAAATAAACTTACAATCCTTTGTTGATAGTTTATCTTTAGACCAAAAAGAATTACAACTTGAAGCTTGAAATGAGGCACAAAAGGTTGATTAGGTACAAATGGATTCCTTGGTTGAAACATTACCAACCATAGCCAAGGCCTAGAAACCTTTGTAGTGAGATTGAGAATAAACCATTCAGGACGAGCTTATCCACAGGAATTAAAAAGCAGATGCGCCAAATCTCCCCCCAAGCTTGGGGAGCATCCCACCCTTCGATGAAGGACACCATTTTGAGTACTTCTGAAGCAACAAGTAGTTCGATCACTGCACAATGAGTAGAAGTAAAATCAAAGTTCTCCCAGTGTATCAGTAGTTCTTCACCATGAATCATCCACGGTGTATTATTCCACCCGTCATCTCCTTGAACAATGCACTAGACAATCAGCCGTTGAAGGTCGACATGAAGATCAAGGAAGAGATCTCGTGCATTGGTAGCCATAAGGTGCAGAGGACTAAGCACCAAATCCTTAAACGCATCGAGAAGTGACATAAATATCCACCCTCCTCATGTGGCGTGCATCCGTGAAGTGAGCCTGGAGAAGTTCTAAATCGGAGATCTAGCAGGAGATGTGAATAGAGCACATGAAATGAAGTACTTTTGCTTTTTACAGCAAGAGCAAACTCCCCACGGTTAGAGAGTTACAGTTCCCGAGGTTTCAATATATAATCAAAAATCATTACATTTTCATGACTTCCAACTTGTTGGCCCAATGATAAGTCTCCCTTTTGTGAAGGGGGAGGTCTTGGGTTCAAATCCTACTCTTTAATAAAAAGAGAGGAGAGGAGAGGAGAAGGAGAAGAGAAAGAGAAGAAGAGAAGAGAGAGGGGGGCGCGAGATCTGCTGTTACAATTTTACAGAAACTCAAAAAACTGTCCGCGACCAGAAGACATAGCAGCCCATAAAACTGTCGCACGGGTGAACACAGTAGACGCACGGAGCGAGAAAACAGTCCATGACCAGAAGACGCAGCAGCCCAGAAAACTATCGCGCAGGTGAATGCAGTAGATGCACGAGAAGCGAGAAGACTGTCTGCAACCAGAAGACGCAATAGCCCAGAAAACTGTCGTGCGAGTGAACACAGTAACGTGCGAATCGAATGCACGTGCAGTAGCTTAGAAGGAGCACATATGGTACAGTTTAACAGATGCAACCAGTACGAGCAAAAGATTCGCCACTAGCCATGGAGATTTTGATCCGAGCAGCCACACCATTTCTATTAGCCGAAAAAGAATTCAAGACCAGAGGCTAGAGGTTAAGCATGGCGACGCTCGAGGGCCATAGGGGAAAGAAGATCGTGAGGGCAAACCGTTATCATGGAAGGGGAAAAGGAATTAGAAGGGGAGGGAATGAAGAGGGAGACTATGACACAAGGGGAAAGGGAGAGGGGGAAGAGAAGCATGTACATGATAGGAGGAGGAATGTAAAGATGGAGACATCAAGGGAAAAGGACCATACTTTATTTGAAAGAAAGGATGAGAGGGAAATATCAAAGTACTAGCTCAGTGGCTTTACAAGAATGAGTGTGTCTCATCAAGGAATAGCCCCCTCCTTTTATAGCCAAAAGAGGGGGTCTCTCCCAATTAATGTATCCTCCCACATGCATGGTGTGTGTGGAAAAGTCTCCCATGTGGGCTAGGCAGTTATGCACTCTCAATTGTGTGCGACAACCCTTTGCCTCAATTTTCCACATAAATCAACCCCCATATCTCAAGTCTATGATACTCCCTTGGTCTCTTCCCAATTTTATAATATGTTCAAACCTCTAGGAGGACAAGTGGAGGGTTGGCACAAGGAATCTTGCCACCTCATCCTACTTTCCCCATTATTTAACTTGCTCTCTTGGACCTTCTATACCTCCCCCACATGGGCTTATCCCATATGGAGGGAATAACTCAATATATATCCATCTCCACCTATTTTATATTACTTCTCCCATGGACTTTGAGCCATATCTCACTAAATGCAGTCTAGGTGGAGGGGTGGCACATGGAGGAGCCATGCCACCTTACATTTTATAATATTACTATCATGGATTATGTACAACACACCTTATGGGTCCTCTTACGTGGAAGGGTGGCACATGGTCATGCCTTGCCACCTCAACCCTAGGCCCTATGCACACCATATTTTATTATACTATTGCCACATATACAAACACACACACATATTATTCAATTTCTTCATTATACTACTACGGACAGAATAGGGTCAGAAATACCAGAAAGGGAAAACAAAGATATAAAAGCAGAATCGCAAGATGCGCTACATTCCATCATAGCAGAAAAAAGTTAGATGTCTGTGACAATGGACAATGAGCAGAAAGAAGGCATTAATACAAAACAAGAGGACCATACACTCTTTTACCAAAAGCTTATGGAGTCACAAGTTCAAATCACTCTTGACCAGTTATTGAACTTGGTCCTAGCCTTCAAACATCAGATTTGCAAGGGATTTCTAACACAAGAGTCAAATACATGATAGACAATAAAGTAAGTGATGATGAAGAAGAAACTCCACATTACAATTGAAGATGTGGACTATTAAGTACCACTCATTGATGTACTATACAAGAGGCAAAAAATTCCAGAAGTTTTAGTTGATGGAGATTCAGGCGTGAATATCCTATCAGAGGATATATTTAAAAAATTTTGCTATAATGAGCTAGTTCCAGCACTTCCAAGTGAGGATGGTTGACCAAAGAAGAATCCAACCTCTTGGAATCTTGAGAGGGCAAGAAATCACAATCATGTGTATGATCTTCATAGTTACATTTGTGGTACTCAGAATGGAGGAAAAAGATTATGCTTACAACATGCTCTTGGGTAGTAGGCCATGGTTGAGAGCTGCCAAAGTCCAACAAGATTGGGGCTCAGAGAGAATCACTATCAGGAAGGGGAAAAAAAAAATCAAAGTTAACTTATCTTCTACAAAAAGTTTTCCAAGAAAAACACAGCCAATAGAAGCAGAAGGCATCAATATGATTTCCGATATTGATGAAGATGAGGAAGAAATTTTTCTCAAAAGGAACCCCACTATCTTCCCTACTTTTGAAATTGATGTTGTGAAAATTATTAATCAATATGTTGACCCAAATGAACAAAAATAGCAGTCCGACACACTTCCAGCTACTACTGCATATAATAGAACAGAATCGAAACACAGTCAAAAAATCTTCTAATAGGAGAATCTACAAAAATGGCTATACAGGCAGACAACAACGATGCAAAAAGATCTCTTGCTTCTACATCACCAAAACAAGCGATTCAAGAGGCAGAAATTCAGTTTGAGGACCAAATGCAAAGGAGTGCGAGGGTAAGACAAGATGACTTGGAAGAAATGAATTTGGGGGACGAGGACAATTCACAAACAATCATGGTAAGTACAAATCTCCCCCCACCATTCAAAGTGTCTCTCAGAACGTTACTAGAACAATACAAGGACATTTTTGCATGGCATTACACTGATATGAAGGGGGTAGATCCATCATTCTGTCAACATAGAATAAATATAAAAAAAGATGCAGTACCAATCGTTCAAGGGAGATATAGAATGAATCCAAATTATGCCAAGTTGATAAAGGAGGAAATTGATAAGTTGCTGAGGGTTGGTTTCATATATCCACTAACACATGTGACATGGTTATCCCCAATTGTTATTGTTCCAAAGAAAAATGGAAAGCTGAGAATGTGTTGATTATAGAAAGTTTATGCAACAACCATCACTGATCCATTCCCTCTTCCATTTTGTGATTCATTGCTTGATGCTATGGTTGGACATGAGATTTACAATTTTTTAGATGGTTTCAGTGGGTATAATCAGATCAGAATGGCTCCAGAAGACAGAGATAAAACTGCATTTGTAACAGAATGGGGTGTCTTTGTATCCAACGTCATGACCTTTGGATTGAAAAATGCTCCACCCACTTTCCAAAAATATATACAAGAGGTATTTGTAGAGTACCTGACCTCATTCATGAAGGTATTTTTGGATGACTTCTCAGTATTTGGAAAAAGGATAGATCATTTGCATCACTTGTCATTATGCTTTGCTAAATGCAGATTTGCTGGTCTGAGAGCTTAAACCTAGCCAAATGTGGTTTTGCTGTGTCAGTAGAGGTATTCTTCTTGGACATATTGTCTCATAAGAAGGCATGGAGATTGACCGTGACAAGGTCTTAGCAATCCAAAATGCTAAGGCTCCCAAAAATGTCAAGCAACTACAGAGATTCATTGGCCAAATAAAATAGCACTGTAGATTTCTGAGATACCTTGCTGATATCTATTATCCTCTTACTAAGTTCACATGGGATAGTGAACCATTCATTTAGGACACTCCTCAAGAACAAGCTTTCAACATTCTCAAGAAAATACTAATGGTTGCTCCTGTATTACAGCCCCCTGATTCATCCTTTTGAAGTCTTTGTGGATGCATCGGATTCAGCAATGGGAGCAGTCCTCATGCAACAACAATCACCTAAGTGGTTTCGACATATATATTATGCAAGCAAAATCCTGACAAAACATGAAAAGAGCTATGCAACAACAGAAAGAGAAGTGCTTGGTATGGTGTATGCTTTGAATAAATTTAGACATTATCTTTTGGCTAACAAAGTACATTTTCATGTTGACCACCAAGCTTTAATTTACTTGGTCAACAAACAGCATCTAACAGGAAGATTAGCAAGATGGATGCTATTGTTGCAAGAGTTTGACTACACAATTGTCCATAGACCAAGGAAGCAGCATGCAATTGCAGATTATCTGAGCAGCAGGAGAGCCTTCGATAGGTATACCACATGAACTTCCAAATGCAAATTTGTTCATGGTACGAATTGAGGAGCAGCCAAATTGGTATGACAAAATGTTATTTTTTCTCACACTGATGGACTAATCCCAAAAACAATGAATCAAGATCAAAGAAAGAAGTTGGGGTTACAAAGCATACCTTTTCTTATCATTGTTGGAGTGTCATACAGAAGAGGCATTGACCAAGTCATCAGAAGATGTATCCAGGACCATGAGCAAAAAGTTGTGTTAGCATAAGCACATGGAGGTGCAGTAGGAGGACATTTCTCAGGAGATATTACAGGCAAGAAAATCTTGCAGGCTGGATTATGGTGGCCCACAATGTTAAAGGATGCCCACAAATATGCAAAATCATGCCTACATTGCCAAAGAGATGATAGACCCCGGATTCAAAGTCTCTCTTGATGTGCAGAAGAACCACAAGTGCCTGAAGAAGATTGGATTGCTAAACTATGCGACACTGCCTTGGGCGGCTTGGAAATCCTCACCCGATGCTCTCAAAACAGTATGAGCATTTCCAAAAAATGGGAGGTAAGTTGACAGATACCTTGATGGTAACCCCCGAAGTTGTTGCTAAAGTCTTTCAATTATCATTGATAAGGGAGGAGGTAACATATCAAAAAGATATTGATCAAGAGATGCAGCAAGAGTTCGGTCTCGCCTGAGATGGCCAAAAAGTATTTTATTGTTAGTAATGTCTAGGATAGCAAGAGGAGGCAGCAATTAATCTAGTATTTGGAAAGAATGCAATCGTATGCCTTGCTCAAGGCAACAAAAAAGGGGACCAGAATCAGTTGGGCTCATATCCTGCATTCCAAGGTCATGAGCAAGATTATGAAGAAGGACTTAACATCAACAAATGCACACTCGAAGATTTTGCCCATCATCACCACTCTATTCGAGTTTGTAGCACATGGTTCAACTAAGAAGCCTCATGTGAGTATCCAATATCGAGAGCAAAGGACAAAAATGCGACACAGCCTAGATACAAAGCAAGAGGGCAGGCATAGCCTGGATCTAGTAAAAGATGCCTTGGTAAAAGATTTGGAGGCAGCCAACTATTTGCATGAAGAGAGCATGCAGGCGGTGTATGGCACATCACTCGCCAAATCATTATGGGATACTCCCATTGCCAAAGAAGCAGAGCTCCCCAGCCAATCACAAAAGCCTGCAACAAGGAAGATTAAGCTAGCTCCAAGAGCAAACACAGTTTTGTGAAACAAACATGGGTGCAACCTAAAGATGACCTCCCAAGGATCCTACTTAACTCTCCTCCACATAGCCCGGTAGGTGGTTTCTCCCCACTATGCAAACTGACTGTTCTTTCGGAGACCCCGCTATCAGATGCACTGGCAAAAAGAAAACAGGAGGAGGTGTCAACAATGGAGGTAGACCATGCATTAATCACATTGAAAGACTCCTATGATCACAAAGAAAAAAGAACCAGGAATTACAAAAGCAAGTGTAGGAATTACAGAGAGAGAAAGAGGCAACAAATAGTTTACTTCTTAAACAGACAAAACTTGAGCAGGAGTTGGCTAGTGCACATGCAAAGCTTTTTGAGATGGCTAAAGAGTACAACAGCTCTAAGGAACAACAAAACAAATACATAGCCAAAATGACAGGGCAGGTCAAAGTACAACAAGAATGCATGCCCACTATCAAAACATGGCTGCAAGAAATGAAGGATGAGTTTTTTATTCAACTTGACAAAATGGGCACTAATCAAAGAGAATTATAGATTGAGAATACACTGCATATGTGTGCTTGAAAATGTTGAAATCCAACTCAAGGAAATGGCAGCAGAAGTCGACAGTGTGTTTATGACAACATCCAATGTCACCGAAATGAAGAATCAACTCAGCAGAACTTCATAGGAAGCATGGGACAATCTTAAAAGCAGGCTTCTTGCCATTGCTACACGCCCATATCAAGCATTTGCTTCAGCTGCTTATGCATATGAGGCTATGGCACACGAGTTAAAGGATATTAGGGCAAGAGTAAAGGCAAGAACTCAAACAAATGCCATTTGAGCAGATTTTTCCCTTTATACACCGTTTTTCCCCTAGTGATATGCACATCGGTAATAAAGCACGCCCTTAGGTGTGTTATCTAACCAAGTACTTATCGGATGGGTGTTCCTCTTTGAGAACATGTCGATACCACCTAGGTTGAGGCATAGGAAAAGTATTGTGCCCATCGGATATCCTTTGCATGGTCGATCGAGCATTAAATATCATTTTTGCTCATGTCATGCACATTCGTAAAAAAACACACTGCTAGGTATGTTATCCGATCAAGTACTTATGGGATGGGCACACCACTTTGCATGTAAGTCAATTCCACCTAGTTTAAGGTGTGTGCAAAGTATTTTGCCCATCGGATATGCTTTGCATTGTCGATCAAGCATAAAACACCATTTTTACCTTAATGTCATACAACCATAAAAAAACACAGTCCTAGGTGTGTTATTCAAACAAGTACTTCTCAGATGGCGGCTCCACTTTGCACGCAAGTCTGTTTGAACTAGGTTGAGGTGTGTGCAAAGTATTGTGACCATCGGATATGCTTTGCATAGTCGATCATGCATTATCCACCGTTTTTCCCGTAGTGATATGCACATCTGCAAAAAAACTCGCCCTTAGGTGCATTTTTGTCATCTTTCTGATTGTTTTGTTTATGAAATGGGTCCCTCTATCAAATAGAATCTCAATTGGAACACCAAATCTGGTAATAATATTATGGTATAGAAAATGTGCAACTATTCTAGCTTTGCATGTTTTGAGTGCAACAGCCTCAAACCATTTTGTGCAATAATTAGTAGCACCAAGTATATATTGATTATCAGAATATTTTGCTAGAGGCTTGATTGGTCCAATAAATTCCAATCCCCACTTTTGAAATGGACCCAATGGAAGGATGGGTTGGTGTGGCATCCTGTCACTATCCATTGGTCTAGAACCTACTAACATCTCAGCACCTCCTACAATGTAGGTAGAAGAGGTTACTCAGTCTGCCCAGGTAGAACCCGAAGATGCCAGTATTACTTGCACAAGCTGATGCTCTACACATCCCAACTCAATTATGGTGTGCTAGTCCACTTAAGACCACAGAAGCAGGAGAAAGCACAGATGCAGAGCAACGTGACACAGAGGAAGATAGCTGACCCTATAGTCACTCAGAGTACCAAAATTGGCCTGGCAGTGACACACAGTTTCAAGCTTGGCCTAAAGGATTATTTCCAGTAAAGGGTTCGAGTCTCCAAATTTTTGAGAAAAAGTCTCTCCACTGGAAGTGCCAAGTGTTGAAGACTTACTCTCCACCTATGTGGCCAATAACCCAGGGTCAGCATAAGTTAGGATAAGTTAGTCCCATGGCACAAGGCAGTTACTAAGCATGTAGTGGACACCACTATCTGTAATTGATAAGCAGTAGGCTAATGCAATAGTATGATGTTTTGTAACAAGGGCTGTTACTAAAAAATATAACTAACTGCAGATTTATAATAGTCGGAAGGGATTTGGAGAGCTATAAAAGTCCTGTAACAACCCATTTTGAGTTTGAGTTGTTGTTTATCTCTGCTAAAGCATAATATAAAATATCCATTTTGCAAGTTCATGAGTTCTCTGTTGTTCTTATGTTGTTTAGTTTAGCCTACATGCAATCAACTCCTTGCACCTATTGCATTTGAGTTGACGTGTGTTCTGTGTTTTCATTAGCTTAATGCACCCTAAACAAGAATAAAGTTTTGTTTGTGAATTCCAAAATAGATTGCAAAAGTGAATATTCAAAGATGGTGGAATACTTTACCTAAGGTCTATGACCTCATGCTTGATTGGTTCAAGATAAGAGTACTTGTCTACGTTATCTATTGGATTGATATAGCTAAAAAAATTCCACAAAGTTGGTGTCTAAATTAACCTAAGAATTCCAAACTTGAATATGAGACTAGAATATTATGGAATTTTCTTCTTGATTGTGATCATCAAACATTGCAACTACTGTTTTACATGTGAAGCATCTATCCTAGACTCTATGGGGATAGGAATTTATTCATGACATCAAAATTTTCTTGTTCACATACATGCAACCAAGTGTTCATTCAAAAGTGCATTACTTGATATTTCTTATGACTAAAGAAGATCTAATTAATAGGATCTGTTATTATCTATAGGATGTGCAATGTTTTTCTAAAGTTTTCATGTGATAGAATGGGACGCTTATGCATTCGATGCCATGATTTTTAGTCTTAATGCCACTCTGGATACCTTCCAAAGAATGGTCTAGGGAATTTTTAACAAATGTCTCATGAGATTTATGTGGGTGTTCCTGGACAAATTCATTGCACTTTGCACAAAAAATGATCAACTCTTGGATCATTTGATCAAGTTTTTGACAAAATGCTACCACTTGAGATTGTGCTCAAACTTTGGGGAGTTCACCTCATAGAATTTTATTGCACGATGTACATTCAAAAGGAGGGGTATTTCAATTCAAATTTATCAAAAAATGTAACACGATCACAATAACAAGAGGGGTTTTTTAATTAAATTTTAGAAAAAACTCACTTAGTACATAAGTAAAGAGGAATGTTTTTATTGGGGGGGAAATTTCGGTTAAGTGGTTTTTATAATACCCCTTGAACCTACATGATACATGGGGTTTCTTCATAGTGCATCCCTTGAGGCTTCTATTGCAAAGAATGATGGTGTTTTCTTTTTTGCTATAGTCCACAAATTCTTTATATAACCTAATCCTATAATGTCAAACACTACATCACTCATATGTTCGAGAACGCCTAGCACATGAACACAACTTTTTATATAACATAGTCACTTATATGTGCCAATAATTTCTAACACCAAATCACTTATTTGTGTCAAGAATTTCAACACTAGAGCTTCCCTAAAAAGTTGATGCCTTTGATCATACCATTTATAATCACGACAAATAGGGCTATGCAAGTATTGCATGGGTGACATTGTAAAGGTAACATGGTTTTACAATATGGAGGCACATAGTGCATTGTCTTGTCCTATTGTTGGATAATCATGATGTGAGATTAAGCTCTAAGTTGGGGGCAACCTGTGGTTGGCTGGTGATAGTGAGTGGAAATAGTAGTGCCCAATGATGTTAACAGTGAGACATGCTTGGTTAACTTAGAGTCAAGATAGAACATGGGTAGGAGGATGAGAGGGGTGGGGTTGGGGGGTGACAAGTTATGGGGGCATGGGCAGGCTAGTGAAACGATCGAGGGTGCCGGCATGGAGGACAACTAGGAGAGGTAGTGATACCACCATCTTGGGTGTCTTTTACTGTAGAAGGTATGCACCATTGTGCATTGCCTCCTCTACCATCCTTGCAAATGTGCCCTCTCTCACCACACACACCTCCAATGGTCCTATCATCCCCTCCATCTTTCCCTTCCTATAAAAGTACCCTAGCCCCCTATCCATTGTTGTGCAACATCTCTCCAGTAGCCGGCTTGCCCTCTCTGCCTCCACCTCCCCGCCCTTCACTTCCTAGTATATCTCATACTTACCCGCTACCTCCCCTTCTCCACCTTTTGATGCATAGCTGCTGTACTCCACTAGCTCGAGGCCTGCTTCCTTGAGTATCTCCGCCCCTTTCTCCACCACCTCTCACAACTCTTTCTCATCCATCTTGTCATCACACACACTTAGGAGGCTGTTCCTCCTCGCCATGTATGCAAACTATGGAGCCGTGTTGTAGAGCCCCATTACCTTTACAATGTCGCCCACTCAATGCCTACATAGCCCTGTGATCACCGCCGAACACAAATTTAAGTTCAATTTGCACTCTAGATGCTACGATCACACTCATCACCTTGTTATGGAATTAGGCATTCTTGGCACACATATTAAGCCGATTAATACAGTATTAGTTATGTAAAAAATCGTGTATATATGTGCATACATGAGTGATTCATTGTTTGAAATTATGAATTCATGCCTACAAAATAATTTCACAAGTTGTGCAATGTTGAAGCTAGCATGCAGTGTAATAGGAAAAAGTACTACCTGCATACGTCGTCAAAACGATCTCGTACTCTTGTCCCACTTCCACTTGCTCCATTCCAACGAGACTTTTCTATTCAATGCGGTTCCATGTAACAGGCAAAAACTCCACATATGCAAGATGTGGCACCAGTGTGAACGAAACAACCTCTGGTGTGGACGTCGAGTCCATGTTAATGCTAAGCCAAGCACATTCAGAGCACCCGTAGTCTCCACATACTAATGGTAACTATCCACAGTAGTATCTTAGCAAGGGCAAATAGGATGCCATCAGACCACAGTTAGAATGCAGTGCACATACTTCAACATTGGCCACAATCACTCGACGATGCCGGACCAAGATGACTTTTCACATTCCTTTCGAACAAACCTCGCAAGCTATGATTAGGCCAATATAGGACTTCGCGCATGGCTGCTCTTAAAATTGGGCTCGTGATCCTTGTGCTCAAGGTCCCTCTCTCAATATCATCGCAGATATATGGCCAGACTTTCTCGAACATCTTGAAAGCCTAGATGATGCTAAAAGGGAGTAGAGATGAACACAATTCCAACTCTGTAGAGCGCACCAGTACATAAACAAGGTGACAGTGGATAGATTGTTAAGCATCAGGATCGAAGAGCACTTCGTCTGGGCTCACAAAATCGACCATTGGAGGGTGCCTTTGGGTCTTATGTCTAAACGCATCACTCTAAAAGTAGTTGGCAGTCACGCCGCCTACCTTGATCCCACAGTTTGTGTCGAAACGTTTTGGCGCATGGACAAAAGCTAGGCATTTTCCTCCATCTGAGATCGGGTAAATCCTGCCAACACATACAAGTGTTTCAATCTTAAATACTAGGTAGGACGAAGCACATGGATCTCTCATAAAAGTTCGCTTTTGCAGGGTGGCATCCTCTGTGTTGTGTCAAAACTCAGAGTTGCCCAGTTACGAGAAACAAAATTCATCCATTGGTGAGACGAGGTACGTATTTCGAGGAACAGTTAGAGGTGATGCAAACCTGTTTTTGAATGCCGTGCTCAGCCACATGGTGTCGATAGGGTGCTGGGTTGTGAGTTGAGTGGCAGGAAACCTTTTAGGCTTTTTTGAGGATGTTCCAGAGTTGCATTACTTAGTGTACAACCACAACGAATTAGGCACCAATTATATCTCTTGGCTTGCTTTGAAGCTTTAACAATGCCATGCGTCACGTTCGTTCTTAGATCGGATTGCAAATGCAGTGACTTACATACCTCATGTTCAAGTGTAGTTCAAGTGTATCACAGGATCACCGCATAGTAAAGAGGAGTCTTTGCTGTCAGCAATGCCCTTTACATGAGACTCAATATCTTGATATGTCGACAGAGGTGCTGCTGCTCGAAACCTCTCCTCTAGTGCACGATCGTTTGTGGGCCGTTGCAATCCATTCGCCTTCATCTACAAGTTGAGCTGTTGTTGCCAGTACACCATCTTCCCATTGCGCTGCAGGATTTTCTACAAAACTAGGCATTGCACTTGCATGGAATCTCGAGTTAGATTGTCGAATCTGGAGACCAATGCCGCATCGTTTCCACAAGCCTGTTCCGAGGGGGATTGGAGTATCATCTAGGTAGCTTGAATTGCAGCCATATCTGGAGATCCTTGTAGATGGGTTATTCTTGAAGAGGCAAAAGAGAGGACATTGAAGGTACTGGCGGTGAGTTCTTAGAGATTGCAAGAATCATGTACCCCTTTTATATGATTGCCCAAACACTTGACCCTTGTCTTGTTGCCTCTCCTCCTCTTACGTACGCATATGCAAGTCACTTTCGTCGGTTTTTGAAATAGGCTTCAAAACAAATACGCTTGCTTTTGTCTCCAAAGAAATACGCTTGTCTTTTCACACTACATGATCAATCAGATTATGAGGTATGCTTACTATACATTGCCTTATATTCTATTTAATTATGAATGAGTAGCAAAATTTAAATCTTATCTTGGCATGTGAAATAGATGGATCCCTCTTGAAAAGAGATCTCCTCATTGAGCATCGATAAGGCTAGGATGGACTTCATCAAACCTATAATGTGCTTGCTTTGAGAAGAACTTTCCCTCAAGCATTATAATAACACAAGTGCAATTGCTTATACACACATTAAAGGAGGTTGCCATTGCAAGAACCATTTAGTCATTGGATTTTTTTCCTTGAACAATTTATGAAAACTTTGCACAAAATTGTAAGGCAAAAAGCAAGACCAGAGGGAAGCATGGTAGAGGGCTAGAGTATGCAAAAGTCATTGGTATATACCAATGAGTTTCTTGCATCCATGGATCTTAATATGCCACTTCATTGTCATAACAAGGAGATAATCGTATCATATTTGAGGTTGCTTAAGTGAAAGATATTGAAAGAAAGATAAGCGAATTATTGAGGGAGAAAATCATCAAGTTGTATCCTCAATAGCAACAACATGCAAAAGTGGATACAGAGATATGAAGAGGCCTAAACAGAAAGAGCGAATGCAAGGAGAAGTTTTAGAGCAAGGTAGAGGATTGAACCATATCCTACAAACCTTGTGCTTCTCTCTTAACACATGTCATGGCTACAACAAACTCTTCATCATGTCAAAGATGTTAGAGAGATAGTAACTGAGTGAGAGTGGGACTTTGTATGAGGATGTGATCGATACATCATTTTCTTACTTTTTGATTTGCTTAACTTAAGTAAATCATGGTCATAATCACTATAAAATGCATCCTCAGTGCCTTTATGATTTTTCTTTAAAGTCAATAGATTATAGTGCATTACGGTCATATGGATGAGATATTTGTGAGGAATGCATCAATTCCAAGAGAGCCCCATTTAATTTTGGAGTTGTGGCTAACTTTATACAAAGATAGCCAAGCAAGAACATCTAATACCAATCTCCTTTCCTATCAATTATTTTATTGTGGGACCATACGTGATATCTTAGAAGTTGATTTAGAGAATTTAGTATTCTTATTATTGATGTAACAAGGTCTCTATAGCTATCCACAACCATCCCAATGCTACATGAGGAAAGATGGTGGTGGTTTTTTTAAAATAGAATCTACCAAACTCTATACCAATGAAATGATACTTTTGTACTTATTGAACATTGTGAATAGATACATAGCTAATGAGTTATTAATTTAACTCCATAAAAAACCACTTTCAAAATAAAGACTTATTAACATAATTTAATCCAAAAGAATGCACTTAAAATTTGATGTAGAAAAATATAACACTCTTGAAGTCCCAAAAAATTTAAAGGTTAAAGTAGACAAGAGACATGGAAGACTCTTTAAATGTGCTCCAAAAATACTAATAGCTATGCTTGCAATTTTACATTGTCATATGTTTATTACAAGAAATATTGCTCTCCATGAGTCTTTGTACAAAGGAGTCTGACATGCAACCTTTTCAATAACTCAATTCTACCTTGACAAATATGAGTAGAAATGAGAAACTTGCTTGTTTGAATTTCCGATTCATCGTCAATTGTTGCTTGGATGCCATCCTCATTCAATCTCATCATTTGGAGTCTTTATTGATGCTTGAATGGTATTCTCATGGGCATTCTTCATTTTCTCTATCTCCTTCTACTTCCTCCTTAGCGAGCATCTTCAAAAACTCTATAATATGCAAAATAATGGGTATCGGTATTCTTATTTTTTCTTCTACATCATATCCCATGTGCTTCCTTGTTTTCTCATCGATTTCTAGGATACTATGACTATCTTTGTGGAAAGCTCCGAACTGCTTCATGGTTTGGGACCCATTCCTTTTTCAAATAGCCAATATACAGTGTATTGTTATTCAACACTTTTGATGCCTTTGCCTTTCTCAATATGCAAGAATTCATCCACTCGAGAGCAGGCATTGCTTCTAAATTCTTTCTCTTTCTCGGTATCAATGAACTCATCCAGTCCTGATAAGATGTCACTTCTATACTTGAGTCCATTGAAATCATCCATGTCTGAAGGGACAAAGCTTGGCTTGTAGGCATATTCATTAAGTCCTTTGAAATTATAGTATACCTTATCTTTATCATTGAAAACCACATGTCCCTTAAGTCCTTTGAAATTATAGTATACCTTATCTTTATCATTGAAAAGCACATATCCCTTTTTAATCTTTAAAAATTGTATGCTCCATCTCAAATATTTTCCTTCCTCATAATAGGGACCATCCAATGACATTGTGTTATCGTCCATACCATCAATAGTAACTTTCATAATCCTCATCTTCACAAATGAGCATCACTGATCCCAGTGTTCAAACCCCAAAACTTGACCTTGCACTATGTTCTTATTTGCAAATGATATCATTAGCAAAATATCTCCCACTCTGAAATCCAAAGAATTGCACTTTGTATTCCCGAGGATATGTGTTGGATAAGTCTCATCTCTATCCCATGTAATAAATGACTTATTGAAAACGTTATAAGGCATAACATCTCCAAGTACTTCCATATCTCCATGCTTATGCTTTAGCTCAACATGTGCATTAAGAATTTTTAAGAATTTTTGAAAGTGACCAAGAGAATTTGGATCACTATCATGGATTGTAGCAAATGCAACTACTTCTCTTTGGCAGGATAATATCACCTCCATCCCAAGAATGAAATCTGTCGCCATCTTCTTGTGGAACAATTATAAAAAATATTAGTCTCTTTTAAATATTTTTCCTATTAGTTGTAACTTTTTATTAAATTACTCTCTTTTATTTTACTTTTACTTTATTTTATTAAATTTTGATGGTGATACAAGGATATGGGTTTGCAATAATGGATTCATGTTTACCATTTAGCTAATAGAGTCTCTAATTTAAAGTTCTCATTATACGATTTAGAATTATAAATGATAGTATAAATAATTTAGTATTGAGTTGCATGCAATGTGGTATGCCCATCCAATATGTATCTGTTTGAATAACACACCTAGGATCGTATTGTTTGACAGATGTGCATCACACTGAGGCAAAAATGGTGTTTAATGCTTGATCAACCATGCAAAGTGTATCGGATGGGCACAATAGTTTGCACACACCTCAACCTAGGTGGTGTTGAGTTGAACAAAAAGAGGCGCACCCATCCCATACGTATTTGTTCAGATAACACACCTAGGAGCACATTTTTTTATGATTGTGCATAACAATAGGGGGGAAATGGTATAATGCATGATCAACCATGCAAAGAATATTCGATGGTCACAATACTCTACACACACCTCAGCCTAAGTGTTATTGAGTTGCATGCAATGTGGCACACCCATCTGATAAGTACTTGTTCGGATAACACACGTAGGAGCATGTTTTTTTATGGATGTGTATCACACTGAGGCAAAAATGGTATTTAATGCTTGATCGACAATGCAAAGCCTATCCAATGGACATAATACTTTGCACGTGCCTCAAACTAGGTGGTATTGAATTGCATGCAAAGTGGCGCACCCATTCCATAAGTACTTGTTTGCATAACACACCTCGGAGCCCCCTCAGAGCATGTTTATTAATGGTTGTGCATTTAAAACTAGGGGGGGAAATGGTGCATAATGCGTGATCGACCATGCAAAGCATATCCGATGGGCACAATACTATCTCGGTGAATAGCAAACTGAAAAACTGAAGCAAAAAAGATGTACTGACCTCCCATACTAGCCTGAGCTGAAAACAGAATCGCCTTTTTGCCAAGGGACTCCTTCCTTCAAAGAGTGCTTTGATGAAGAAGAGTTAAGATCCTATGGCTCTGATACCATGTTAGAGAATAGGAGGGAATGAATCACTCAAACCTCCACCCAAGATCCCTCCAACTCTTCCTCACACTCAACTCAGATAGATGATCATAGATGCAATAAACACTCACTCAGAGATAACTTAAACGGAGAGAGAGAAAGAGTATATTCATCCACCAGAAGGTGGGCAGAAACTGGCTCCCAGGGAGCAATACAAAACTCAGCAAAGTGCCGGAGAAAAGTGATGGAACTCTCTCTCACAAACTGAACCAGCTCTCAGTGCACAACACAACCTTGGAAGGAGGCTTTCAGTCTTGCACTAGATGCTGGAATGACTGAAGCAGTGGGCCTTTTATAGGCACTACCCAGGCCCTTTGGGTTGACTGACCAGCAGGGTCGGTACCCTGTCTGGTGGCCGACCAGATGGCCCTAGAAATTCAACTAGGGTTGGTCCTGGTCGGTGGCCCTGGTTGGGCTGACTTGGCCTACCAGGCCCCTATTTAAGGGTGCCCTGTGCAGCCAGTCTATGCAGCTGTAGGCGCCTCCAAGTGAGGCCCAAGGCCCCCCTGTTTCCCTGCTATTGTAGGCAGCAATCAGCCTATGTGCTGGTTGCCTATGATGCTAGCCTGAGTCTCTCTCTTTCCCAGCCCTCCTACATCTCACTGCTCCTTGTCCCCTCAAATCGGGGGCTCACAGGTGGGCACAGTGAGTTTCTAACAGGGGGGGGGGGGGGGGGGAAAGGGGGGATGAGGGGAGGGGAAGGGGGGGAAGGGGCAATGGGGAATGGGGAAGGGGGGAAGGGGGGGAAGGGGGGAAGGGGGAGGGAAGTTTGAATTCTAGAGCAAGAAGTTTGAATTCCTTGAGGGAAGTATGTTGACTCTCACCTCTCCCTCTCCCTCTCCCTTTTCAATCACACCCTCCCTCTCATCATGTTCCCCTTCCTTCCTCTCTCCCTCTCCATCTCCCTCTCCCTCTCCCTCTCCCTCTCCCTCTCCCTCTCCTTTCTCCTCCCTTCTCTCCCTTCGTCTTTCTCCCCCCGTCTCTCCCTCCTTCCCTCTCTCTATCTCTCTTCCTCGTCTCCTCTCTCCCTCCCTTTCTTCTATAGTGTGCGGTGGTGACACACACACACACCGAGAGAGAGAGAGAGAGTCACGTTATTGTGACAGCGTAGAGGCAGCGGACTACGACAGCAAATATATATATTTATATATATATATATATTAATTTATATTTAATATATATATATAGAGATTAAATTTTTTGCCATCGCCTCTACGTTGCTGCGACAGCGCGACTCTCTCTCTCTCTCTCTCTCCTTCCCTCGCTTTTCCCTTACCTTCATTCCTTCCCCCTCTTCTTTCCTCTCTTTCCCTTTCCATTCTCTTCCCTTCCTCCTCGTCACCCACCTATCTAATTAAATTTATTTATTTTTAATTATTACTCTCCCCTCTACTCTTCCCTTCCTCTCTCCCTCTCCCTTCCTCTCTCCCTCTTTCTTCTACTCTAGTCCTTCCTTCTACTCTCGCTCCCAACTTTCACTCCCATCGTGGTCTCCTCCTTGAGAGAGAGAGAAAGAGAGAGAGAGAGAGAGAGAGAGAGAGAGAGAGAGAGAGAGAGAGAGAGAGGAGGGGGATACAAAAGTGGAGGATTGAAGGGATGAAGAAGAAGAAGAGGGGAGAGAGAGAAAGAGAGAGAGAGAGAGAGAGAGAGAGAGAGGGAGAGGTGGAGAATTTCATGGGATTCTCACATGCTCCTCGAATCAATGGATGCCAAAAAAAAGTGAACATTAAAAAAACTAAATACTTATTTTTCTCTTTGGAGGCCAAACTATTACTAAGGCCCACCCATTGAGGGCAGGCCAAAAACTCTTAACACGCATGAGAAGAGACTCCTATAAATCAATTCAATAGGGGTCTGACACACTTGTAAATAAATCCTTAAGTCCCAATTTTCTATGGCATCATGAAGCGACATGGTTTTTCACTTTTCAGTGTTAAGCTTTTTTTAAAACATTGGCTTCTTTTTCACCTTTTACAATGGCTTCTATTTTTTGGCTATTTTAATCCATTTTAAAAAGCTACAATCACCAAACACTGTTTGTGTGTTCATGGTAAACAATATCAATAGCACGTCATTGCCAGTAGAAATAGGCGGAGGGAAGGTGTGAATATAGTGGGTGGAGGCAACACTGAGAGAGCAAAAGAGGGGCAAGGCAAAAATAGAGGCAGATGAGACAGGGAAAATGAGTTTAGGCAGAGAGAGGAAGAGAAGGGGAGGAGGAGGAGAAAGGGAAATGTTCGACAAGAGGGGATGGGAGCAAAGAGAAAGAACCACCTGGAGGCTTCAATCTCCTTTAAGATAGAAATGGATTCAATCCTAACCACAGCGTTAGATTGCCATAGCCGGAAGCTTGGGAACTACTTCGCATCACCACAACCACAATGGAGCTTCAGAATATCTTCTCACAATAGAACTCCAATAGCCACGCACGTCGCCTTCACACAGTCATAACCTGAACACAAAAGCTTGGTAATTGCTTCATAAGCCATAGCGCCCAAACTACCACAATAGCAACACCAAAACGCTTGTAGTCGTTTCGAAGGGAGGGAAAAGCTTCAGATCAAAATAGCGAGGAGAGGTAAGCTTGAAATGTCCATAGCCAGAGCCAAAGCGAGATGTGAATCCTGAGGGAGGTCGAAATGGAAACACGGGGAAAAGCCATAGCTAGGAAATTTTGAATGAAGAAGAAGCTGATGTGCCATCATATTGTGAGAAAAGGAAGAATAAAAGGAGATATACTCAAAGAGCATAGGCATGTGTGTGAAGACAAGATGCTCTTAGGGAGATGCACTCGGGCTCATCTTGGTCACCCCGTCTTGGAGCGCTGTTGACACTTATCCCAGGAAAAAAAAAGCTCTTAGGAAAATGTGTATGGAAGCAATTTCTTGAGCCACTCACCATCCATATTTCCTTTTTCCAAGAAACTACGATTGCATTTCCTATGCGTCGACCTGTCGGTGGCAGCTGGAAACCACATCTTGTGTCTTTTGAAAAATTGATGGCGGCTCATCGTGCATGTGTAGATTCAGCCTCTCTTAATTAGAAGAACATCTAATTGAATGGCTAGGATTTGTTTCCAACCCCCCCCAAACCTTAAGAAACACTTATTTCATTAATTTTGGACTTGTCAATGTACAAATTCATTTTAATAGATACTTTTGGACTAGTTTATGGATAAAATTTGAGGAAAAACTCACTCTTTAAAACACAGATAAAAACATTAAAACAAGGAATTTTTAAGAGTGTGTTAAAGGAAATAAAATCAAAATTATAAAAATGTAACAAAGATAAGCTATACCAAAAGCTAAGAAACAGTAGCAAATAAAACTAAATTATGAAAATTAATGTAACTTCTTACATAGACTGGTGCACGGTCCCGATTCATTTTTATACTCAAATTTCTATTAAAAAAATCTACTTTATGAAAATATCTTTCCAAAACCAAAAGATGACACTACCCTTTTGAAATAAAGAGTTTATGGTATTCCTTCTATTGTTACACCTGGAGTAAGGAAGACAAGGGATGTTTTGAGAGCACTTGGTAGTGAGCCTATGCAATTCCTTCTGTTGTTACACCTGGAGTAAGGAAGACAAGGGATGTTTTGAGAGCACTTGGTAGTGAGCCTATTTTGCATAGGTCTACCAGAGTTAAGTATCATGTGGATAGGCTGAAATATAATGGATTTACAGCCATTCACTATGCCTATGTGGTTAAAGTGATACATGAACCAGAACCAGGTTATGTGCATGCTGTTCATCCTAAGTTTGTTTACAGGTTGAAGAAAGCCTTGTATGGCTTGAAGCAAGCACCCAGAGCATGGTCTGACAAGATAAGACAGTATCTTGTCACTATTGATAAGGCAGATTTCTCACTTTATGTGAGAAAAACAGAGAAAGGCATTATGCTACTTGTCATTTATGTTGATGATTTGATCATCATAGGTGATGGTGATGAAGATATCCTTCATGTGAAAATGTTATTGAAGCAGAAGTTTGAGATGAAGGATTTGGGAGAGCTGTGTTACTTCTTGGACATTGAGGTGATTAGATCCACAAGTGGGATATAAGCCTATTTCAGTTCCTTTGGAGCATAATGTGAAGTTGAGCGCAGATGCAGGTGAGCTTCTGGAAGACCCTACTATGTACAGACGCATAGTAGGAAGTTTAATTTATAACAATGTTAATAAACACCTTTCGGAGTTTCGGAACTCTAAACTCTCCAAGATTTAATAACGGTGCCAATAAACACCATTCAAAGTTTCAAAAAGCAAAAATGGTATAATCTCAAAGAACTTTATAATGGTGCCATAAACACCTTGCAATAGTTACAAAAATTTTTCAAACAAACATCTTCAAATGACATATTTTGATGGAGGGGGAAAGAGAGGGAAAGAAGTTTAAATTTATTTATTTATTTATTTATCATCACCTCCGCGCTGCCACGACAACGCGATCTCTTGGAGAAGGGAGGGAGGAAGGAGAGGAGAAGGAAAGAGAGAGGGAGAGAAGGGAGGAGAATGGGAAGAGAGAGGGAGAGGGGGAAGGGAGCGCAACGCGAGGAAGGGGGGGTGAGGGGATGAGGGAGTCGAGGGGAGAAGCAAAGTAATTAGTTTGGGGGGAGAGGGAAAGAGGGGGGGAGGGGGAGTGAATTAACCTATGCAAATTACATTGATTAGTAGCTTCTTCGATAAGCCACCGCCCTTCACGAGTTTAAAAGGTTTAAAAGGAGGAGGGGGGATAGAATGCAGGGAGCGAAGGGGGCTGTGAAAGCCGCCCAAACAAGCACGAAAAGGATGGGAGAGGAGTGGGCGAAGTAAGAGAGGAGGGAAGGGGAGAGAAGGGGAAGGGGCTGATGGTAGATTAATTAGGAGCCATTAGGAGCTCAACATTCACCGCGTCCAGAAGAATTCAATTTAATTTGCCTTCGAAACAACGTGAGTCAGTCGTTCAATTTCCTGTTGGACTTGTGGAGATGAGACCTTCGTTCCCATAAGCTAGCATCTTCGAGGAGCAGAAAGAGTCCAATCAAGGTAGTAACTTTGAGAAGCATACAGACGAATTCTTGCTAGATACATAAAATGATCCATTCGATATATTTTCTTGCATCCAGAGTAAACTCAGTGAAACAACAAGCATACTTACCATTACAACCAGCTCGTTAAGTCATAATTGTAAATCAACGCCTTCACAAATGAGCAGCTCCTTACTGCTATATACATTGGCGGGACTAGTTGAATCAATAATCAGCTTTTCATGCAGCTGGTTGACGGCTCCGATAAATGAATGGCCCCTCTAACTATATGTCTTTGTAACCCCTATTTACATAATGTCACCACTGCTTGAAGGGTGCCTCTTGTGTTCTCTAACTACATAAGATGCATTATGTTCGCGCCTAATTCTGTTGCCTATGGAAAAATATCAATGACGGCTGAATATACAGCGGCAGGTTCATCTTATACGAAGAAAATATGTTAAGAGCGAACTGCCGCATATATTGGGAAACAAATCAATTATTTCAGGAAGCAGGGCTTAAGCTGTGCGGCGCTCATGCGAGTGGCTTCTTCTTTACATCCACATAATGTTGCAAGAGAGCTGCTTGCAAAGGAGAAGGCCTCCTCATGAACGGAATAAGAGTCTCCAATAACGAGTTTATCACGCGCCATGGAGATTCTATTGAACTTAAGCAGCCCCTGGATTTCCTCTTGGATGATGTAGAGGTTTTGGAATGAGGTAGGCTGGGCTTGGAAGGTGCAGGTGCGTATCCCTTAGAGTCGTCTCCTTGGAGAAATTTGGCGTACCAAAGGGCGGAGGTTTTAGGATAGCGTGTCTGATTGTTCTCATAGTCCACGTAGTGCAGGCCGAAGCGGCAGATAAGACCAGAATTCCACTCGAAATTGTCGAGAAGGGACCAGAGAAAGTATCCTTCCACGTTGTAATTATTGTTCCTGCAAATTAACGTAGTCGAAAATGTCAGACCAACGCCTGATTTGAACAGAGCTTCTCATCTGATCTATAAGCTGGAAGCCTCTCAAGAAAGCATGTATTTTTTCGGTATAAACGAGACATGCGGAGCATCTATAAGATTAGAACTTCGTCCACGTGATGTCAAAACGAGTGCCTACTGCATCTGCTACAATTAAGTGAGACGTTACCTTATAGCAGTAGCCAAATGTGAAAGTGTGTCATCCAGATATTGGATGCGCGACGAGTCATTCAACGATTCATCTAAGGCTAAATTAACTTCCATATCCATAGTTCCTGCAACATTAAGATTGCCGATAGACCAAACATTTAGATAGCATCGGGAAGATTGCAAAGCAAAAAAAGAAATTAGATCAGACTCTATGGATCTCTATATTGCTGCAAAGACGTTACCATTTTCCGTTATTATAATGGGGGTCTTTAAGAACTGCTCCCTGCCGTAACGATCTTCCATCCACTGAAGCATCTTAGGGAGTGCCCAGGGGCAGTTGTAGATCCATCTTAGAAACATTGGACCCTGATAAAACCAGTAGAAAACAACTCTTAGATACACTATTTTGCAATTGGCAGCTACAGAGCACTTCAAATAACGTTATTGGAATCATGAGACTCATATTGCTAAGGCTTACATAGGGCTCCCCTATCCAAGTTCCATCCGGCCCGGCATCTGAGTGCAACAACCGAAGGAAGGTGAGGAACAATTAGAGGAGTATTAAGCTCTAGCAATATGATGGCTATAGCATAAGGGCAAGTTAGTGTTGAAGCTTACATTCTTGCACGGCCAGTCGATCTGTGGCTATCCATCTCTTGCTTGGTTCGACCTCAGGGGTGCTTCTGGCATAATTGGCCGTGTAGAAATTATAGCCAAGAAAATCCAAACTCCCCACCAAGTCGATTCTCTCGTCGTCCGAGAATACTGGAAGGCGACTACCTGCGCCCAACCTCATCGACTCCGGGTAGTCCCCAAGAAGGATCGGATCCAGCAGCCTAATATAACCACGAGACTTCAAGCTTCCAATGAATGCAATGTTGAAAATTTTAAAGGAGTATCATTCAAGGCAAAAGCTCAATGTCGCTTACCATCCCAGTTCGAATTCGATGCATCTCTGTGCTGCATCAATGTCCTCTTGGGTATCTGTATATGGCTCGTACCACTTTGAGTTAACAGTTATGCCGATCCTGCCTCTCTGCTCAGCCTGTAGAGAAAAATCGGACAAAATGATTGCACCGTCGTCAACTCCTCGACTCTGAAAAACAGCCCAGGCTTCCTAGCAGGCGTTGCAAAGGTCGATCGAGGTCACGTTACGACCATCCCAAATCAGTACCTGGTATTTACTTTTGTAAATCTTCACAGCGGCTGCATGCGAAAGGAGGGCATGGTGTGTGCATAAGTAAGGCTCAATGCTGGAGTCGCCCACGTAATAGTTCTTTTCTGTTCCGCAAATTGAGGAACATCGCCCAGGTGCTTGCTTTCCCGTTCCGTAACCATCATACGCGAAAGACTGGGTCTCGTTTAACGTAATCCAGTTCTTTACTCTGTCTCCGAAAAGCCTGAAGCAAGTTTCCGCATAGTGTGCAAAATATGGCCTGCACTAAAACGATTCGAGAATATTGCTTCTTACAATCAGAATTCTATATGATAAGAATTGGGTTAGCTTCACAATTTCTACAAGCTACACAGAGACCTGGAAGTAAGAACTCACACAATCTCCTTAGTTCTCCATCCTTTGACATCAGGATCATTTTCCAGGGCTTGAGGCATGTCCCAGTGGTATAACGTTACGTATGGCTCAATACCTGAAAGTTTCCACATGGGAGTTAGTATGCTCTTATATTTTCGCATGCACATCTGATCAAGCAGTATACATGTTTCCGTTCTAAAGAGCAACAGGCTCTGATAAGCATATCAGGAACTTGCGATTCATTTAAATCCATCGGAATTAAGAAAGCTGCCCTTATACCATTCTGGAGTAGAAGGTTGATCAACTTATTGTAGAACGTCACGCCTTCCTGGTTTATTTCACCTATACCAGCTGGGAAGAGAAAAAAAGAAAGTTTGAGGAACTAATGTAAAAAATCATTCCCGCTGTGCGATCGACTGAACAAATTCCCGGAAAAAGGAAGAGAGCAATTTAAATCTGCTAAAACTGACAAACCTGGAAATATACGTGACCAAGATAAGGAGAAACGATAAACATCGATACCAAGATCTACCATCAGCTTCACATCAGTCTGTCCAAAACTCCGCTGCATAAGTACTGCCCGCGTTCGCAGGAGAATGGTTCATTTCTTGGGCTTGAAAGATCAACAGTAGAACAAATTAACGTACCTCGTATTGGTGATAGTGATCACAAGCCACGTCCCCTGTGCTTCCATCGCCAATGTTGCCTGAAGTTTGAACGAATAATTAAATACCAATGCAGTGAGAAAGGGAGAGAAACCAAAGCTTTACGTATTCTGAGATGTTATAGGGAGACGAAGTAAATCATTCGGTAGAGATCAGAACACCAGCCTGAGATATGTGAGAAAGAATCCCAAATGCTCATTCCACGTCCAGCAGACAGAGCAGCGCCCTCGACCTGTAACAAGTCATTCGTAACTCTCAACACAAATCCTCAAGAACAATATAAGGTCCATGGTGGAATGTGCTCGTTATAATGAGGCACTCTAAGGATACTCGGCGTAGAAAAACATAAATTGATTGAGGCATATGTGGGCTTCGTTACACAAAACATTATTGCCGATCGGTCAAAGAAAAAGCCACATACCTGATATGCAGCAGTAGCGACACCGAATTTGAATCCGGCTGGGAAGTGGTTTCGGCTAACATCTGAGGCTGTACAAGCAGAGAAGGAGAGGGGCATCGGATCGGCGCCACGAGCACGAGCGGCACCGGCTGTGGAGGTCGAAAGTGGAGCCATAACGCTCAGATCAAGATAAGGATGAAGGTCAGCAGCTAAATGAAGGAAAAGTTCAAGAAGGGAGATGGAGGATCGGGTGAAGAGGGAGTTAAGGAAACCGAACTGGATTCGGATATGGCGAGGGGTCGGATATATGTAAAGAATTTGGCTGCCGGAGACGGCACGCAACATACGCAGAGTTGTTTTGATCCTTGTCTGATACAACCGTTCTTGTGATTGAATTGATGACAGGGACAAGGCAATGCTACTACATCCGATGATTTGGCTTCGTATGAGTCAGCGAAATTGATCCCATGGAATGCGTGCAAACGTCGGTTGATCGATTGCGACGAGCTGAACACGGATGAATTTAATCCAAAATCACGGGAAGAAGAACCTACCCAATTGGTGTCGCTCTCTGCTGAAGTCATCAGCTCGTTTTGCAGATTCTAATTCAGTGAGCCAAGACTCAAACCTCATTTTGCCTGTAATCACTGACCAACCACAATGTTCCTACTGAGGTTGAACGTTTCCTTATTGTGATTGATGGCGAAGCTTGAGAAAAACCACAGAGGTTAAGGTCATTTTGTCTGCAAAGTTCCTGACACACCCACGAACGTCAATCGTAAGAACTAATAATCGTGGTTGTAATATCGAGAAACGCATGGATGAATTTTCGTGCGAGCTGAAGAAACATGGAGCGTTTTCAATATGGTTTTCATCACAGCTTACGTCAAGGCTCAGACGTGAAAAAAATCGGCATATGTTGAGCGTCGACGAGACATTGAAAACCCAGCAGGCAAAAGTACCACAGAAGCGAAGGTCAGGAACGAGATACGTGGTGATGTTGAATCCGTGAAAATTATCGGCCAGGAATTGAAAGGAACGACGTAGGTGTAGGGGAAAGCCGGACCACGGACCAGTGCTCCAAAGCGGGAGACGTAATTTGAGGTGGGCAGTTGTCTTTTTGGCTTCTGCAAGCTATCTCGGGTTTTGGAATGCGATGTGTTGGGCTAACGTCTCTCTCTCCACCTCCACCATCTTCCTATCTCCACCACCTCTCTAGCGTTGTCCTACTTCACATCGCTTCACCTCTATCACCACCTTCCTCTAGCATCACCTTCCTCGAGTAATATCCTGTACCACCTTCGTCTCCTCCAACTCTCTGCTACTTCGCATCACTTCGCTTCATCTCCAGCGCTCAAACATTTCGAGACGTTTCTCCGCTACACTTCAGGTATGCAATTGATCATCCATTTCCTTTTTTCCACCCTGCGTGCCTCCGATATTGCACACTCTCTGCAATGCAAACGCCTTCCGTCCACCGCTTCACACACTTCCATTTTTACAAAATTTCTAGAACGATGTTGCAACTGCGCGGAATCATCGTTCATCTCATTTCTAATTGTGTGTCATGCACCGAAAGCACTCACCTTCTTCAAATCTTGTGCACCTCGAACGGATATAATGTTTGTGCTGCTGTGACATGTTTCTAAGATCCTTAGAATGTGTATACATCGCTACCAAACTTAATTCTTCCTCATGCGGGGTCATGCACCTCCGTTTATCCATCACTTATGCAAGTGTTTCAACTTGCATGTTTACAATAAGGATAGCTGTCATTTTGTAGTTCCGATTTCTATTGATTATGTGACATCCCTCGCTCAAGCATCCCAATCCTTCTTCGCTGTAGCTTCTCATTGCTTCGTCCCTCCATTTCCCCTCTCCTGTGCACCTTTCTAGCTGCTTCAATAACACAATGACTAGAATTTCTTCCTTCCAACTCTTCTCGCTTGACAGCACTGACGATCCCTTGAAAGTCTGCAATCCAGAATATGACAACTGACCTATGCCTACATCAGAACAGTCACATATGCCTCCAGCATCTCTGCTGATTGTACCTTCCGACATGTAACCATTCGACCCTGGAGGCCCTCCGAAAATGCCTTTCCTACAGCTCGACCAAAACATCTTACAAGAACTCTCCAAGGGATGAGAGAACAGAAGCATAACAAAAGACGACGAAAGACGAATAGGCTAGACGACGCTTCAATGACCGGAGAAAGGCAAACGGAATGGACACAACAACACTGATAGAAAAGCTTGACCACAAGGAGCTCAACGAATTTCTACACACATTATTTCTACAAGTAATCAAGATGAATCGTAAGCTCTACCCAGCAGAATTGCTTATGAACATGTACAAATGCTTTTGCCGGATCCTTAAGGAAAGGGCAAGAAATACGAATAGCCAGAACAGGAATACTGGAGGTTGTCCTCAACATTATAGATAATCCCATCTTCAAGGGAACTAGCAATCTCTAAAGCCACAATGAATTGAGTGGTCAAGAAAGGCTACTCTAGAACACAGACAAAGTCCTCAGTCGTAGGACTCAAACAAGAAAGACAAATCCTGGCAGACATTGACTTCATGGTAGCATCACCTAGAGGACTCCAATGATGCCTAGCATTTTACTACTTATCCTGATTCTGCATCAAAGGCAGCACCGAGCTATACAAATTGGAATGTTCCGCCTTCAACATAGCACAAGACTCCATGGCAACTTACGTCAAGTAAGTACTTTCACAAACTTGAAAGAAATCCGTGAATTTGGCATACAAACATCTGACGCATGGCTCTTTTTCGCATGTACAAGGAGAGTATAAAAAAACTACAAGATCGACTTGCAGCACTACAAAGAGGACCACCTCTGCCAACCACTCATAATCAGAGAAGAAGATGTCATGCTAACATACAGCCAATACGAAAAGCATATGCCACGACAATCAAACAACGACAAAAATCTCAAATACCTCTTCCTCCAACCAATCAACAATCCAAGAGGCTTGGTAAGCAAACACAGCTCAAACACATCTTTTAATCGAAATCGAACACATTCTGAAATTCTACAGCTACACAGGTCTGTTTCAACGAAAAGAGAGTAGGAGCCAAGACACTAACATCAATAGTGTCCGACATGCTCAAAACCTACGGCATCAAAGGAAATAATGTTTCGAACAAAAGCCTCAGGGCTACCGCAATCACTCGCATGATGCTGTGCAACATACCAGCAGAGGTCACAATGCAAATTACTGGCCACAAGACACTCGAAGCACTAAAAAAGTACACCGAGAGCAACCGATATCCAAATCCAAGCTGCGCACATTCTTCTAAGCAAACCATATGACGACAAGGGGCAGATTCACGAATATGGAGATTTGGTGAAAGAAATTGGCTGAGAATATACAAACAAAATAGACACGTTCTAGCTCAAACGAACAATCTCCAATAGGTAAAGTAACCTTCAAACATCAAAAAGGTAAACAACTCAAAGCTTCAAACTTTATCTCTAGCAAACTATGTATTATAAAACTAACAATAGAAATTTTGAAGACAACAAAGTCTGACATGGGAATACACCACAACCAGCACATGTCCAACATGGTATATCTGAAACCACAAATAGTCTAACACAAACAATTGCTAAAATTATTCATTTACAAATTGCAGATATATACATTGTAGAAAACAAAGAAGATTCAAAGATCGACAAATAATGCAATGACAAAAAAGATGAAGAAAACAAACTTCCCCCTGAATCAGTAGTAGCAAACAGAAACATTCACTCACTGGACGTCCCAGACACAAGTGAAGAAGGACTAGCAAAGATGTGGAGCATCTTTGACAAATCACATAACACAAACACCAAATTCATCGAGCAATCCTAGCCTGAAGAAGCCAAAGCACTCCAACTATAGAACTGCACACTCTTGATGGGATTGACTTAGTTCCAATAGCCCGTCTTCGATAACTGTTTCATCAATTTCGTCTCAAGACCCTTCAAGCCAAACAAAAGATAGTAGTAGCATTCGAATACAGAATACTCTTCCGACAACAAAAATTTCCAATCTCTCTCCATAGTTTTGAATAACGTTGAACTTCCATAGTTCTCAAAATGCTACAAATGAATACCATGTTCAAATATCTACATTTTGAAAATTTTGGATGACGATTCCAAATTACTTTGGAATATATATTCATCTCCGCTTTCAAACATCTCCTAAATTCTATTCGTTCTAAATGTTTACTCTACATTGTACTTTCTAACTTGATTTCCAAACAATAGAATGTAGAATGTTCAAACTTTAATCTCCAAACCTTCCACTAACTAATCGAAATGCTTGCACACGCGAAGACATTGAGCGACAATAATTCTCACAGACAAACACACTAACACAAAATGCACTTCTGGGAGAGAACAAATCGCTTGCAAGACGGAACAAACTCCTTGTGGAAGCAAATGGAAGTGTAACAAAAATGATTGCAGGAAGAAATTATGTAGCAACAAAACTACCCTAAACCAATTAACCCACACTTAACCCATGTGGGCCCCCCTTAAACCTTCCATGTGGGGGAATGAACCAAGGTCACACTTTCCCAATTAGAAAGTGCTCCCCTGGCCCATTCCCCTATACATACATGCTTTTTAATGCTTTTCTTTTTGCGGATAAAAAGTGGCAAATTTTGTATTACAAATTGAAAGTACAAAAGGAAAAAAGATCAACCTCCTCTTTCAGAAAGGCAAGTCAACAGAATCTTAATTCTAAACTATAGAAATGTGGCAGAACAAAGGATATGTTTTACCAAAGTACTTGAAAGATCTACTAAATGGCATCAATGATAATCTCGTGAAGCAAAACTATCCCTTTTTTTTTTTTGAAGATTTGCATATTGCAAAATTTCCAAATGTCAAAGATCTTGCAAAATTTCCAAATGTGAAAGATCATCATTGCCCTCACAAATTCAATAGATCATACAAGTGTGTCTGTCAAATTTATGCTTTTTAATGACAATAGAAATGCATGTTCTTTTGAATGGAGGTGCTATATTGACATATTATCTATTAGACCCATTGAAGAAAGGGAATCCGCACCCCAAAGCTATGCCATCGCTCCTCACCATCAAAAGATCTCATGTTCATTTTATTCTTATACTATATCAATCCTAATGGCTCCTTGCACTTCAATTTAGAATTATAGTGGCATATCAGTTGTGTGGCCACCATAGCTCTTCACCATGGAAAGAGCTCCTATTGGTTTTATTCTTATGCTATATCAATCCTAATGGCTCCTTGAATTTCAAAATTTTAGAACAGTATGTGTGATTATCGTATCAGTACAAGGCTCATTGCAAGAGGAAAAAGATGATCACATTTTCTTGAAACATTCATAAAGATTAAATTTGTACTAGAAGTAGGATTTGTTGAGTAGTTCTCCCCTAAAAAAGCATGTATATTCTAAAATCTCTTAATAAGAAATTCTAAGCTAACATTTTCTCAATTAATATTTTCTTAACTAGACTCAAAGATGTCAATTTCATTTGCCCAACCAAAATAAATACTCAACTTGCTCATAATTTGACACAAATGTGAATCAACTTTCCCTTTCTTCTCCTTAATACATGCAAATAGAGAAATCTTAGACTATCATTCATGGATTTTTTCCTTTTTAACTAGGCTTGCTAAATTTTATACACATTTATTTTAGACAATCATGTTTGGAATTTTCCTTTTTAACTAGGCTTGTTAAATTCTCCTATACATTTTATTTCCTTTAATAATAGAATTCAATGTCATCATAGAATTGACATTTTTTATAAGTAATTTGGACCAATGACCTACAATTTGTGAGTGGATTTCGAAATGTGTATGCTTTATTTTGGATAGTGATGGTTTTGTGCAACTATAGATCTCTTCAATCCCAAGATATATACTTTAAAAAAATTGTATTCCTACCACAATTGACTAGATGATAAGGACCTAGATGTGAAGCATGGTTCCTTTCGACCCACCACTAGGGAACACCCCCATAATGATGTAAGGGCAATGACATCAGGCTCCTAAAAAGAAATGCTAGTGGCATTAAGTTTATAACCTTTTAAAAAGGTTCTACGAAAAATATATTCCTAGCACTACTAACCTAGCACACCAAGGAAAAACAACATCTAGATGAATAAAAACTTATCTAAAGTTTTGCATCATCTAATAGAATCCAAGCTTGCATTAATGCTTAGCATGAAGGTGCAAAATATAACTAAGAAAATTAAAAAAAGTATTACTAATCTTTAACTTATGGTGGGGTTTAGGGTCACAAACCAAGCTTACAAAGAAATGGCCACATTAAATATAATAAAGTTCATCCAATTCAAATCGTCACTAAAAAAGGACACGTGATATCTAGGGGACCCATTGAAGAAGGGAAGGTACGCTGCACTTTTTTAAGAGATGTGTGGCCATCACTCATCACCCTAGAAAGATCTCATTTTGGTTTGATTCTTATGCTAATTCAATCCTAATGGCTCCTCAAAGTTTTAAATTTTAGAATACTAACAATTTTCAAAATAGGACAAGCCTCAATAAAATTATATTTAATTGAACCACCATAAAGATTGAATTTGTAGCACTAGTAGGATTACGTCTTATGAGCTCCTAATAAGCACTTCTAGGCTAACATTTTCTCAATGTTGCTAGTGGGATTTAACTACCATTTTCTTAATCAAATTCAAATATATTTATTGCAAATAAATATTTTCCCTATCAAAAGAAACATTAAACTTGCTCATACTATGATATAAATGGGAGTCAACTTTTCCTTGCTTCTCTTTACAAGAAAGAAGGAAAAACGATCAAATTAATTATCCTTTTAACTAGGCTTTTAATTGACCTATACATTTAATTTACTTTAATAATGGATTTCAATGTCATCAAATAGCTAAAAGTCTTTATTGGTAATTTGGATCAATCGCCTACAGCTTGTGACTACATTTTGAAATGCATATGCTTTAGCTTGAATAGTTGTGGCTTTGTGCAATTTGTACCTCTTCCATCCAAGATGTACATTTAAAAACGTTTGTATTACCAAGAAAATTGAGTAGATGGTAAAAACTATGGGATGTGAACGTGAATAGATTTATATCAAATACAAAATTGGATCTTCTTCACAACCTATCACCAATGAAATTCATCATTGAGATAACAATTCATTTGCATATAGACCAGACATAGTAATTTTTTAAAAATATTTTTTATTGAGGTACTTACCCCTCTCTCCTCACATCACAATCCCCTACTATCATGAATTGAGTAATTTTGAAAAGTTTTCAAACTTAGGGCCTCTATTTGCTTGCGAACAATATATACAAGAGGTATTTATTGGACAATTCAATAAGGATCAATTTACCATTGACTTGATTTGCTTCAATAAGTTCTATGTGGACGTACTCAGTCATAGATTTCAAAGCATGGTTCCTTTTGTCTCACCAAGAGGGAAACCCCCATAGTGCTCTAAGGGCAATGACACCTTGTAAAAAGAAATGCTAGTGGCATCAATGTAATTTCTAAAAAACTACTAAGAAAACTATGGTTTAGCACTACTAACCTTAGTGATCTTTAACTCTGTGACACACCAATGTCTAGCACTACTAACCTTAGTTATCTTTAGCTCTATGGCACACCAAGGTAACAAAATAGCAAATGAATTAAACTTATCTAAATTCTGATTAAGTAGTTAAATTTTGCATTGTGAAGTTTACATTAACGTCCAACATCAAGGTGGAAAGTATATTTAAGAAGTCATAAGAAAATAAGTTTAAATTATTATCCTAAGAATCGGAGCTTGTATTGTGTCTTTGAAACCAAGATTGTGTTGACTTTTAACATCAAGAACTAAGAAAGCATACAAAAATAATATACTATTATAAGAAAATATAATAATTTATCCTTATTCTTTAAATGATGGTATAGGAGCAATAGAAATCAATTGCCACATGAAATCTAATAAATTTCATGCGAGTCAAAGTGTCACTAAAAAAACATGACTCATCAATATTTGATGTATACCATAAAGCAATACATACATGCATTTTTAGTTCTATATTCCATTTCAATACTGCATAAGTTTCCACAATCTCGCTATATCAATAATATTTGGGACTCGCTAGCATTGCTAAGTGACATTAAATAGAAATGCTTTCTAGGTATATAGCTAACATCTTTGAGGGACATTTTGTTCTTTCAAATGTCATAAAGCAATGACATTGCCTTGTCTTCTAATAAGCCCATTCCTAAACATTAACAAGAAATTCGTAATGGCATTGAATTTAGATTAAGAGTCTTAGTACATCAGATATCATATTATTTAATCTTATTCTTTATTACATTCGCTCTCTTCTAACTTCAAGTCCTCCTCTTTTGATGGGTCACTTTAGACCCTACTAATATATGAGTAAACTTTTGAATTGTCCACATCATCATGTTTCCTTCTTCTTGCTACATGTCCGCATCATTATTCATATTGCTGAGATTATTTTTAATGATCATTCTATATTTTTAATTGCACACCCATCAAATGTCAATCTTGCATGGGGTCTTGCAATATGATATAGAATTGAAAAAGAGTAAAGGATCATGAATACAAGAGTACTTGTGAAAATCAATTCAAATGAGAGAAATTTTAATTATGTGTTGTTTTCAAGATAGTATTATGAAACATGGATTTTTCAACAAACGAGTAACAATGTAATGTATAATGTGACAGATATATATTGGATATACATTGTTAATTATCTTATATAGTCATATACTTTTGATAGGAAAAATATATCCAATTGGTTTTTGTTGATCTTATTTGAAAAAACCACCATTATTACATCTCATTGTCAGATATGCTCATGTATGGACCATACAAGACCACTTGCATCAAAATTAAAAGTAAGAATTATTTGTCCCACAAGGATTGTTACCAACCCAACCAACATTTTTTCATAGGGTTTTAGGATTTAGGGTCCACTAGTCATGCATCCAAATTTTGTGTTTCTTTGTAGGACCCTAGCTCATGTACTAGTAAATTAATTGGGGTTCCATTTCCAATACTTATTTCCCGACATTTTGCGGGCCTTAGAATGTTTTTTGCATCACAATATTTTTTGCATCACAATTGGTGGATCATCGGTAAAGTTTATGGGCATGAAATCTGTCAATATAGACATTAGCATAGACATCGATATATTCCATGAAATTGGCGTGTTTATAAATGCATTAATGTCACTGAATGACTACAATAATATAGATATTGATGCCTATATCATCATACATACCCATGATGGCATTCTCAATGGATTTCCATCATGCCAAATAAGTCTATCTCTACTTGTATCACTAAATCACATATATCATGAAGGTCTAAGACTTGATCCTCTACATATTCTTCAACTGTATCGAGTGATTCATGATCTCCACCTTCTTCCCCAATGTCATAATCTCTACAAGTTTTGATCTTGTAATGTTGCACGATTTCCACCTTCTTCCTCCATATTGTAATCATCTTCTTTGGCATCAACTACATCCGTTGGCATCTCTGTATCCACATCCCTATATTCAATACCTAGCCTACTTTAAGAAGGATCTTGGACCACATTTCACAATCAACACTTATTTCATTAATTTTGGACTTGTCAATCTACAAATTCATTTTTACATATAGTTATGGACTAGCTTTTGTATAAACTTTAAGAAAAAACCCACTCTTCAAAGCACATATGAAAACATAAAAACAAGCAATTTTTTAGAGATTTTTAAAGGAGATGAAATCAAAATTATAAAATTTAACATGACACAGATAAGTTACACCAAAAGATAAGATTCAACAGTTGTAAACTCTCATAATATTTATAATGGTGTTAACAACCACCTTCAAAAGTTACAATATTAAGCAAACTCTCACAACATTTATAATGGTGTTAACAAACACGAAAAGTTACAATAAGCCTCTCACTGGAAGGCATTCAAATATTTGCCATTGAAATCCTAGATTCAACCTATTCCTTTGCTGAGACCATCTCATCATGATCAA
Organism: Dipteris shenzhenensis; assembly: GCF_047967505.1. Lineage (NCBI taxonomy): Eukaryota > Viridiplantae > Streptophyta > Polypodiopsida > Gleicheniales > Dipteridaceae > Dipteris > Dipteris shenzhenensis. The sequence continues at coordinate 31,159,387 of NC_141624.1, read as the reverse complement.
CATAGTTAAAACTATAGAAGAGAAGTAAGGAATTATAAATTTCCTCTTGTATAGCACTTTCTTGGTTCCGTATGGCTTGTGCTTCATGGGGTGGAAATATCCCATAACAATCCCTGTGCGGAGTAACCTCACTTAGAAAGTCTGTTAGCTCTCTCCTATATGAAAGTAATCTATCTATTTTGCTACTAGTAGACCTACTTATTTTTTCTCTCTCCTCCTTCTCTAGGTGCTTCTAAAGAGCAAACTCTACCTTTTCGTCCTGGGTTAATGGAGCTCGTTGTCTCTTTCTTTGCTCATTTTTGCCTCATTCTCGGCAATACAATCTTTGTTGGTGCTAATGGCTTCCTCCACGGCATTGATGACTTCAATAAGATCCATGAAGTTTTAAGCTACAAGAATATGGAATGAGGAACAAGAGATAGTGAGGGGGTAAGGTGAGATGGAAGAAGAGTTCAAAGTAAGGTTGTGAGATGAAAGAAGAGTGCAAGAATGGTAATGGGAGTAGACTTCAAGTCAAGATGCAAGAAGAGTTTCAGAGTAAGGCTATGAGATGAGTGCAAGAATGATAATGGGAGTAGACTCAAGTTCAAGAGTAAGGTTGCGGGCAAGACGGAAGGAGTAAGCTTGACGAGAGGAGCAAGATCATGAGAGAAAAGTGAAAGAAATGTTTGCGTGTAAAGCTACAGGCAAGATATAGAAGATGAATGACTAGAGAGGGATTTATAAAACTGCAAACTCATAATGTGAGATGAAATATTTAGAATAAAGAATTGGGAGAGACTGAGATGTTGCTAAGATGATGGTTGGAGAATGCTAGACTACTAGATTGTGTGAAGTAACAGATGCAAGACCGTAATGCGAAACATGTGAGACGATAGATTTTGAGTACATTGAAATCTATAAAATAAATTGATTGAACACAAGAATGATATAATTATTAGATTCTCATCATGAGATATTTATTATATATAATAAATTAGACTTCGAATAAAGTAAAATCGATTAAATAAATTTAGAGAGGTGAGTTGTCGATTGAGTGAAGTAAAATATGCAAGACCATAATGTGACAAACATATGAGAGGATAGATTTTGAATACATTTAAATCTATGAAATAAAGTGAAGACAAGAATAATATAATTATCACATTCCTATCATGAGATATTTATTATATATAATAAGTTAGGCTTTAAATGAAGACAAGAATGGTATAATTATAGATTCCTATCATGAGATGTTTATTATGTATAATAAGTTAGACTTTAAATAAAGTGAAATCGATTAAATAAATTGAGAGATTAGGATTTGTTGATGTGACAAGAACACTTTACTAGATAGTGTGAGGTAACAAAAGCAAGACTATAATGTGAGACGATAAATTTCAAATAAAGTGAGATCTTAGAAATAATTAATATATTCTTGCCATGAGTTTAATGTATATAATAGAGTGGACTAAAAGATGCTTTTTTTTCATCATCACACATTTAATACGTATCTACTATGATAAAAATGTCCCTTATGTATCCATGAGTAAACGCCCCTTATGTATTCACATAATTAATAAAATCAACCAAAATAGCATTGTGAGCCAAGGAAAACAAGTCACACATTTAATATGTATCCATGATAAGTGCACATTATTTATTCACACATTTAATAAAATCAACCAAAATAACATTATTAGCAACAAAATCACAAATACCAAGTTTTGCGACTTTGCACTTGTACATGCATCACTTGCCAATAAAGTTATTCCTACTTTTAAAAAAACTCATATACATGCTAAACCCCATCATAAAGCTTCATAATGAAGTGGATTTTGATGCTTGCTGTGGACTCCTTTGTGATGCTTTGAAAGTAGACTCTTTCTCTCGAGGCTTTGATGCTTTAGGCTTATATGGAATCTTCCTTCAGGCATAGAATTTGTCTACTTCCAAGCGTGGACTCAGTTGTGATGGTTTAGGCATAGAATCCAGTGGAGGTTATGATTCTCTGGGCATATATTTAATGTCTGCTTTTGAATGTGGGGTAGATTGTGATTCCTTGGGCATAGACTCCTCGAGAGGCTGTGATGCTTGCAGCGTAGAATGAGTCTTTGTTGGGACTCCTCTCATGGACTTTGTTGGGATGCTTTGGGCGTAGACTCCCCAAAATAGTGTGATGCTTTGGCCATTGATTGAGTCCCTACTCCTACGAGTGGACTCCCTTCTGATGCTTTGGGTTTATACTCCTTGGGCATATGTTGAATCTCTACTTTTGTGGCAATGGCTGAACTCGATTGTGATGCTTCGGAAGTAGACTCCTTTAAAGGCTTTGATGCAAACTTGGGTGTCTCATTTACTTCAATTGGAGATTGAGCAATTACGTATCGAATAATATGAGCCACAAATGCATATAGTTTTGCATTGGAATATGTAGACATTGAGGATTGTGAGCCCTTCACTTCAAATATTTCATCGAGGAGCAACTTGTAGTTGTAACGCACTCTCCACCCACAACTGTATGCATCATTTTGCTCTACAACCTTGCATCGTTGTAAGTCCATTGCTTCTTGCCAATCACCATCATACTTTGTGACTTGTTCGATTGCACTTATTAACCTTGATGTAGACCTACCCATCATAACATACGAGGGAATGAATAAGTGCATCGCAAAATCACAAAAGTTACAATTCATTAAGAGTAAGTGTACCACGAAAGTTACAATGCATTAAGAGTATAGTTAAACGCTAACACATTGCCACCATGATATCATGGCTTGTAGGTCCAAAGCCACCAAACTCCAATGTTTCTTGCATGTCCAATTAAGAATCCTTATTATTTGACTACAGCTTACCTCTCACAAAAGTAAATATGAGGTTGCGGTGTCACTTACTACTCATTATATGAAAAAATGATAGCTCGTACATTGTTGATATTGAGAGATTGCAGCTAGGTGTAGATATCTTCTATTGACTTTTTATTATTACTGAGCCATGAAGAAAGCATGGAATCTATGACATATACACACTTTCCAAAATTTGGAGAAAACCAAGATATAACTATGCTACATCAAAAAATAAACAAACATTACATCAAAAAATAAACAAACATTAGCTCATTAGATTTAATCAACATATAAATACTAAGGCAAGATAAAGTTTGTATCAAAGCTGAGGGTGGCCATTATAACTTTATCATTAACCTCTTTCCCTCGATATCTTAGGATTTGAATCTCTTCTTCACCAAATGATAGATATTGAGGCTGTTGTCCAATGAGAACCTGAACATCACAAATCTTCATAATTTTTCAGCGTGAGTCATGCCATCATCATATGTTCTGAGTTCCCAGATAAGCAAAATAGTCGACTCTCTATGTTAGGAAAGTCTTTCTGTGATCCTTTTATTATCTTAAATATTTCACTTTCAGTTTTTCCAGCAATCACCATATCGATTAAACTTGAAGGAAATATTGTGGCCTTCTTGACTTCAAATCCATGTGAAATCATTTCTTCTTTCTTCCCCTCTACCGTCTATAAAAAATACAAAAGCTTATGAGATTGATAGGTTATAGTTGAATCTCATGCTTGTAAAAGAAAAGTAAATGGTCATACCATGATATATGTCTGTGATTTCTTTGTGTAATCTTGTGAGCCAAGAAGATCGTCCATTTCATCATCTACAATCATCTATGCATCACCTTCGTCTTTATCCCGGGAGCCATCAAGATCATCCATGTCATCATCTCCAATCCTCTTATGTTCCACCTCTTTCTCATAGCCAATAGCTAGATCAGCTTGCAAGTGAAAGTGTGCCATGCAAGCCTTTCTTTCAATAATATTAGTGGAATATCCTTTTTTGAGAAGATCTTCAAAAAGATATACCATCCGTAATAAGGTGACCTCCCAATTAGGCGGTTGCAAGTATTCCAGCATAGTAATCAAAAGACTTCCACTTTTTGCTGGACATTGGTAGATTTTGGAGTGCACTTGATGATGAGAGGGCCTATGGATTTCTTTCTCCTCTAGCGTGACACAAATTCTTGGAATTCCCCCTTATGTTATGTTGTCGGGAGTGGTCAGGATATGGACTCCACATGCATAAGAGGAATGATTTGAGGTATTGGATCTTTAATCCACATTCTCTCTTGCTTGTCTTGGTTGCATACACACCATTGTAGATCTTGAAATCACAAGCATAAACTTTCTCCAAAGTATTATGAATCTCTTCCTTGTTTTCTTTATTGACAAAAATGACAATATTGCAAATTCCAGCTCTACTAATGGTGGTATATAGTATTCTATCGATGAATTGGCAAATATCATTGGAAGAAACCTCATCATCAATAAAGAATACTTGGGGCTTATCCCAACTTGTTTCATCAAGTAAAAGGTCCTCATCTGAAATGCCCCTGTATGCTACAACACCTGCTGAAAGTTTGACTCTAATCTGTCATCTAAAACTTTGCTCATAGGGTTGTGTTATGAGTGTGAACCGCATGTGAATGTAGAACTGACCCCGATTAGGAACTAGTCTGGAATCTTTTAGCATGGCTTTGATTGGTTGTTTTGGAGTTCTCTCCTCTATGGATAAACTAATCTATGCTAATCTAAGCTATACCAATTGTCGAATCAAAGAAAAAGCAAGAATTAATTTCTTTTTCAAATTCATTTTAATAGGTTACCTACAAGACAAGAGTTATAAACAAATTTTGATTCTTTTCATATATAATTAAAGTACATTTAATTTAGCAAAACATTTTAAACTAAATTAAATATAGTTTAAATATACATTTATACTCTCTTTATACTAAAATGAATTAAAAATTATAAATATAAATACATTATTTAAGATATTTAAATTTAAATTCAAAAATGCAAACCAATTATATATTAAATTCATTAATTTTAATTTAAATAAAAATATATACAAACTAATAAAATGAAGATTATGTAAAAACATAAATTAAAAACTAAGGTAAAATAATTAAAAATAAAATTATAAACTAATAAATAATTAAATTATAAAAATAAATTAATTAATAAGCAAGAAATAATGTAAGAAGTAAAGCCTCGATGGTGAAATGGTAGATATCCAGAAAATCCTTATTTTTGTCTCTCTCTCTCTCTCTCTCTTATACATACATACATACATGCATACATGCATACATACATACATACATATATATATATATATATATATATTAATAGGTTACCTCTAATACAAGAGTTCAAATTTTATTCATTTCATACATATTTAAAGTATATTTAATTTAGCAAAATATTTTAAAATAAATTAAATATATTTTGCTAAGTTAAATATACTTTAAATATGCATTTATATTAAAATGAATGAAAAACTAAAATATAAATTTATTATTTAAAAATATTTAAATTTAAATTCAATAATACATACAACCTAATAAACCAATTTGACTTAAATTTAAAAATACTACAACCTAATAAAAAATAAAATTATAAACTTACAAAAAATAGTTTAAAATTAACTAATAAATAATTACCCCCTCCCTCTCCCCTTTACACTTGATTAACTATAATTAATTAACTAATAATAAACTTACCGTGCTGATTTCGCTCCCCTTACCCCTCGGCGATCACGGCTACCAAGGGGTAAGGGAGGGGCCTACCCCCTTCCCCTTACTCCCTAGTGGCTATGGGGGGTAACAGGAGGGGGTCTCCCCCCTTCCCTTACCCCCTGGTGGCCAACGGCCACCGAGGAGTAAGGCGAGTAGGGGCTCCCCTTTCCCTTAACCCTTGTCGACTGGCAAGACGGGAGTAAGGGGAGAAGGGGAGTAATAGGGGGAGGAGATTTAGGAGAGTAACGGGAGTAACAAGAGGAGATTTAGGGGAGTAAGGGGAGTAACGGGAGGAGAATATCGAGCGGCTGGCGGGAGTAAGTGGAGGAGATTTAGGGAGCGGCTGGCTAGAGTAAGGGGAGGAGATTATGGTGGGGAAGGGTTATGGGGAGGAGAGGAGGAGGGAGGAAAATCTCTACCTCTTAGGGTCGACAACGGTCAAGAGGGATGTCGATTAGGGGAGGAGGAGACGTCGATCAAGACGAAAGTAGATTAGGAGAGGAAAACGTCGATTAGGAGGAGAAGAGGAGAGGAAAGTGAGAATCGGAATGAGAAGGATTCTAATTTCTAAAGAGTTTAGGAGAAAATTTGCTCGAGAGATTGAAATTTAAAGTGCAAGTAAAAAGTGTGGGAGGATTTGAATTTAAAGTACAAACAAAAGAGCCGACATTCTCCTAAACATTCTTCCATCCTTTTTTCTTTCATCCATTCCTCACTGAACATGCATGACATTCTCTTTCCCAAGATCTCTCTTTCTGACAATAGTACAATCGTAAGATCCCTCTTTTCGACACTCTTTCTTTCTTGTATGTTGTAGCAATATGACACTCTTTCCCCTTCTACCTCGCTCACCAATCCCAACTTCTTCCCACCTCCTTCTCTCCCTCCTTTGCCCGCTGCGCTGAATGTCTAACATGCGTCACTCATGTCCGCTGCCCGTCATGCGTTGCCATTCACGTCCATCGCCCGTCATGCACTATCGCTCACGTCCGTCGCCACCACTGCCATCTGTCACAACTACTAGTCCGTCCATCATTCACAACTACTAGTCCGTCGTCCATCATTCGCAGTACGTCGTATGTCATCCGTAGTCTATCATCCATCAGTCCACTCCTAACCTGCCACCACCATCCATCATTCGCTCCCAACCTGCCACCACCGTCTGTCGTTCGCTCTCATTCGTCATTCACTCTCGTCTGATGCCATCGTTCGCTCCAGTCCACCGTCTGTCATTCGCTCCTGTTTGCTCCCCGCCCGCCATTAAGGGCAAGGGTAATCCCCCTCCCCGTATTCCCTCGTGACTGCGACTGCTAGGGAATAAGAGGAGGGGAGTGTTATCTCCCTCCCCTTATTCCCTTGCGGCCGCGGCCACCAAGGAATAAGGGAAGGGGGATGTAATCCCCCTTCTGTCATCCTCTCTCTTCCCCCTTTGTGCCTCTCCATTCCCCTTCCGTCCGAGCTTCCGTCGTCCTCTCCGTTCCCCTTCCGTCCGTACGTCTCTCCCTTACCCTTTCCATCGCCCTTTCTCCTTCCGTTGCCCTCCGTCCTTTGCCCTTCATCGGCCTCTCCCCTTCCCCCTACTCTTCTCTTCCTTTCCCTCCTCTCTTCCATTGCCTCTCTTCTCCTTTCGTACCATCCCTGCTTCTTCCGTCGACCATGGCCTCCCTCTCCTTCCCAAAAAGATTATTTTCCCCTCTCTCTTCTCTCTCAATTTCTCTTTCTTAAATATTTAAGAAAAGGAAACATGAATATAAATTCTTCATACCTGGCTAAGTTGGCTAAAGGTTTTGTAGATAGGATGTAGACTCTCCTTGATTCTTCCTCTTGCTTTTTGCTCCAATTGATTGAGATAAGAGAGAATGAAGGGAAGAATACCTTTTTATACTTTTTTAGGGCAAATTAAGATTTTCCTTTTATACCCTTCCTTTTCCTTTTCGCTCTTTTCACTAGTCTTTTTCCTTTTCCTTTCCTTTCACCCTTCTGTTTCTTTCATACTAAGCGCAATTGTTTTCAGAGTAATTATACTCAATTGTTTTCATAATTATTATACTCAATTGTATTCATAATAAACACGTTTTTTTGAAACTACTAACCTCCCAACACCGTTTTTGCCTCAGTGTGATGCACATAATAAAAAAACACACTCCTAGGTGTGTTATCCGAACAAGTTTTTATCGGATGGGCACACCACATTACATGAAACTCAATACCACCTAGGTCAAGGTGTGTGCAGAGGATTGTGCCCATCAGATATGCTTTGCATGGTCGATCACGCATTATACACCATTTTTCTCCTAGTGTTATGCACAACCGTCAAAAAACGTGGTCCTGCGTGTGTTATTTAACAAGTACTTATCAGATGGGCGCATCACTTTGTATGCAAGTCAATACAATCCAGGTTGAGGCATGTACAAAGTATATTGTCCATCGGATATGATTTGCATGGTCAATGACATAGTATATACCATTTTCCTCCTAGTATTATGCATCACCGTTAAAAAGCACACTCCTAGGTGTGTTATTAGAACCAATACTTATGGGATGAGTGTTCCACAATGCATGTAGGTCAATACCACCTAGATGGAGTCCCTTGTAAATTATTGTGCCCATTAGATATGATTTGCATGGTTGATCAAGCATTAAACTCTGTTGTTGCCTTAGTGTCATGCAGAAGCATAAGAAAACACTGTCCTGGGTGTGTTATTCCAACAAGTACTTATCGAATAGGCATGCCACATTGGATGAAACTCAATAACACCTAGGTTGATGTGAGTTCAAAGTATTGTGCCCATAGTATATGCTTTACATGGTCGGTCACGCATTATGCACCGTTTTCCCCCTAGTGTTATGCACAACTGTCAAAAAATGTGCTCCAAGGTGTCTTATGTGAACAAGTAATTATGGGATGGGCGTGCCACTTTGCACACAATTAAATACCATCTAGGTTGAGGCATGTGCAAAGTATTATTCCCATCTAATAGGCTTTTCATTATCAATCAAGCATTACACACCGTTTTTGCCTCAGTGTGATGCACATCCATAAAAAAACACACTCCTAGGTGTGTTATCCAAAATAGTACTTATCAAATGGCTGTGCCACATTTCATGCAAATCAATACCACCTAGATTGAGGTGCGTGCAAAGTATTGTGCCCATCGGATATGTTTTGCATGGTTGATCACACATTATACACCATTTTTTCCTAGTGTTATGCACAACCATCAAAAAATGTGCTCCCAGGTGTGTTATCTGAACAAGTACTTATGGGATGGGTGCACCTCTTTTTGTGCAAATAAATGCCACCTAGGTTGAGGCATTTGAAATGTATTTTGACCATCCAATAGCATGGTCGATCAAGCATTAAACGCCATTTTTGCCTTAGTGTGATGCACATCCGTAAAAAAACATGCTCCTAGGTGTGTTATTCGAACAAGTACTTATCGGATGGGTGCACCACATTGCATGCAACTAAACACCACCTATGTTGAGGTGCATGCAAAATATTTTATCCATCGGTATGCTTTGTATGGTCGATCAAGAATTAAACATTGTTTTGCCTTAGTGTCATGCACAACCATCAAAAAACATAGTCCTAGGTGTTATTCGAACAAGTACTTATCGGATGGGCACACCACTTTTCATGCAAGTCAATACCACTTAGTTTGAGGTGGTTGCAAAGTATTGTGCCCATCAGATATGATTTGTATGGTGGATCAAGAATTATACACCGTTTCTGCCTTACTGCCATGCACAACCGTAAAAAAAACAGTCCGAGGTGTGTTATTCGAACAAGTACTTATCGGATGGGATCATCATTTTGCATGCAAGTCAAAACCACCTAGGTTGAGGTACATTCAAACTGTTGTGTCCATCGTATATGATTTTCTTGGTCGATCATGCATTATACACTGTTTTCCTCCTAGTCTTCTGCACCACTATCAAAAAACGCGCTCCAGGTGTGTCATCCAAACAAGTACTTATGGGATGGGCATGCCACTTTGCATGCAGGTCAATACCACTTTGGTAGACACCCTTAAAAATTATTGTTCCCATTGGATATGATTTGCATGGTTCATCAAACATTAAACTCCATTTTTGCCTTAGTGTCATGCACAAGCATCAAAAAACACTGTCCTAGGTGTGTTATTCCATTAAGTACTTATCGGCTTTTGTCTCAGTGTGATGCACATCCATAAAAAAACATGCTCCTAGGTGTGTTATCTGAACAAGTACTTGTCGGATGGGCGTGCCACATTGCATACAACTCAATACCACCTAGGTTGAGATGCATGCTATTGTGCCCATCGGCTATGCTTTGCATGGTCAATCAAGAATTAAACATCATTTTTGCCTTAGTGTCATGCACAACCATCAAAAAACACGATCCTAGGTGTGTTATTCAAACAAGTACTTATCGGATGGGGTGTCACTTTGCACCCAATTCCATACCATCTAGGTTGAGGTGCTTGCAAAGTATTGTGTCCATCAAATATGATTTGCATGGTTGGTCACACATTATACACCGTTTTCCTCCTAATGTTATGCACCACTGTCAAAAAAAGCGCTCCCAAGTGTGTTATCCAAACAAGTACTTATGGGATGGGCCTGCCACTTTGCATGCAAATCAATAACACTTGGTTAGAGGCCCGTGCAAAGTATTATGCCCATCGGATATGATTTGCATGGTCGACCAAGCATTAAACTCTGTTTTTGCCTTAGTGTCATGCACAAGCATCAAAAAACATTGTACTAGGTGTGTTATTCCAACAAGTACTTATCGGATTGTCGTGCCACATTTCATGCAACTCAATACCACCTAGGTTGAGATGCATGCAAAGTATTGTGCCCATCAGATATGCTTGCATGGTCGATCATGCATTATGCACTGTTTCCCCCCTAATGTTATGCACAACTATCCAATAAACGCACTCCGAGGTGTGTTATGCGAATAAGTACTTATGGGATGGGTGCGCCACTTTGCACACAATTCAATACCACCTAGGTTGAGGCATGTGCAAAGTACTGTACCCATATGATAGGCTTTGTATTGTCGATCAAGCATTAAACACCGTTTTTGCCTCAGTGTGATGCACATCCATAAAAAAACACTCCTAGGTGTGTTATCCAAACATGTACTTATCAGATGGGCATGCCACATTGCATGCAACTCAATACCACTTATGTTGAGGTGCATGCAGAGTATTGTGCCCATCGGATATTCTTTCCATGGCCGATCATGCATTATAAAGTATACCATTTTTTCCCTATTGTTATGCACAACCGTCAAAAAATGCACTCCCATGTGTGTTGTCTAAACAAGTACTTATGGGATGGGCACGCCTCTTTTTGTTCAACTCAATACCACCTAGGTTGAGGTGCGTGCAAAGTATTGTGCCCATCCGAGATGCTTTGCATGGTCGATCAAGAATTAAACAACGTTTTTGCCTCAATGTGATGTACATCCATCAAAAAACACGCTCCTAGGTGTGTTATCCGAACAAGTACTTATAGGATGGGCACACCACATTGCATGCAACTCAATACTAAATTCTATATACTGTCATTTATAATTCTAAATCATATAATCACAAATTTAAACTAGAGATTCTATTAGCTAAATGGTAAACATGAATCGATTATTGCAAATCCATATCCTTGTATCACCATCAAAATTTAATAAATTAAAGTAAAAGTAAAATAAAAGAGAGTAATTTAATAAAAAGTTATAACGAATAGGAAAAATATTCAAAAGAGACTAGTATTTATTATAATTGTTCCCCAGGAAGATGGCGATAGATTCTATTCTTGGGATGGAGATGATATTATGTTGCCAAAGCGAAGTAGTTGCATTTACTACAATCCATGATAGTGATCCAAATTCTCTTTATCACTTTCAAAGACTTGGCAAAGATAAGGTTGCAGTTATTGTATCAAAAATTCTTAATGCACATGTTGAGCTAAAGCATAAGTGTGGAGATATGGAAGTACTTGGAGATGTTATGCCTTATATGTTTTCAATAATTCATTTATTGCATGGGATAGAGATGAGACTTATCCAACACATATCATCAGGAAGACAAAGTGCAATTCTTTAGATTTCACTGTGGGAGATATTTTGCAAATGATATCATTTGAAAATAAGAACATAGTGGAAGGTTAAGTTTTGGGGTTTGAACACTGGGATCAATGGTGGTCATTTGCGAAGATGAGGATTGTGAAAGTTACTAATGATGGTATGGATGATAACACAACATCATTAGATGGTCCCTATTATGAGTAAGGAAAATATTTGAGATGGAGCATGCAATTTTTGAAGATTAAAAAGGGACATGTGGTTTTCAATGATGAAGATAAGGTATACTACAATTTCAAAGGACTTAAGGGACATGTGGTTTTCAATGATAAAGATAAGGTATACTATAATTTCAAAGGAATTAAAGAATATGCCTACAAGCCAAGCTTTGTCCCTTCAGACATGGATGCTTTCAATGGAGTCAAGTATAGAAGTGACATCTTATCAGGAGTGGATGAGTTCATTGATACCGAGAAAGATAAAGAATTCAGAAGCAATTCCTACTCTGGAGTGGATGAATTCTTGCATATTGAGAAAGGCAAAGGCATCAAAAGTGTTGTCTCTTTAGAATTATATGATTTCAATGCAATCATCTATAGAAGTGACATCTTATTTAGGAGTGGCTGAGTTCAGTGGTATTGTGAAGGCAAAAGACTTCAGAAGCGATGTCTTATCTGGAGTCGATGAATTCATGCACGTCGAGAAAGATAAAGATATCATCGGTGAGTTTAGTGGTACTATGAAGGCAAAAGACTTCAAAAGCGATGTCTTATCTGGAGTCGATCAATTCATGCACGTCAAGAAAGATAGAGATATCATCGGTGTTGTCTCCTCAAACTTGGATGATTTCAATGCACTTAACTATAGAAGTGATATCTTGTCGAGAGTGGATGAGTTCATTGGTACCAATAAAGAAAAAGGTTTCAAAAGGGATGTCTCATCTAGAGCGGATGAATTCATACACATTGTTAAGGAGCGCAAAGAGTTTGAAGTGTTGGCTTATCAAACATGGACGACATGGATGTTGACTCAAATGGTCCAAAGGTTACTTCAAAGACAAGAATGAAATCACAAAGGACTATTTCATATTTGACTTTGATAGTGATAAGATAAACGATGCAACATCCCATGAAAACACGGTGACAAATAAATTCGATGGGGAGAAGTGTACAAATTCCAAAAAGGATGTACAGAAGGAACCAACAAAGGACTATTTGGTATTTGACTTTGATTGTAATAAGATGAAGGATGCAACATCCCATGAAAATAAAGTGACAAATAAATTTGACAGGGAGAAGTGTACAAATATACAGAAGAAATGGACATACATATGCATGAAAAGAAAGTGAGTCCATGCAGATGTAGAAAAGCAACCAAAGAGAATAAGAGTAATGAATGAAGATGTTATGCTAAAAGCAATGCTAGATAAAGCCTCATATAAATGGAAAAAGTATTTACAATAATGCATATCACATTACTACAAGATTATCACATGGCACATACTGGGATTTGGCTAACAAAGCAAAGTATGGAGTAAAGTTTAACATTCATGGAAACACAGGAAGGCCCAAAACAAGAGCCTCAACGATCTTGGCAACAGCAATTTTAAAACACTACATTCATGAAAATGCTTTACCTCAACCCCATCTATCTGAAATGCATCTTTCGATAGGTTTGACAAAAAAAGAAGTGTTTAAGTCTATTGGAGAAACACAGAGGCAAAGAGGGCATGCTCTGACATCTTTTCACAATTTTTATACTCTTTGGAAGAAGAGTTTTGTACATGTTAAAATCCCAAAAAGGCAAAAAATGTCAAAATGCAGTGATTGTGATGATTTAAAGCTAGCACTTAAGAGTGCAACGTCTACTGAGCATAGAGAATCATACCCAAAAAAAAAAGAGAATTTCATCATGGACTTGTTCGGCATTCTATACTTAAATATGCATTTTGGAAGGAGCAAGCTATTTCTCATCCAAATGAGTACATGTGCGTTATTGTAGATGGTATGGATCAGAACACAACATTACCTTGATTCATTAATACTCCACCTAAGCTACAAGGAAAATACTTTTTGAAGGCATATCTATGTGCAGTTTTAGTCCTGGGGTGCCAACTCCCTTTAGTAAGAAAACCTATCAAAATCTTGAGTATGAGATGAATTTATTAATATGCTGAGTAGAAATTATTCAAATTAACATGACAACGTTCTCCACTAAAAGAACTTCAAATATATCTTTACACCTTGAAATTTGGGTAACACATGAAAAAGTTACATTAATTTCAAGGGAGATGGGTTTTCATATTTTAGTGTATTTTTTGTTTAACCCCCCCCTTATCCAAAAGACCCCCCCCCTTGGGCCTCACATATTATGAAAAATATGTATAGATCTTAAAATCTTTCATATTTTCCAAGGTATATACCTTATATTTTGTGGGAGGGGGGACAACAAATTTGCATATTTTTCCCTTGCATATTTGAATTTTTTAAAGGAAATCCATGCATATTATATATGGACCTTATCCCCCCATACCCCGTATTTTGGATGAGGGTATTAACATATTACATTTTGAGTTGGCGCCCCAGGGTGTTAGTGCATGGATTCAAGTTTTTTGTAGACATATGGATTGATTCCTTGCATCTACATGATAGCAATCAAGTTGTAACGTCAGTTATGAAGGCAATTCACAGTGTACATGCAGAAAAAGGTCACCTGCCAACAAATTTGAGAATATAGGCAGACAATTGTAGACGAGAGAATAAGAATGTACTCTTTTTTGCATTTTGCTCAATGCTAATCGCTCATCGAATCTTCAATGAGATTGAAGTTGGGTTTTTGTTGGTTGGATACACACGAGGATATCGATCAAGTTTTAGCACAGTCTCAAGAGAGCTAAAACACAAGGACATGGAGACGATGGATGACTTGATAAGAAAATGTGGGAGGCCAGTTGGTGGCCACAAAGAAGGTATAGTATGCTCCATGGCGGTTGAAAGGATATATGATTAGAAGAGCTTTATTCTACCTTTCATACAAAAAGGTGGTGATGCCCTGATTGGGTCATAGCACTCCACACTGCTTTCGCCTTTTCTTAAAGGATGAAAAACCAATGATGCAGTGGCAACATTATTCTCATGATACAACATGGGAACTCGAAGAACCTTACTATCTCTTAACTTCAATTCCGAGCAAAGAAATTTATCCAATATGGGATCCTATAAAAGAATTCAGCGAGAAATCTAAAGGTGAAATAGAAGGCTTAAAATCTTTTATTACATACAAAGAGGAAATGCCTCGTAGATTTCTTGATTGGAAGCCCTCTTGGAAGGAACACATTGCTGTTGTAATTAAGAAGACCTATCAATTGATAAAGGACCTTGAGAAAATGTGAGCAAATGATGCTAAGGCAAAACGGCCTTTATTTTAACCAAATGTTGGTAACGACTTGTGCCCATCATTTGATGTCTTTAAAAATGAGTTTGATTCGCTACTCCCACGTCCATATTATGGACCGAGGAAGAGAGAGTTTATGCTAGAAGTAGACATAGACATCCATTGTTTTGTTGCAGTTCGACCATCAGACGATGAGCATGAGAATGTTAAGTTTTGGGTTGCAAAAGTGGTGGACATGAGCATGGATGACGAGGGAAAAGTTGCAACATTTATAGCACTATGGTATGAGCCAAGGGGTAGGAAGGAGAACCAGGATAACAATACACTGTATATTGGCTGTTTGAAAAAGGAATGGGTCCCAAACCATGAAGTAGTTTCAGAGCTTTCCACAGAGATAGTCATAGTATGCTGGAAATTAAGGACAAAGAAAACAAGGAAGCACATGGGATATGATGTAGAAGAAAAAATAAGAATACTGCTACCCATTATTTTGCATGTTACAGAGTTTTTGAAGATGCTTACTAAGGAGAAAGTAGAAGGAGATAGAGCAAATGAAGAATGCCCATGACAATACCATTCAAGCATCAATAAAGTCTCTAGATGACTATCTTCAGATGAGATTGAATGAGGATGGCATCCAAGCAACAAGTGCCGATGAACCAGACATTCAAACAAGCAAGTTGCCCATTTGTACTTAACACATTTATCAAGGCAGAATTGAGTTATTGAAAAGGTTGTGTGTCAGACTCCTTTGTACAAAGACTCATGGAGTGCAATATTTCTTGTAAACATATGACAATGTAAAATTGCAAGCATAGCTATTACTATAGATGGAGCACATTTAAAGAGTCTTCCATGTCTCTTGTCTATTTTAACCTTTAAATTTTTTTGTGACTTCAAGAGTGTTATAGTTTTCTACATCAAATTTTAAGTGCATTCTTTTGGATTAAATTATATTAATAAGTCTTTATTTTGAAGTGATTTTTTATGGGTTTAAATTAATAACTCATTATTTTTTTAAAACGTGAACAAGATTGTTAAAAACAAGAAGTACAAAAGTAGGATTTAATTGAAGTTTTTGCATTAGTAGTGCACCATTATAGAGACAGATTGTGAAATTTTGTGGGCCCTTAGAGCAATCTATCACAACTGGTCCTCAGTACTCCTCATTGCAACCTACAAACTTTAAAGGGAGCTGCTGGACTTTCAAAAGGAGCTATGCACAGCTTCCTAGGCTCTCTTCTGTGAGGGGAGGAGAAAGCAAGCAATGGCTTGATGGAGCCTCAAAGTTTGGATGCACGGCAAGCAGGAATTTCATTTAGCCATGCTCGATTGTGCCAAAAATGGGGAGCGGAGGAAGTAGTTTCCAAGAATTTGGTCAGGAAGGGCTGTACGATCATCCAATCGAGCCGAACATCAAGCAAATTGAGAAGGCAAACCTTCAAATCTTATAGATTTGTGTCGCTTCTGAGTTCCTTTTTCTTGCAAGTGAAGTGAAATGGGCTGTGCAATTGGCAGTGAAGGAGTGATGGTAAAGATAGGAAGATCAACTATAGCAATCCATGATCAGCGAGGACGTGCCGTGATAAACATACAAAATGTTGCTTTTGTTGCATCTCGTTGGTTGCGACAATGCATAGCCTGTAATGGGATCAGAATGATTATTTGTGTGAAATAATCCAATAGAAGAATCGATCTGGTGGCAACTGCATGATCTGTAAGAACTGCACACTCCAAATTCTCCACAATTGCTGGGAAGAGCACAAACCAAGTTGCCTGAAAAGATATCTTGCTCTATGCCTCAGCTGTAGTTGGAAATTTGCATCGGAATCAAGCCGGTAAAAAACATCGACGTTGTTGTCATTGAAACTGACGGAGATGATAAAGGAGGGGTTTGATGTCATAAAGAAGTTTAGAGTGTCAGCCTTTCATCCTCATATATCCTTGTAAATGTGGCTGCCCCAAACTTGCTATTTCCTCAAAAGAAACATTTCAGCTTTTGCCAATTCTCATCAATATACATGATGATTATTCAGGTGCGAGCTTTATATTATCGTGGGCAACGCGATAGAAATGGTGGCGTTAGGATTGTTACATCCATTTTTATGTCACATGTGAAAAGTGGAAGAAGAACTCGCAAAGGGGTGGGCACTCCATCCGACTCGAACCTCCTCATTGTCCTCATACTCCATGGTTCACCAAGGGCACCTTAAAAAGGTTGCTCTACAGACATATTCCTCTTTAATTTAATGAAATGCATATATTTTCCATCAAAGGTGCCTGTCTTTCATCTTCTCACTTGCTCCTTAGAAATATAGATGCATTGTTTATATAATAAACAGTAGCCTCTTCACTTGAGACCCTCCATAATTGATAGCCTTTCCAAAATTGGGTTCCTACTGAAAAGTGAGGATTCCTCCATCAAGCTTTAATTCATGGTGTTGCGGTATTGTTCTTGTGGAAAAGAGGATAAAATCCCATCACATGGGAAGGCAGAGCACTAGAGGAAGTGGCGACGTATTGATGAAGCTTGACCATTCGCTCTCTCACACACAAAGGCAAACGTTTACACACACACAACTTGAGAGTTACATCCAAGGATAAGGACAAAGTTTGCAAGCTTATAATAAAGAGCTACAAGGGCAGCCAAAAGAGGGCCACCGTACATGATGAAGGATTTCATGAGCTACAAAAACCCAGTGAAGACTATCTGAGGCAAAAACAAATCCCTCTTTTAATGCTATTGATGCACCATGAAAGATAAGAAATAGCCATTTGTATGACAATTATCAAGGGTTGACGTATGCCATGCAAATGCGAATTCAGATGTGCTAGATCAGTGATGAATGACATGCTAATTCATACAAAGAGAGTGAAAAAGAACATGGATAACAATGAGAGTCCTAAAAAGACCAGATGCATCCCCCTATGTCTTGAAAGTAGAAGATAATCTATATAAGCGCACATTCATGCATAGCCATACTTCTCAAACTAGGCAAACTAGTCCAAGAACAAGGGGGAAGTAGTTCATTTAGTATAGCCCCTCATTGAGAGGAGAGGTATCTATTAAAAGCTCATGGAGCTCCCTCTACAAGCTTTAGAGCTCCTTTACTTGATAATTAAATGCACCTTTGACAAAATAACCATTGGGAAAAATCTATTGCCTACAACTCAAGCTAGAGCTAACTTTTGTTGTGAACGTGATATGTAAAAGCACTTCGGCCATGTGTGACCATGCTCTAAACGGGTGTGTATTTAGTAATTGCTTCTACTCATGTGTCCATGCACTTTGGCTCATGTGTATACGGGTGAAAGTGAGAGAGCTACACTTTCATCACATTTTAATTTAGAGTATTTCGGAGTGAAATAAGTTAACGCCTCACACTTACGTTACTTAATCGTAATATTTCGTGTTCTTCATGGTCAGGAAGAGCAACCCCACGGCTTGTAAATAGCAGTCTTCATTGAGAGAAATTGCTCCGTCAAACTGTAGGCTTCTTGAATCCTACTACTTACCAATATGCCGCCGTTTTCTAAATGGGGGAGACAGCGCGAGTTGCCAAGACGGAATGCAAACGCCCTTGACCCGTAAAAACAGTTCTTATCCCAAGACGGACAACAAGTTGTTTGCGTGAAGCAAGAGACTAAGAGCCATGGAGGAAACAGGAAGGTTCTAGCTGGAAGCAAAGAAAGAGAGCTTATCTCGATCTCAAGTCACTCGGGAGCAGACCTGGATCAGCTTGCTGTTAGATGATGATTCCCACACGGCCGAACGTTTCATAATTGTTGACTTCTTCTACCGCCAAACTTTAATAGCTGTTTGACTTCCACAACTACCACTTGTATGGAATTGTTCTTATCTAGCAGCACTTCGCTTGAGGAGGATAAGGGGTCCCATACTTGACGATAGATAAGCGACATTCGCAATCCTACGCTGAAGACATATCAGTGCTTATCATCCTGGCTGTCACTGCCCACCAAGTTTCTTCCCCGCTTATCATACTGGCTGTCACTGCCCACCAAGTCGGGGGAAGAAACGATTGGAAGTTCAGCTATAGAAAAACGTTTTTCCCGACCAATCAAAATAAGGAGCATCTAGGAAACTCTCTCATCTGAAAAAATACAGGTTGAAGCTTAGATCTGCTGTACTGACAAGTATCTGGATGACCTTTGAACGAACAAAATCTAATTCATACTACGTTTGGACGAACAAGATCTGCACTTCGTTTCAGGAGGATAGCGGGTCCAAGACATTCGAAACCCTACATTGAATAATTAAAGACATAATGCTGATGGGCCGTCATTGCCGACCAAGTCGCTTGGAATTTGGAACTTAGATTTGATGTAGTGACAAGTATATCCATGCCGTTTGGACGAATAAGATCTGTTAATCCTGTAAAATTCTATTAATCCGTCTCGTGAGGTGCAATAGAAACCAGAGCATCATATTGCGATAATGCTGGTAAAATGAAGGGTTGGCCTTCGGAATTGGGTCCGATGTTCACGAAAACCTTGAATCTAAAGAAAATTTGAAAAAAGTCCTTTTAAACTCACATTTTTGCAAAAAAATGTGAACTCAACCTGAACTAGGAGATAGGGAGATGTTCGTATTGCCAGAACTTGGATGAATTCAATTTGAGGGATTCAACTCCTTTGTTCATGAAAGATCATTTGAAGAACCTGATGATTTCCCAGAGATTGAAGATACGGATAAGGAAGTCGAATTCTAATCGAACCTAATTATTTATCGCTTTATTATTTTTCTGCAAAAATGTGAGTTTAAAAGGACTTTTTTCAAATTTTCTTTAGACTCAAGGTTGGCGTGAAATGTGGAGGTTTTCATGACCTCTTACTTTTTCTTCCCACTTTGTTTTAAAGTAAACTCCATAGATCAATTCCTAGTTTTAGGTCTTGAAAGCATAACCTTTGAGGTTTTCATAGTTGTTTATGAGGGGGATCATGTAAGGGATGGTGGGGCAAACTGGTATGCTTGCCTTGTCATGAATGGCCTATGCATAATGTGGATGAGTTACTACCAACAAAATAGTATTCATTTAAACAACTTATCCATATATATTTAACTCATACTTCATACAAAGATAGCTACCTTGGAACTATGGATTTTTTGGCCCAAAACAATCATGGTTCACATATTGCTTTTACGCCTTTGGGAGATTGTTTTCATAGTTTAGGCTCCCATGATATAAATGAAGTAGTCATACGAGTGCCTTGCAAAGAAGGCTTTTAGGACCCACCTTTTTTCTTTATAGGGATATTTATAGAAAAATAGTAAAAATATATTTTCCTTTACATGATGGACTAGGCATATATTTTATCAAGCTTCGATGGCATCCTTAAAAAAAGCAAATAAGACACATGAGGGTATTAACCAAAACTTTAACTCAAGAATGGATATTGAGAGTCCCACTCTCCAAATCTATTGAAACTATTAACAAAAAAAGTTAGGGAGGTTGGAACAAAAATCCACATTCAAACTTTCTAGTTGAAAATTATGGTTTGATGAATTGGCCCCAAGTTAGTATGTGTATGATGTGAAGTTCACAAATATTAACATTGGCCCCAAGTTACTATGTGTATGATGTGATGTTAGGTGATATCCACATGTCTGCCACTTCTGGACTTTCATAGCTAAGTTGCTAACCTCTCATTTTGCAATGTGCTCCATCTTCATTCATGTAGACTTTGGGGGGGGGGGGTTGTTCAAAACTCAATGTCCTCTATATATTTCCAAGCCATATGGATGTTCAGCTTGATGTTAGGTCATGATATCCACATGTCTGTCACTTCTAGACTTATTGGTAACCTCTCATTGTGCAATGTGGTCCATCTTCATTCATGTAGACTTTCTCCTATTATGAAATTTTTTCATAATCATGCATAGGAGAGAATTCGAGAGGGTGGCATTAATTAATTGTAAATTTTAATTATCTTTTATGTTCTTTCCAATACTCAAGTCATTGATGACTTATACCCAAGCTGTACCCATAAGATTGGTTTGACTTTACATATGCCAATCTCATATCACAACAACATAAAGCACCCACAGACGCACACACAGATGCGTTTCCTTAACTTTAAAAATGCTTATGAGCACGTCTATTTGCACGTCTATAGACCTGCATCTATAGGCATGTCTATATAACATACAAACACGCTATAGACGCGCCTATTGACGCACTTTTAGACGTTCTGTAGAAATTGAAAAAAACAAAAAGACGTGTATATAAATGCGCTTATAGACACTCTATAGAATCTTTCTCTTTTATAAAAGCAGAATTTTGTGTGGTTGAACAGGATGCTATGTATGTTGTGTATGCTATGTGGTTACAAGAATCCCATTTCCACATTGTGCAATTCAATTCTTACAGCCACCTGCATTTTAATTAGCAAGCACATCTATAGTCAACGATTACAATTCCGAATAAAACATTACAACTCCAAAACGTTTAGTTCACAAGGCATTCATTGATAGAGCGTTGCACAAAGAAATCGAAAGCCAAAAAAATAAAAGGAGTATATATTAATTCATAGCCCAAAAAGTGCTTGCATGTACATATAGCACGAAGCCAAGCCACATCCTGTGGCTTCAAGTACAAAAAATAAGAGGAGTGTATATGCAAGAGAGGCACAAAGCCAAGCCAATGGCTTCAAGTACAAAAAAGAGTAGCTAGCACTACTTCTATGACTAATCTAAGTTCTCTGCATCCTCGCTCCCTTCTTCCTCATCTTCTTCCTCATGATCAGCCCTAGGGCCCTGTAAATGAGGGACAACATGTATCAATGTATGAAAATTCAAATCTTTATTTACAATATTGACATTATTTAATTACTTTTAAATACCTGGGGGGGTGCTCCAGTAGCCCAGATATACTGCTCCTCAGTAATCGACCCGTCATCATAGAAGTGCCTCCATGTATCTCCTCTACGATGGTGGTAGTGGTAGGCTGTCTCGATAGTAGGGTACCTGCCCACGATATCAAGCTGCAAGATGATACAATCTATGGAGATATTAGTACAAAGAAACAACCTCCTAATAAACAACATAAACACAATATAATTTGAGATCGATACTTACAAATTGGGCCCCCCATGATTCAACCCCCCTGCTCCAAAATGCACAGTTCCATATTGCTCCATTTGGATCCTTCGTGCCTCCAAGTGCTACAGACTGGGGTCCGCCTTCACTGCCTTCATTACTTTCTTTCACTCCCGCTTGTGAGCAATGTGGGGCTGGCCCCTTGGTGGTTGACCTCCCTATCTCCTAGCAATCTCGACTAGTGCCTACCTCTTAAGCGAATATTTTTTATTGGCAAGGATCATAACAATCTTTGACTTGGCCCATTTATCTGTGAACTGAACATTGGGGGGATTAGGATACCTAGAGCGAACAGCAGCGAGGGTCTCATCAACCAACTTTTTTGGCTGGTCTTTGTAGTGAATAAAGCAATCTCTATAGTTGTTAGCAATTATAGAACGCATAAAGGCCATGATGTCCTTCCCCCATGCATCCATCAAGATGCCTCCTGTCTGAGTGATGTCATAGAAGATCGTACCATCACCCTCTGGCATGTCTACATCATCTGAATCATCCCCGCTCCCACCATTACCCCCCCCTAAAGCATTGTGCCATGCATCCCCCACCGCTATCCCTACTACTACGCATGATGCTCTGTCGTGTTGAGCTAGTACGTTGGCCACTCTAGCTAGAGAAGCAACTCTCGCGACTGCACGGGAGTACACTGGCGGCTCTGTGAGGGAGAAGGGCCTCCTGATCATAGGGGGGAGAAGGTGCTCGGCTTTGTAGCCGGCTGGGCTGTCTCGACTCCACTAGGGTAACCTCAGTTGGTGTGGGGTTGGGGTGGTTTGGAGTCTATACTGCCGACTCCTGGGGGGTGTTTAGAGTACCCGTCATGTATGTGTATAACTCCCCAGGAGTGGGAGGGTGCCCCAAAATGTTATATAACTCCCGAAAGATGGCATCCCTAAGATCAGGTGAGGCTGAAGAGCTTCCTGGCCACATAATGAACTGAAGAAAAGAAAAGAAGAAGATTACCATCGATCATGCCCTCTTTCCATCATGCAAAATAAAAAATAGTATGACAGCCTGACATTGAGCAAGCATTTACAGACTCCTACATTCTTTGAATTAGAGTGATAGAAGTCTGTATCTGCTTGCTCAATGTCAGGCTATTGAAGCTTCACATGGGGAAAAAGAGAGGAGAAAAGAGAGGAAAAGAGAGGAGAAAAAAGAGAGAAAAAGAGAGGAAAAAAAGGAGAAAAGAGAGGAGAAACAGAGAGAAAAAGAAAGGAGATAAGAGAGAAAAAGAGAGAAAGTGAAAAGAGAAAAAGTGAGGATAATACAGAGAAAAAGAGAGAAGGAAAGAGAGGAGAAAAGAGAGGAAAATAGAGTAAAAGAGAGGAGAAAAAAGAGAGAAAAAGAGAGGAGATAAGAGAGAAAAAGAGAGGAGAAAAGAGAGGAAAAGAGAGGATAAAAGAGAGAAGGAAAAAGAGAGAAAAAGTGAGGATAAAAGAGAGAAAAAGAGAGGAGAAAAGAGAGGAGAAAAAAGAGAGAAAAAGAGAGGAGATAAGAGAGAAAAAGAGAGGAAAAGAAGTCGCCCCTTGGAATGAAGTCCCCCCACAGTCACTCACTGCAGGAGATTGGATGAGAATTCGGGACGGTTCCACGACTCCATCACTTGGCATGAGCCAGTAAGGGTTTGTAACTATTATGTGCTATATTGAATGGAAATAAAGATTGCACACTAACACTAGCTTTTGTTTAGATACTCCATCTTTTATCGACTACCATATTGGTCCCATCAATCACCTGCTTGATCCCATGCATATCTTCAAGAATGTGGCGTCTACCATTTTGGAACATTTGAATGGGACACGAGATTCCGCAGGCATAAGGGAGGATCTATGCACCACATGGAGGATGCATGAAGCTTGGCCATAAGAGAGGCCAAATGGGCATGTGGAAATTATCAAAGCTAGAGATGGTGGCAATGAAATAAGCTATCACTACAATTCGTACTCCCAATGGATGCATGAGGTGTTTGAAGGGGGCCTTAACAAAGAGCAAGAAAAGAGGTATAGAGCAATTATATGGCTTGAAATCTCATGATTGGCACAAGATGCTCCAAGTAAGTATTTTATGTGCATAATATCTTTTTCCTTCTAAATTTGTGAGTGAATTAGAAGCAACTAATCAACCATTCCTCGTGTGTTCAGTTCATACTACCTACTAGCATTTCTCATAGTGCATTGAAGGACGTGAAGGATTGTATTTACAAGATGGGCGAGCTTATGAGGTACTTTACAGGATACAAAATGTGAAGCGTATCAATGCTCCATGCAAGGTTTTCATATTGCTAATATGGTGTACTTTTTCCTTTCTAGGTATGTGAGCTCAAAGAAAATAGATCCCACCACGCTTGAGAATGCTCGAGTTATGTTAGTGGAGGTGGTTTGTTTAGTGGAGGAGACATTTCCATGTTCTATTCTCATAAGCCAACTACATCTCATAGTGCATTTGGTGCATGAGATTGCTATATGTGGTATTGTACATGCACGATGGTTGTTCTTCCTCAAGTGCTTCATGAAGACCTTGAAGGGTTTCGTGAGACAAAATCCAAGGCCCGAAGGTAGCATGGTGAGGGTTGGTTGGTACAAGAGTCACTTGTATATATTTTTGAGTTTCTTATTGATGTGGATAGCTCCATAGTAGTAAAGTAACATATATAAATAACTGAAAAACCAACCACTCATGGACTAATTATGAATTCGTGGATGTCCACACTAGTTTTTGGTTTATATTGAACTTGCCTAAAGACCTTTGACTTGATTGTTTTTCAAGTTTCACTAGCTTGAATGAGATAAGTGTGTGCACTTGCCATGCAACTTTTCCTTATTATTATTTTGAGGTATTGGTTGATTGATCATTTTAAGTATATCCAATCATTGAACAAAGCCCTTGGGGTATCCTATATGGATAGCAATTAATTTACAAATATGCCTTCTTACATATGCCCTTTCAAATATTTTTTCAATAGAAAATCTTGACACTTTACTTTCTCTTACATAAGAGTTTCACACATGAAGAAATTGTCGGATCATCTTTGGTTACCATGGCTATCAAAAATTTCTTGTAGCCCTTGCTTAGACCATTTAATGCAATTTGAACTAGACTTTTATTCTTTGTTTCTTGTCTAATGGACACCAATTGATTTGTAGTTATTTGTGTTAGACAAGGTAATCTAGACATGTTTCTCTGACATAACTTTTTGGCATTGTTTCATTGATTCTCAAGCATGATAATCCTGGACATGTTCTAAGCATTAAATGGAATATACTAGCATTGAATATCTTCTCTAATTCTTATCTTCAAATCTTATTACTTGATTTTTTAGTGTAAATTTTTTTCATCGATACTTATGCCAAAAAGAGGTAACATCAAAATTTTTATCGACGTTTTCATCGATATTAGCATCGAAATTAGTATGTTTGCTGGAAAAAGTGTCACTATTAGAGTTGAAAATAATCTTGAAAAAACATACAACATCAAAAAAAGCATTGATATTCAAATATGCCTTGGGCAGTGTGGGATTTCACCAAAATTAGCATTTGAGACCCTCATAGGAACTCAAACTATCTCCACATCCAAAACTCTTGTAGAAGCAGTGTTGGAAGTGCTCGCTTCCAACCAATCTATTTCGTGATCTTCCATTTCATTCTCTACTTCCAAATCTTCAAATACATGTCAGTTTCTTGGTGTAACTTGAATCAGAAACCACCACTAGTCCCATCGATTGGGTTGAAAGACTACCTAAAATAAAAATCCATGATATGTTCATGCAAGTTTTGATGAAGTGGAAGGGAAAATGATACCCATATAAGAAAATTCTTACTTGCTCGATGGCCCTCTAATGCATCTTTAGTACTCCTCGCAAACCAATTCAAAGTACATACTATAGAAACAATAATGTGTCAGTTTAATTTGAAACAAGAGTTTAAAAAAGGGTCAAACTCAAGTGGAAATAATGTTACTTGAATCATTTTGTGACAATCATGTGACTTTAGGCCACTTAGTTTTCCATTTGAAGTAAAGGCACTCTTAAGTTATGCATGTACATAGTTGGGGTTTTCATATCAGTAATAACACTCTTCACCTAGGCCCTCTTCTGCTTCTGCTAGCACCCATGGTGCCTTTGGTAAAATTAGCTTGCTAGTACAGTTTTCTTTTAGCCAAAAGACTCTTTTGGTTTTCATCACTTTCAAGTCAGCTTGTGCCTTTAGGTTTTCTCTATCCCCAATCATATGCTTCCACGAACTTTTTGACACATTTTTTAATATATGCATTCAGTCCAATAGATATGTGACTTTACGTTGCCTCCAATAAGAAATGGGATAAAATATAGAAAGACATTGCATGCTAAGTGGAGTTGTTTAGTGGAGTCGTGGATCATGCCAAAGTTGCTCCCAATCACCGGGTCTCATTACCAGAGGAATACAAGGTATTTCTACCTCCCAAAAAGATGGATCCACACAACATGGATGGTCCATAGGAAGAAATGCCTATGCTGCACATATACCATCTTCAAAGATATTTTGAGTATCGACTACACAAACTATCTCCACAATTTGGACATGGAAAGTATCTGAACACTTGGAGACCTATTAAAATGCAAGGACACAAGATACATCCTTGAGAAGTGAAAGAAGAACACAGTCAATCGCAAATCGATTTTTGTGAATCAATAGGAATAGAATTTCCACAACTGAGCAATCATGCAACCTAGGATAATCATGCATGGACCACATCAGAATGCCTTTACTCAAAAATGATGTTGACCAAAAGGTTTTGAAATGACATAAACCTACATGCCATTCCATATAATTTGCAACTCATCCACCAAAGGGGCTAGATACACATCCATGTATTTCACCTTGTGCTTGCCTGGAAAAATGAGTGCCAACATCAAATGCCCCTTCTTTATGGTCAGTGAAGAAGGAATATTGTATATTGTGACTATTATTGGCCACGTAAACCATGATGTGGACTGATGTCCAAAAGGACTAACACTATTCATAGCTATCTCAACACCATTCATAGCTAGCTCAAGACACAAATTACAAGGCTCAAGACCAAACTATAGCCACTTCTTTCTATAATGCCTCTCCAAGCCTTTCCATCTATAAGGATCCTTAATATTCTAGCCATGGAGCGGTTGCAAGGATGCCCATCCATAAGTCCAATTACACAATGAAATAGGTGCAATATGCATGTTAAGATGGACATCTATCATAGCAACTTTCCCAAAATATTTTGTCCTTGTGTGTCTTGTCAGTATGAAGAGGTACCACATTGTCGGGCAGGTTGTAAAGTGCTTGTATTTCCTCTGTAAAGGATGCAATCATTGGGACATGCATGAATTGACTTGTAATCCAATTCTAATTGCAAGCATTTTATGTGTGTCCTTTCTTGAGTCGAGCATTGTGTTTTCTAATTGACTTGTAATCCAATTCTAATGATGCAAGCATTTTATTTGTGTCCTTTCTTGAGTCAAGCACTGTGTTTTCTAATTGACTCGTAATCCAATTCTAATGATGCAAGAATTTTATTTGTGTCCTTTCTTAAGTTGAGCATTGTGTTTTTTGGAGTAACCTAAGACATTGATCCATTCAATGAATTCAAAGCAACACATTAGAAGCACATGCATGAAACTATAATTCAGAGTTCATCAGAACTCTTACCAAAAGAGGGATGAAACACTAGCGTATGACCATCCATAAGTTGCTTGTAGATTTAAGATCAAAAGAATGGTTGCAAGATGAGATTTACTTTCCCCTTCATACAACATGGTGCTTTCTTCATGTTGCAAGCTCTCCTCTTTAGGACTCATGTTGTCCTCCCTACAGCTTCATCTCTTTCATTTTGGGGTGAAGGAGCATCAAAGGAAGTGCTTATCATGTCCTACATTATTTCATCCTCATTTAGTGTACCCTTATTTTCAATTATTTTATTCTATTGCTCTTCTAGCTCTCGATCTTCCCTTAGAGTGCTTTGACATCCTTCGGTCAACATTGATTCATGAGTATGATCATGGAGGGTGTGTGCTCTCAAACTTTTGGGAATAATTACATCTCCCTGCATGAAAATAAATCGACTTGAAAATTTCACATACATGCACGGAATTTTAGTTCAAGAAATGAAATTAGTGAATTGACTCACAAATTAGCCAAAATGAGACTTGTACCTCATCGTTCAACTGTGTCTCAGGTAAATGTTGGAAGTGACCATATCTCTTTATGTGTGTGATTCTCACATGGAATAATGAACACAAATCAATGAATGGAATTATGGTGGGCGGACGTTTTCTCTCATGGAAGAGAAGAATGGAATGAACAACTCTCAATCTCTCGATAGATTTCTCTGGCATGGATCATGAGAACTAGGATGAAAACTATGAGTGAATGAACTGAGCATAGAGATTTTGTTCTCTACCTTAAATTTCATTACATGTCAAAGGACACATAAGGTAAACACCATTTCTTGATTGGTTGATTAGGTGTGTAAGTTGATAGACTATGGGATAATCTAAATCCAAGGGTATTTGATATTGTTGGAACACGTAAGGAAAGAGTAGAGTTGACACAAAATCAGAATACTTGCTTATAGAATGAAGAAGAAAGAGGTCCTTAAGTAGGCACCTCATACAAGGTCACTGACATCACTGATGACCTCAAAGCTCCACAATCATCTCCTCAATCTGCTCCTAGATTCTCTCAATCATCCTATGCGGCTCTCCACCACCTAACTGTGCTTGTGGGCACCTAACTGTGCCTCTAGCACTCACACATAGAAACATAAGGTGTGCCTAAGGCATACACCTTGAGATATCCCAACAAACCCCCCCTCAAGGAAATGCCTCAGGCTATGTCAAGGATACATCTAGTCTCATAGTTTCTCATGCCATCTCATGGTGGTCAAGGATAAATCTATGGCTAGGTTCTCATGCTAGCAAGGGTTTCCTTGGGTGTAAGGTAAACAAAAGGGATACAAAAAGACCTTCCATTGGTTATCTCCCCTGCATGTACATGCACACAATCTCTGCAGGAGGTACCATGGAACAAAACATACACATGGCCTACATCATAAGGTGACCAGAGGTGTTTACAAAACACACACAACACAATAGTTTATTTTCATTCATTTTGGAGGACTATCCAGGCTGAGTACCTTGACATAAAAAGAGAGATCTGGAGCATACATAGAGATGATTTAAAATGCATAATCTACAAAAGATGCCTCTTCTTGTGGAGGCTCATTCACTGTAAGTAGATTTGCATTTTCTGTCTTTGCTTTGGCTCTGCAAAACTTCTCACTATGGTTGTTTTTGCCACAGTGCTTGCATGGATTAACTTTGAAGCAGTCTTTTGAAAGGTGATTTGTCTTTCCACAGTGATTACAAGGAGTATACTTGCCCTTCTAGAATTTCATAACATAAGCAGTGTCATTGCCTTTCCTTAGCTCCATATGTCTTTCTTCTTCTTGGAGAGCTGAGATAATGCCTTCAAGGTTAGGATTGGGAAGATTCTTCAAAGTGCTAACAATGTGATCAAAACTTTCAGGCATACTCTTAAGTAATACTGCCATAGCATCATCAGGGGTGATAGGAGAGTTGATAGAAGCTAATTGAGTCATAAGACTCCGCATATAGTTGACATGAGCAGCTAAAGTAGTATCACTTGCCATCTTTAATTCAAAGAAAGAGATTTTAAGTGATAGTTTAGATATGTGAGAGCTTGCACCAAAAATCAAGTCTAGCTTCTGCCATGCTTCCGAAGGAGACTCCAAGTCAGAGGTATGATGTATGTAATCATCACCCAAAGCTAAAGCAATTATACCATATGCTTTTTCTTCTCTTGCTGGATCCCTTGCCGATCGTGTCGGAGTTGAAGATTGTCCAGCATTGGAGGCCGTAGAAGAAGCGGTAGGAGTAGGTTTGACAAGTCCCCATAAGTTCTCCCGCATCAATGCAAATTTCACCTTCATTTGCCAAGTATGGAAGCCCTTTCCATTGAACTTCTCAAGATTATATAAGGTAGCCATGAGAGGGTCTAACCTGGATATTGGGCAGTGTCTATCTCTCTTACAAGGCAAATATAACTGAAATACTTCCAAAGTATGAGCACTTGATGTAGCAAATAGTAGTGACTAGATTTCAAACAATGATGCTTCCTTTTACATGCTTCATAGAAGTGGATGAAATAAACACTTTCCAATCACAACCAAGTCTAGCAAGTCAAAACAAAACTGAAGCAACACTTGTAGTGAAGTTATTGAAAACTTCAAAAGACCAGAAATGCTAGAGTAGCATTTTATGTAGCATCATTTTCAAAAGCATGTCAAAACTATCAAAACTAGAGAGCTGAACTTGGAGGGCTCATAGCACACTCTTCAAAGCAAAAGAAAGGGGGCTTTCTGAGGCAAAAGAAAGCTGGTATACCACAGTAGATCCTCTGGGAAGAAGAGGCGAAAATATGCGTCAGGTCGCCTTCACCTTCTTGAACAAAGTCGACTTGTTTTTCTCTGTTTTCTCCTTCGATATGCAGCCATTGCTACTCAGATTTCAGCAAAAGGTAGCTCTAGGTATGGAGAAGCTTGCCCTGAAAGGAATTAGACAAAGAAGGATCAGGCGTAGAGAAAACGCAGCAGAGAACTTCGACGATCTTCCTGTAATGGCGACGAGCAGATGCAATGATTTGTCGATTCCTTGCAGCCAGAAGTTTGCCCCAACTAGGTGGGTCTTCAGCTAGAAGGGCGTGGGAAATGGCTGAGAATCGGAGGAGAACAAGCTTAAGCAAATTTTTGGAAGAAGAGGGAGAGATGGTGAAGGAGAAGAAGATGATGATGATGATGATGTGGCAAAAATGGGCTCAAGGGGGATCAAATGGCTCTGATACCATGTTGGAACACTGAAAGGAAAGAGTAGAGTTGACACAAAATCAGAATACTTGCTTATAGAATGAAGAAGAAAGAGGTCCTTAAGTAGGCACCTCATACAAGGTCACTGACATCACTGATGACCTCAAAGCTCCACAATCATCTCCTCAATCTGCTCCTAGATTCTCTCAATCATCCTATGTGGCTCTCCACCACCTAACTGTGCTTGTGGGCACCTAACTGTGCCTCTAGCACTCACACATAGAAACATAAGGTGTGCCTGAGGCATACACCTTGAGATATCCCAACAGATATACAATTTATTAAATCTAATCATATGAGATAAACACTAATATTTTATTGGTTGATAGGAGAGTTACCTAGAATTTGATAGGATAATATACATATGTTTTGTTTGTATTAATATTTAGTGATATTTCATATTTTACATAGCTTGCATGCATCCATGCAAAAAGGGGATTATGTTTCATGTCTTGGGAGCTTTATTACATAACTTTTTATGTGACATATATGTATCCATGCATGAGAGGATAATATAGCATCACATAGCATCCATGCATGGGATGATGAAATGGCACATGTGATTATGATGTGGTAACTTGTGTTGATGATATGGCATGTCACATGCACTACATGCATGGCCATGTGGAAAGATAATTTCACAATTAAGATATAGATTCAACTCATGAAATACAATCAAAGAAGTAAAAAAACATAAGCCAACAATAACAAAAAATAGCAAAATTTAAAAATCAAGAAACTAGATGGAGCATCAAAATAAATAACTAAGAAAAAGCACGCAAGAAATAGGAAAAAAGTAACGATTAACACACATCAAATAAAAGTTCTACATAGATAAAAAGAAGAAAATAAATGTACATCAATAGTAAATCTACATCAAAGAAGCAAAAGAAAGTGACATCAACAAATGAAGAAGATGACAGAATCTTTGTTGGAATACTGAAAAGAAAGAGTAGAGTGGACACAAACTCAGAATACTTGCTTATAGAATGAAGAAGAAAGAGGTCCTTAAGTAGGCACCTCATACAAGGTCACTGACATCACTGATGACCTCAAAGCTCCTCAATCATCTCCTCAATCTGCTCCTAGATTCACTCAATCATCCTATGTGGCTTTTCCACCACCTAACTGTGCTTGTGGGCACCTAACTGTGCCTCTAGCACTCACACATAGAAACATAAGGTGTGCCTGAGGTATACACCTTGAGATATCCCAACAAACCCCCCCTCAAGGAAATGCCTCAGGCTATGTCAAGGATACATCTAGTCTCATAGTTTCTCATGCCATCTCATGGTGGTCAAGGATTAATCTATGGCTAGGTTCTCATGCTGGCAAGGGTTCCCTTGGGTGTAAGGTAAACAGAAAGGGATACAAACAGACCTTCCAATGGTTATCTCTCCTACATGTACATGCACACAATGTCTGTAGGAGGTACCATGGAACAAACCATACACATGGCCTACATCATAAGGTGACCAGAGGTGTTTACAAAACACACAACACACAATAGTTTATTTTCATTCATTTTGGAGGACTATCCAGGCTGAGTACCTTGACATAAAAAGAGTGATCTGGAGCATACATAGAGATGAGTTTAAAATGCATAATCTTCATGGGATGCCTCATCTTGTGGAGGCAAAATATCCATGTCAAGGCAAGGTCTTACCACATGGGCAGTGTCTAGTGCCTTATAAGATGGTACTATGATAGAACAAGTGGATCTGAAAGTCATATCCTTCATGAGAACAATTATCTTGTCATCTCCATAGTTGTGTAGAGAAGCATATCTTAGGTGTCTGACCTTCATCTTTTTCTTGTACTTGGAGTCAAATAAAAATGCCATGAGAGTGTAGATCTCTGTATTTGCTTCCTTTTTGGCAACCATTGTTTTGGCAATCTTCAATAAGGAAGTCAGGTTGGCATTTTCATCCTTTGTAGCATAACAAGACATTGCTTTATGTTTTGGCTTTTCACATATTTGGCATAAGCAAGCCATGAGAGGCTCTAACCCAAGTATTGGGTAGTGTCTTCTCTCTTACAAGGCAAAAAGAACTGAAATACTTCCAAAGTATAGCCACTTGTTGTAGCAAATAGTAGTGACTAGTTTTCAAACAATGATGCTTCTTCTTACATGCTTCATAGAAGTGGATGAAATAAACATTTTCCAATCAAAACCAGGTCTAGCAAGTCAAAACAAAACTGAATCCACACTTGTACTGAAGTTATTGAAAGCTTCAAAAAACCAGAAATGCTAGAGTAGCATTTTATGTAGCATCATCTTCAAAAACTTGTCCAAAACTGTCAAAACTGAAAAGCTGAACTTGGAGGGCTTGTAGCTCACTCTTCAAAGCAAGGAAAAGAGGGCTTTCTGAAGCAAAAGAAAGCTCATATACCAGAGAAGGTCCAGCACAGAGGTTGGACGAAATGGTGCGCACTTTTGCCCGGGAGAGTTGCTACAGGCTGAAACTGAGTTTTGACGATTTCTCCCTCGTTACTGAACCAAATGACTTGAAAAATGGCTCAAAATCTTCGTCTTGAGGTCGCCCATCTACTCCTAAGAGGGCTCAGGCAATGGCGGAGTATGCAGGGAGTATTGAGCAACAGAAGAAATTCGCTCTTTGGAGAATGGCAGCCACCACAGACGTTTTTTCTTCAATTGCTTGCAGGTGGAAGTTCGCCCATACTAGAGGAGTTTCCAGCTCAGAGGGTTTGGGCAATGGCTGTTTGTAGATGGAGAACCAAGCTCTCAAAGATTTTGGGAAGAAAGAGGAAAATGGAGAAGAAGAAGATGAAGAAGAAGATGATGATGTGGCAGAAATGGGCTCAAGGGGGATCAAAGGGCTCTGATACCATGTTGGAATACTGAAAAGAAAGAGTAGAGTGGACACAAACTCAGAATACTTGCTTATAGAATGAAGAAGAAAGAGGTCCTTACGTAGGCACCTCATACAAGGTCACTGACATCACTGATGACCTCAAAGCTCCTCAATCATCTCCTCAATCTGCTCCTAGATTCACTCAATCATCCTATGTGGCTTTTCCACCACCTAACTGTGCTTGTGGGCACCTAACTGTGCCTCTAGCACTCACACATAGAAACATAAGGTGTGCCTGAGGCATACACCTTGAGATATCCCAACAATCTTCACCCACAAACAAAATGTTCAACCATCATGAAGTTTTCCTTGAGGAGAAATTTATATGAAAATGGTTAAGAAAATCTCAAAGTGAACAATGAGTGACCACGTAGTGAGGAATTTGCAATAAGAGTGAAATATTAAAGGAATCTACCAGTAAATAGAAAGTTCAAAAAAGTTATGGAAGAATGATGATGCATGGAAAAATAAAGGAAATAATACCTGGAAAAACGCACCAACCAAGTAGAACTACATTAAGAAAAGGTATGGTGCATGGAAAAAGACAAAAAAAGTAAGGATGAGAGTAAAATAAAGAAAAAGGGAATGTATCCTCTACTTTGAGAAAAGGTCCATACTTTGCAAAAAAATCCTAGAAAGTTCACTAGGTAAAAGCCCCATGCACCATGTACATTCAAGGGGTGCTTAAGAATCATTTATCTATAGAGTTTTATAACCTATACACAACCTTTCTATAAATTTTTAGAGCGCTTTGAGTTGATAAAAGTACCCCTTTTGTATGGAAATTTTATATTTTTGATTTAAAAAACTTCTTATGTATGTATAGTTCATGTAACTCCCAAAGAAAATAAATGCCTTTGATCGTACACGTGTGTTATTTACACATATTTCTTGGTGACCTCCTTGCAGGAAAAGGGAATTGCCCATGAGTCTTGTAAATAATTCATCTCAAAAGAATTTGTCCATTATTTTCAACACTGCAAAAATATATGTGGTTAGCCATGTGTTTTCTGGCTTGCAAAGATGGATGTACTAGAATTAACTCTTTCTAGAGTCTTGCAAAATTCCCAATGTTGGGCTTCTAAAAGTCACTTGCTACCCCTCCTCATAGATCTTGAAGTCCATAGCCTCATTGAAATTGCTTTTAAATGTGCTTCATGAAACTCTAGTGCCTCATGAAGAAACTCATGGGCTAGCATAATTGCCAAGTGCAAAAACATTATATTAATTTTTGGAAAAAGAGTAGATCTTTGCTACTAAGACATTGATTCATGTGGAGAAAACCCACATCACCAAATGTGACAAATTTGCAATTAATATGTTTTAAACCTAAACCCGTTTCAAGTATCTCAAGTAAAGGTTAACCCAACCCTATGTTGTGCACAATTAATTTGTATCCCTAGATATTTATCTCACCTTGAAAGCCAAAATTTGACCTTATTTTGAGTGGAATTCTGAGACCATTTGGAATCCATGAAATTTGACCAAATTACAAAAGAACACTTTGGACATTAAGGACAATTTTTCGGAGGGTTCTTGGGCACTAATGAATATGTAAGATACTTATGTAATCATGAGATGGGATTTAGAAATGGAATTAGAGAGAAAATTTTAGCCTTCATGAGGATTAGAATTTAGGATAAAATATCATGTAAGATATGGGTATTTATATATTGGTACCTTGAATACACCTACTATATAGGGTTCTTACATAGTGAATCCCCAAACCATTTTGAGGCTAAATTGAAATGGTACCAAGTCCATTGAAGGAGGAGATTTGACTAATGATCCATCAGATTGAAATGGTATCAAGTCCATTGAAGGAGGATTTTTGAGTGTAATGATCCATCAACTATTATTTATTTATAAATATAAGCATATGTGGCCAATGCATATACAAAATCCAAATCCAATGTTTATTTGATGCTTATTGGTCCAAATTCTAAGGGGAAGCCTAAGGGAAAGATGATATTGGCTAAATCTATCATGTCTACAATGAGTGAAAGTATGATCGATCATCCAAACTAGAAGGGGATTCTAACTATCATGCATGGAGATTCAAGATGATTAACATATATGAGGACAAGTAATTTTGGAAATTACATAGATGTGATCCCACTAGAAAAGAATATTAGAATTGAAGTGAAAAGTAAGGTGTACCATGTAAAACAAAAGGATCCAAAAGACACTCACCATCATGAAATCATTAGTGAAGCATAACATATAACATTATGTGATATCTAGGAGAAGCTTGGTCTACAAATGAAGGTTGGAAGATATTATAGAAGGCGTTTAGATACTAAGCACACCTAGGACCTTAGAACTCAAGTCTCGTTTGTTAGTAGTTGAAGGGAGCCCTAATGAAAAACAAAAAAAATTAGCTTATTAAGAAAATCAATGATAGAGACATAACAAAAATTAATATCTTTAAGAGTCTTTTAAATTCTTTTGGAAATTTGTGATAACGTTATCTACATGAGAATATTTACAATTCACACTATGTATACAACTTTAGAGCTAGAATCATAGTAGAGCTTCTCTAGTATGTTTCCCTTGCTCCAAGAGTGAAGAGTGTGGAAGAAAAAATCTTAAAAGCACATGGAGGGGCCATTTTCAAGGAGCTAGAGCATGGGAGAAGGTGGAGGAACCAAAGGTGTAGGAGGACTAGGAGCATGTAGAGTAGCCAAACATTTCGAGGGGCAAAGAAAATGTAGAGGATCATCTATTTGGTGATCATTTTAAAGGATCATCGCAATGCATCAGATGCTTATCCAATAGTGCAGAAGTGCCTTTGACTGAGGACCAGTCTCTCTAATGAGCTAAACATTAGTAGTGTAGATATAGATGTACTTTTTATTTTGATGGTGGTTGTTGCTCATCCTCTCACATCTGTATTGTTGAGATATTATACATGTATAAATTCATGAGGCTTGGGTAATAGAAACTGTCTCTCTAGGGATGATTTTGCATTGAATTATGTTTACTTTCTTGTGCAATAGTTGTTGCAATGCTTTGTTAGTCATGAATGCCACAAATAAAGACAATGGATCTTGCATATCACAAATAAAGGAAATGAACTATTAGCTTAAAATTCTTGTAGCAATGCTTGGCCATAAAGATCATTGAACTTCTCCAAACAGCTTGGCACTATATGTCTGTGTCCCACTACCATAAGGCACTGACCAACCTATAGTATTCAATGATGGAAGATCTTTTTTCTTTAACACACTGTGAGTTTTTCCTTTGTCCAAAAATTCCCAAAATGGCTATAGACAAAGATACCAATTCCAAATCTACCTTGATATTGTAGTTCTCCTATTGCTCCATGCAACACATTTAAGAAGCCCAAAATGCACTGCACTAGCTGCCATTCTTCATATGATGATGGATCTAGATTTGAAACCAAAACGCCTTTTAGTGGACCCAAAAAGTAGAAATGTTTCAAACTACCATTTGAGGTTGAAAGGAGGACCTCACAATTGGGCATGTGCCACGGAAGATAATCTAGATAATCCTATAGCACAAGCTCTTCGTGCATATATACATGTTCGATTAGTATTTCCTTATAATAACCTTCTTACCTTTATTGTTCTAAAACCTTTGACCCTTCCCTTCCAAGAGTCAAAAAATATATTATTTGATCAAGGTTTTTGTCTCCTTGTTGGTTGCATCCAAACCTAGCTACCTTTAATACAACCAACTTTTGCCTAGTGACCAGCTGCATTCACCGAGTTGGAAACCTATATAGATGATATGCAAGTTGTGGTTGATGAGAAATAGGTCTCAATACAACCATGTTTTTTTAGTGACCATATGCATTCACTGAGTTGGAAACCTCTATAGATGATATGCAAGTTGTAAGTCGATAAGAAATAGCTCTCACCTCTATGTCAAGGTCTTCTACATTATATGTTACACAAAGGTTCACATTAGAACACCCTAGGGTGCCTGTTGCCATGGATGATTCATGGAACAGAAATGACCATGAAAGAGAACTGAACTTGCAAATGGGTAAGATGCACATAAGAGAACTAACTTAGGAGAGAAATTCATTGGTTCATGAAAGAGCTTTGAATATGCTAATAAGTGAAATGCAAGCAGGAAAACTAGTTTAGGAGAAAAATCAAAAGCCCAGCTTAAAAGAGAAAGAAAATTTGAATCCCTGATTGGTGAAAGAGAATTGAACATGCCAATGGTTGAAAATCAAGTGGGAAATTTATTTTAGGAGGGAAACCACATTTGAGTCCTTGGTATCTTTCAAAGATGACATTGTCAAGTTTAGAATCTTCTAAGATCATTTCATTTATTATTTATAACTATATATGCTAAACTATCGTATGCTTGCGGAATTATGCTAATTTTCCTTAATTTCTCCAATGTCACATTGGCCCTCTTGTGATTGGGCCCCAAAATGAGTTCTCTGTGTCCACACCGACATGGGCTTTCTAATTATGGCTTTAATTTTTAAAAGTATGCGGGGGTTTTGACACTTTTTTGTTTTTTGGATTCTCGTTATATTCTTGGATAGAGGCTTTTATAACCCTCTAAATTCTTTTGGGAGAGGGGTTCCTTTTTGTTTTTTTTAAGGTGAAATTTTTTTGGTGTGGAGACAATGTCAAAGGATATTAGATCATGCTAAACCTAGTGTAACTAGATGAGCATAAGAACTATGAAGGCTCAAAGCATAGAAGAAACTCCATGAAAGAGATGATGAGCAACTATGAATATGCTTTTGCAATACAAGAGATAGGCTTCTTATAGAGAGAGCCTTTTGAATAGTCAACACTCTTGGGATCCTCTGATCCACATCTCTCCTTGTGGATATTCTCGATCCACATCTCCACATCATGTAGTCCACATCCTAGGGTGGCTACTTGAATTCATTCCTACACCATACCTTAGCCTTTAATCTATGTGCTCATGGCACCATATCTCAACACCTCCCCTTAGTGCCATGATCCATTGGCTACTGCAAGCTGGTCAGATGTGAGTTTACATTCCATCACCTCCCCTTAGTGCATACATTGCTACTTAAGGTGGTCAAGTGTGGCTTTTACATGTCAATACCTCCCCTGGGTGCTTTCATATCTACTCTCAGGTGGTCAGGCTTGATTTACAAACGTATGGGCTGAAGGTGGCAAGGCTTTTTCTTCTCAATGCTTAATGTTGATGGTGTTCGCTTCTTTGCTTGATGTAGCATGATGCATGATACTTTGTTCTTCCATGTGCCTTAACTTTTTACGTTTGTATACCATGTTCTATGCTATGGTCATCTCATACACTTGTGCTTTTGGCATGCTTATGACAATGATGTGTGCATTCATGCTTTGCTTTGTCATTTGTTGCAAAGGTCTTACCAATTGATTTCTTTCAATATTGGTAGTGTCTAATTACATGCAATGATTTTGATCTTCTAGGCGCATAGAGCTCGAAAAGACGATCACCTTTCCTTTTTGGAGCGTGTGCAAATTCTTCCTGGATTGCAAGTTACGCCTTGTCGAAGTTTTTGTGAAGAAGAGGCTTTTGATGATGTGGCACAGGGGGCATTCACATGCTGCAGATACACTGTGCTTAGCAAGGGCTATGTGCCTAGGTGGCACTATGCCACATGGCAACTAACTAAACCAAACTTACAATGACTTAACGATAGTAAGGTTAGTCTAACCATAACCTTAACCACAGTTAATTGACCAAAACCTAACCATGATAAATCTTTACCACAGTTACTTGACCAATCCTATCTACCATGTGTCACTCAATGGTGACCTTGGTGGCTTTCGATTTCTGCTATGGATTTAGAGGCTGGGAGCTATGGCGCGTCGCAAAGCACCCTTGGCCTGGAGGAGCGGATCGTTTGGAGAAGGCTGTGTAGAGATGGAGCGTCGTATCACCACTATGGAAGATGCCTTGAGGTCGCCCTTGAGCAGATGGTCGCTACATATTGGACTTGCTGGAGTCGGACGTCGACTGGAGAGTCAGGTAGACTGAAGGTTATCAGACGTGCTTGAGGGTTGGCCCGTGAGCCTGTTGTTGAGGTCGCCCGTGAGTTGCTCACACGTAGCGAGATAGATGGAGGTAGTTGTGCACTACGTAGGAAGTTTGCTGCAAGGCTAGAGCTTTGGGCTTAGAACCTTAGAGATCAAGTTGATGAAGGGTCGGCTGAAGGCCTTAGAGCTACAGACCGTGGCTGAGACCGTGGCTGAAGCTTTGATGGTCCGCTTGGAGATTCAGGACACTATTTGAGAACGACGAGGGTGTCATCCCATCTTTTGATCACTTTCTGATGCAAAAACAAATCACATCATCTACATAAATTTCCTCAGCTGTATGCTTCTATCATCTCCAGGAACTCGGCTACGCATGTTTGAAGCCTGCAAGCAGATACTCGATCCATAGCAGAAGCTTGCCACCAATTCAAAGCTTTCTCCTCCTCCAAGCCAAACAAAAACACTCGATCTTGAAGAATCCGAGGACGTTGCAATGCTGCTGCTTTTGTCATATCCAATGAACAGATCCATGTAAGTTGACACCCTGCAACAAGAATCATCAGTTGAAGTTTCATGACACACCTATTTGAAGTCCTCATAGATTGTATCCAATACACCAAGCTCCTCTATGGGCTCGATTTCAATATAGTGTTGATCTCGCCGTGGGAAGAGATGATTGAAACGTCCACCATTGGATCAACAGTCAATCTTTAGAATACCTGGGCTTGGCTACAAGGTCTCTCTTTTACTTTGCAAAGAAGAAACAAATCTCTCTCTTTCACACTATCAAACTCTCTAAGAAGAAGAGTGGGCAGAAACAGATATCTCTAATGAATGGAAATGCATGACAGAGATTTCTCTAGGACTCTCAATCTAAGCTATTCTAGGCTTAGCTAACTAGCTCTGATACCATGTCAAAGGATGTAAGATCATGCTAAACCCAGTGTAACTAGATGAGCATAAGAACTACAGAGGCTCAAAGCATAATAGAAACTCCATGAAAGAGATGATGGTGAGCAACTATGAATCAATCTATTTCAAATCTATGCTTTTGAAATACAAGAGATGGGCTTCTTATAGAGAGAGCCTTTTGAATAGTCAACACTTGTGGAATCCTCTCATCCACATCTCTCCTTGTGGATATCCTCGATCCACATCTCCACATCCTAGGGTGGCTATTTAATTCATTCATATACCATACCTTAGCCTTTAATCTATGTGCTCATGGCACCATATCTCAACAAACAACACATGTTATAGCGCAAGGGGGGAGGGGAGGGCCAGGGGGGGATGCTTTTTGCTAGGTTTGGGGGAGGAATTTTGCCAAGTTTTTGTTCTTTTTGGGGAAGTGGGGGGGATAGAATAAAATATTGGGTGAAGGGGGGAGGGACTTCATGTCCTAACCCTAATCTTTCCAATAATCAAGGTTATAAATAGTACTAATCAATATTTTGGGTCATTTTATGAGAAAACTTATGAATTTCTACCTTGCCTCTCCTTGTTTGTCCCTCCCTCACCTCTCTATGTGTGTCCCTCACTCACCTCTCTGTGCATGTCCCTCCCTCACCTCTCCTCCCTCTCCTCTCCTCTCTTGGTAGTTGCTCTCCCTCTCTTTGCTTGGTGCTACTTGTCTCTCCTTCACTCCCTTCTCTTTTTTGTATTACTTGTCACCCCTTCTCTCCCTCTTCTCTCTTTGGTAGCTACTTGTCTCTCCCTCCCTCCCTCTCCTCGCTTTGGTAGTTAATTGTCCCTTGTCCCTTTCTCTTCTCTCCTCTTCTCCCCTCTCATCTCCTTGGTAGTTTCTTGTCGCTTATCCCTCTTTCTTCTCTCCTCTTCTCTCTCTCCTCCCTTTCTCTTCTCTCCTTTCATGTCCTCTCCTCTTCTCTCTTGCCTTGTTTGCCTCTCTTCATCTTCATTGTTAGGTATCCCTCCCTCCCTTCCTCTCCTACTCTCTCTTGGTAGTTTCTCTCTTCCACTCTCTTAGGACTTTTCTCTTGGTACTTTCTCTCCTATCTCATCTCATGGTAGTTTCTCTCCTACACTCTCTCATCTCCTCTCCTAGTTTTTGCTCTCCTCCACTATCTGTATTTGCATAAGCATTGCCATGATAATGTTGTGTTCCTAAACTAGATCCTCTTTCTTTGTCTCTCTAGAAAATGGGGAAGCCATCAGTACAAATTCATGCATGCAAAAATTATCAGTACCAAAATAAAACTTAAATCAATTGGAGGTTTTATAAGGCAATGGGAAGAATTGATGCATGGTGGAACTAATACCATACTATAATGGAAGGTAGGGATATTTACGTTCTTGATAAGAGTTTTTCCTATAATACAAGGCGATTTCCATGCAAATTGGAGAATGATACAAAAAATTCAAGCACATTCACCATGTTCATTGTTCTTTATTCTCCCTTTCTTGTCAAGTGGTTCATTTCAATGCTTTAATATGGTGCATCAATGCATCCATTGTGACCGTGCCTCAAATTGTCCCTTGTACACAATGCATGCCATTGTGCAATTAAGAGGATGCATATGGGAGTGCACATGAGTCCCTAATAAGAATTGATCATGGGACCTTGTATCCAAAATAGAAAGCATGTGATTCAAGGAAGATCCCACTTTCAAGGCTTCTTGCAATAGCAGATTCTTAATTCTTTTATAGATCTTGTCTCGGCAACATTTCAAGTGTAGATGATGTTATGCAATTGATGTCCATGGAGAGGATGCAAGGGTCATTGGAAACATTCCTTTTAGCACACAAGGATGTGATTTGCATCTACCAGCACCAATGATATGGGTGTATTTCATTTCCACTTGTATTTCATGCTAGTGGCAAGCAAGGAATAAAGTACATCAATTCATAACCCTCAAAGAAAAAACCTATAGGGATGCCCATGGAGCCAATAACCCTTAATAGCCCTAATCATGGTCTAATGTAGAGTTTGCAATGAGCCTACTAAGTAGTTTGTTGTGGAGAGGGTCATCAAACATGTTTACAAGGCTTTTGTAAGAACCACATCAAACATGTTAGCAAGTCTCTTGTTGGGGAGCAAGCAATCAAACATTGTGACAAGTCTCTTGTAACAATCACATCAAACAAAAAGGGTGGTGAAACTCTAAGAATATAGAATGGGAACATAATGTTTGAGTTTCCATGAATCTTTAGAAAGATGCCCCCCATGGATGCCATGGAGCCCAAGTTTGATGGGCACCTTTGGATAAAATCACACATGAGAAATTTCAAATTTGGAGGGGTTGCACATATAAGCTACTGTGCAAGTGTTATTCAAAGCCAAAAAAGTTAAGGCATCAATGA
This sequence comes from Dipteris shenzhenensis, assembly GCF_047967505.1. NCBI lineage: Eukaryota > Viridiplantae > Streptophyta > Polypodiopsida > Gleicheniales > Dipteridaceae > Dipteris > Dipteris shenzhenensis. Next base: position 31,116,155 of record NC_141624.1, on the reverse strand, counting down.
GGCATAACAAGACATGTTTCAATGGTACCATGAAGAACACATGCCAACTTGGATTTCCAATTGAGCACTAAAGGAATGATTGCTTTCCATCACTACAAATGCCATGAAAAAGTCCAAGGATATGTGTAGTGACATGTGAGGTGCAAGGAGTATTATGTCATGTATTTCCTTTTCATGTAGGTGAGATTGTGTCATGCATAATGATGTATGGGTGCTACGTACATGAAAAGCAAGGTGGTACCATAGGTTTGGTATGTATGGCATAAGTACTAAGACATTGTTCCATATGAGAGATATTTTGAGGTACATCAGGTACGTTGTCTTTGTAAGTATTAAAATTTTTCCCAAAAAAAAGAGATAGACGAGAGAGAGAGAGAGAGAGAGAGAGATATATATATATTAACATCCATGGGAGGCCTCACGGGCCTATGGGACAAAGTGCAAAATCAAGTAACTCATACAGACCACTGTGGGCCGGGGCAAAGGGCTTGCTAAGGCCCTTGCTGAGTACTAAAATGCTGTACTAATACAAAATAGCAAAAAGGTAGCAAAATAGCATGAGGGTGGAAAGAGAATATCAAGTGCTCAGAGCTAGAGTCCCAAGTGCTCAGAGCTATCTCCCGTGGTGGTGGAGGGCATGGTCTCCTCAATCTCTGGATCCAATGAGCTATGTCAAGGGTGATGCCTTGTCAGATCTCCGTCGAGGAGAGCATCGGCTAGCTCCTTGGGGGTGTACACAACCTGTTGCATATATCATCAAATTTTCTTGATTTATGCAATAGGTTATTTGTACCCCCAACTCGTTGCACATGCAACAGGTTGGGGGTACACCAACCTGTTACACATGCAACAGGGTACAATAGGTTGTGTGCACCCCAACATGTTGTACATGCAATAGGTTGGGGGTACATCAACCTGTTGCACATGCAACAGGTTGGGGGTACAATCAACTTATTGCACATGCAACAGGTTGGAGGTGCAGATAACCTATTGCACAAATCATCATTTTTTATTGATTTGTGCAAAAGGCTAGATGCACCCCCAACCTATTGCACATGCAACAGGTTGGGAGTACACTCAACATGTTGCGTGTGCAACAGGTTGGGGGTACACTCAACCTATTGCGTGTGCAACAAGTTGGGGGTGCACGCAACCTATTGCACAAATCAATATGTTTTATAAATTATTGATTAGAATTCAAGGTTAAGCTAGTGTTTAGGATCTATGGTCTAGGGTTTACATTTAGAGCCCAAGGCCTAGGGTCTAAGATCTACATTTTAGGGTCTAGGATGTAAGGGCAAGCGTCCAAGGTCATGAGCCTAGGGTTTAAAGTTAGGGATTTGTAATTTAGGGCTTATAGGTTAGTATATAAGGTTAAGATTCTAGAGTCTAGAATGTAGGGTCTAGGGTCTAAGGTCTAGGGTTTAGGGTTTAGTGTTTAGGGTTTGGGGTCTAGGGTTTAGTGTTTTGAGTTTCGAGTTTAGGATTTAGGGTTTATGGTTTAGGGTGTATTAGTTAGTGTATAAGATTAAGACTATAGAGTCTAAAATCTAGTTTTAGGGAGTAGGGCTTAGGGCCTAGGGTCTAGGGTTTAGAGTTTAGTGCATAAGGTCAAGGGTTTAGGACCTAGGGTCTAGGTTTTAGGGTTTAGGGCTTAGGGCCTATTGGTTAGTGTATAAAGTTAAGAGTTTAGATTATGGAATCTAGGTCTAGGGTCTAGAGTTTAGGGTCTAAGGTCTAGGATTTAGGGTTTAGGGTTTAGGGCCTAGCGTTTAGGGTTTAGGATTTAGGATTCAAGATTTAGTATAAAATATGTAAAATGCATTTCACACTATGAAATTAATATCGAGGCACGATTCTTTACATAGGCCTTAAAATAAGTAAGTTTAAGATCTGTGCAAAGTATCATACCTATCAAGGACAAGCACATGGCCAAAAGCACACCGAAGCATATTGTTCAACACTCATGCAAGATGCATGATAAGAAACAACGAATATGCATTTCAAACCATGCAAATGGTATACTATTGGCATGATACTTTACATAGGCCTTAAACTAAGTGAGTTTAAAGCTTATGCAACATATCATACCCATTGGAGCCAAGCATATACCCTAGAAGTACAATGAAGCATATTTTTCAACACCCAAGTATGATGCATGGTAAGAAACAAGGATTTAATAATATCCATTCCAAACCATTAAAAAGATATTCAATGGTATGGTACTTTGTAAAGCATTTAAATATATTTAATTTAAGGCCTAAAACAAAGTATTATAACCATTGGATACAAGCATATAGGCTAGAAGCACATCGATGCAAATGTTTCTACACTCATGCATGATGCATTTATGGAACAAGGAAATACTATGCAAATCAAATCTAATGGGTATGATACTTTGTAGAGACCTTAAACTAAGAAACTTGTAGGCCTCTTCAAAGTGTCATACCCATCAGAGATACACACATGGGATAAAAGCACACCGATGCATATTTTCTAACACCAAGCTTACAAATTCATTCACTAATTTTTAAATTAGTTTTGGAATTCTACTTAGTTTATGATTCAATAATACTCTTCAATGCTTTTAAGGAAAAAAATTACTCTTTTTTTTTATATTTTAATAAAAATAAATATTATACTAATAACTATAAAATATATTTTATAGTTACTAGTATAAAATATTTTCAAAAAATAAATATTATACTAATAACTTAAGACATAATTTATTGTAATTTATATTTTTTGAAACATTGAATATCTTGAAAAGTTTTAAAAAGTGCAAATCAAATCAAGGTTCTTGACGTTGTTGTGACTTTAATAAAATAATAATAATTTTTTCAACAAAAATAAAACTAAATTATAATATTTTAAAAGAAAAACTCAATTTTATTCAATTTATATTTTCTAAAAAATAAATTTAATAGTTTATGAAATATAATTCAAACTAACATATTTTAAATTACATTTTTAAAAAATAAAAGTAAATCTAAATATACTTATTTTTTAAATAATAAACATTTATTTTTTTTTGGATGGGACGGAAGAGACCGAGGTTGGGGCGAGCAGACATCAAGGCACATGAGGATGGGAGGTGGGAGGAGGCCACGGCGGGTGGAAGGGGGAGGTGGGCGAAGCCACATTGGGTGGAGGAGGCTAGCGTGGGCAAAGACCCGACGCAAGAGAGGCTGAGAGGAGGCCAGGGCGAGGGGAGGAGGCTAGGCGAGTGAAGGAGGCTAGGGGCAAGCATGGTTCGAGGAGGCGACTAAGGGGGCACGCCCTCAACTTTACCCGCCCTGCCCCCCCCAAAATATGTTGTGCTAGCAACCTTTAAATTTAATGTTTCACCTTTTTCTTTACAATTCATATTTAATAGCCTATTGGTAAAGAAGGATTTTGCCAATAAAGAGGTCATGGGTTCCATTCCTCATTTTGCATTATTGTTGCCCCCCCTCTCCCCCCCCCCCCCACAAACCTATTGCACTTGCAACATGTTTGGGGGTAACTTGTTCGAGGGGACAGGGAGAGTGGTGGGGAGGTTTTCTCTCTCTCTCTCTCTCTCTCTCTCTCTCTCTCTCTCTCTCTCTCTCTCCCCCCAACCTATTGTGCACCCCCAACCTATTGTGTATGCAATAGGTTGAGGGCAAGGGGGGGAGGTATATTCTCTCTCTCTCTCTCTCTCTCTCTCTCTCTCTCTCTCTCTCTCTCTCTCTCTCCAACCTATTGCATGCACAATAGATCGGGGGAAGGTGGGGGGACACCTCCTAACCTCAACCTCCTCCCCCCCCCTCCTCCTTCTATCCACTTCTTCTCCCCTCCACCTCCTAGCCTCTACCTCCTCCCCTTCCCTTGCTCCCCCCCTCCTCCCGCCTTTCCCCTCCTCCCCCCCTCCATCGTCTCCACCTCCATGTCCACCTCCTAACTTTTACCTCCTCCTTTTATCCTCCTCTCCCTCTCCACCACCTTGGACCCTCCATCTCCTAATCTCTACCTCCCCACAAACGGAAACACCAAAGAGAGAGAGAGGCGAGGAGGAGAGAAAGTCTTAGAGTCAAAGAGAAGAGAGAGAGGCAAGAGAGACAGACAGACAGACAGAGAGAGACACGGGAGGGAGAGAGAGTAGGAGAGAGGAGATGAGGGAGGGAGAGGAACAACATACACATGTGTGTGTGTTTAGATTTAAAAGTCCCATCAATAATTGAGCCATAAAATTAATTCCAGATAAAAAGTTAAAAAAATGGTTACATATAAGGAAAAAATGTTTGAGACATCTAAGTTGAAAAATGCAACTAGAGTTTGCAAAAATTTTGATCAAAATTAAGAATTTTTTAATAAATTGAGTTTGACAAACATAATATTAAAAAAAGATGTCGAATCCTCAGGTAGTCCAGGTTCTGAGGTCAGGGTCCACTTAACTGCCACCATCCAAACAAACTAGGTGTTAGAACATCATAGTTACATTTAGGTAGACAAGTAATGCCTATTTTCCCCAGCTTTTTATCATTTTACCTAGGAATATAGACAACCATATGGATTCTTAAGTGAAGTTTAAGTCACAAGTGGAGTAAGGAGTGAATGAGTGCATGGGTTAAGAAGGGATTATAGAACGTATGGGATGATTAGTGGGCTTGTTATATGGTTAAAAGAAAAGTGTAAAGGGAAGATTTCATGGGGGTACATAAAAGAATAATTCATAGTTAGGGAAGTATTCATGTGTGTGTGTGTGTGTGTGTGTGTGTGTGTGTGTGTGTGTGAGAGAGAGAGAGAAAGAGAGAGAAGAGGAGAGATGAATGTGAGAGAGAGAGGAGAGTCAAAAGGGAGATGGAAAAGGTGGAGGGATATGAGGGAAAGGAGAGGAGGAGGAGGAGGAGGAGGTCGAGTGATGGAGGAGGAGGAAGATTTGAACATGAGGAGGGAGTAGGGATTTTATGGGAGGAGGGAAAAAATTAGGTTTAGGGTAGCTTTTTAGTTCCAATAAGTGTAAGTAGCATAACCTTCAGTCCCTCCTTGATTCTTCAATCTCTCCTCATCTCAACCTCTTGTGCAAATTGGAAAATGTTACAATAGGCTAAATGCCTTCCAACCTATTGCATACGCAACAACATCCAACTATTAATTTTTTGCTTTTTTTAATATTTCCAATGAAGTTCTCTCTCTCTCTCTCTCTCTCTCTCTCTCTCTCTCTCTCTCTCTCTCTCTCTCTCTCTCTCTCTTTGGTGTTGTCGATTGTGAGGAGGTGGAGGGAGAGAGGGGGGGGCGAGGTAGGGGACGAGGGATGGAGGAGGGGAAAGGGGGGTGGGGAGCGAGGAGGGGGTATTGCCACCCCCCCTCTCCCCAACCTATTGCATACGCAATAGGTTTTTGGGGGGGGGGGAGGGGGAATTGCTACCTCCCCCCCCTCCAACCTATTGCATACACAATAGGTTTGCAGGGGGAATGGAGAGGGGGATTTCTGCCACCCCACCCCCCTCCACTAATCCCCACATCCAACCTATTACGTACGCAACAGGTTGGGAGGGGATCGAGCCATCGCCATATCCAGGTCACGGAGGCCCAGGCCCCTAAGACCCCGCGCCCGACACCCATATCTTCATCGGATCCGTGCCATCATTGCCAAACATAGAAAACGTGTGGCACTGAGTTATGAGATCCTAGAGCTGCCCATGATTGGGATTTTTGACATGAGAAGAGTGCAACCTTTCTATTGATTAGCTTTCTGCCTATGCTAATTAGCTGGTACTTTTTAGTAATACTTGCTTGGTATTTCATTAGTTTTGGGTCATTTGCAGTCCCTCTGACTGTAAGAACCTTTAGTAGCTCTCAGCTTTTAGCTTATTTATTTTGTTGTTCTCTTTGATGAGACAACACTAGCATATGTATCAACTGTTTTAGTCTTGTAGTCCGTTTGCCCTTTTAGAAACATTAATATATATCTATCTATCTATCTATCTCTCTCTCCTAAGAAGGTGTATTTTTACACTCAGAAGGTGTATATGTACACCACCTTTCTAAGAGAATTGGTCATCTATTGATGTTCTAGGTTTTAAAACAAGATTACGAGTGTATTCATTATTTTTGAAGTTTTATTTAGTCCATTTTAAAATTGGACTTTACACAAGTCCAATTTCTTTGAATAGTGTGTTAGATATGTAAGCATAGCACATGGGTTCAATAGAAGGTATAATTTAAATCCCTTTTTTTACATGTTTTTCCCATACGAAAGGGTATCATATAAAGGGGGTATTCACAGAGTGAAAAGAAAAAGGGTATCTCTTATTCATGATATATTTATAGGTAAGGGGTTTTACAAAATAGGCTTTGAATGCATGTGATATATAGGGTTTACACATAATGGCTCCCCCAAGAAAACTTCATAGGTACATTGAGTGGCAAGGGCATGTCCTTAAATATACAATATCAACATGATAAGCAACGAGTTGCTTTACACCTTCTCAAGGGGACCTCCACGCCTTTATTCGACATCATATGTATTTTGAGGTTTAGAAGCAGAGAACAAATAGGTTAAGGGAGAGCATTTATCTCTTGCCCAACCTAGAGCTTTTCCCTTGTCAAGTTGATAGTGCAAATCATTTGTTTGGAATGAAGCATGTACTTGGTTCAATTATGTCACATGGAGCTAGTGATGACATAAGATATATGGATTCAAGAGCATCAAACCACCACATGACTTGCCATGGTGAGTGGTTTGAACATATGAAACCAATGGATGTCAAAGGATTGCACATTTTATAAATTACAATGCATTGAAAATAGCATTTTTTGCGTGTTTTCAAAAGAGAGAACCCCAAATGATGTCCGTAAGAAGTTGAGAGAGTTGAGGTAGAAAAATTTGATGGTAAAGGACTATGCACAGAAATTCTAGAACCTAAATGCACTGTTGGATCCAACAGAAAGACCAACAATCAAAACACTAGCAGAATATTTTTGCAAAGGGCTTTGACACGAAATCCATAGTGCAACTAGATTTGTGACAGGCAATCTTTCCATCGTGGAGCAAGTAACTACTAAGTCGAAATTGAAGCTGAATCCTACTATTTTATCAATTGTTTAAGGGAAAAAGAGAATGAGTAAAATAGTGGACATGAGACGCGACACAAGGTCCGTTAGAACCTGATCCTCCCTACAAATGTCAGGGGTGGTGATTTATTATTGATTTTGTGATGTCCATATTTTGAAAGCTGAAGTCCAACAAATACATGAATAAGGCAATACAATAACTGATCCTCATTGTAGTTTTTACAATATTATCACATGGACTACAACCATATGAATAAAGGTGTAGCCATCCTTCAATGTTGCATCCATCTTAGATTTCCTTACTCCCTCGTATCGATAATATGCATTTAACGAGAGGAATGTTGTAAGAATTCAAATTGAAAACAAGAAATTTTGAATGGACCAGTAATTGAAAATATTTATATTATAATATTTATTATTTAATTATTATAACCACACAGTGTGTGGGCGGGGAGGCAACGCACTTCCTTCCCCAAAAAGTTATAATTCGAGCGAACGGGCCCTTCCTTGGGTACCGAGATAATGCTAAGAATATAAACGTCGAGAATATTAGCGTCGAGGATAAGTCTCGCGAATGGATAAGAAACTGGCATATTACCTGAATGTCAATAGTCGTAATCGTAGTCGAACACCGAGAGACTATCCGAAAAAGTTGCCAATGTGACCCTAAGAGGATTTGTGTGTGTCCTTGAGCGGGATGATTCCAACATTCTCAGATCGTTCAGACAGCACAAAAAGACAACTATCATTAGAGGAAGTCCAAAGTAGAGCACGTAACATTCTCACTCTCCACTTAGTGAATGTTACATGCCTCTCCAACCTCAGGAAAATGGGAGTTTGATCACTCTAGTAAGTCGAGCTTTTAGGCTTGTGAGAGTAGAGCATAAGGTCATCGTGAGGCTCTCCAAAGCTTCACATGCCAATAAGCCCAAATTTGCAAATCAAGTACACCATCTCTTCAAATCAAATAGGTTTGAAACATTTATATAGTCTTTTTATTGTGAAAAGCACCTATATGCTTTTAGTGCTTTAGTCAAAAGCTTAGCTTTTACATCAAACAAAATCAAGCGCATAAGATGAAGGGCTTAGATTCACAACAAGTGGCTCAAGGAGGTGTGAGAAAACCTAGACATCTCCCTAGGCTGCCTACTGTAATAAGTAGATTGGAATCCCGACTAGAGCAACTAGCTTTAATGACTAGATGACTCTACAAAACGAGCCAAAAGAAGATGCCGATCATTTAAAAGAAAGTCAAGAAAGGGAGATTTTGATTTCAAAACTAGCTCAAATTTCAATATTATGGACTCGGGTTCTAAATCTGAGGAAGATTCAAATTCAAACAGCAAAACATCCGACAATGATGAAAGATGAAAAAGAGAATGAAAAGCATTAGGGGAGATTTCGGGTCTCAAAAGGGCCTCATATTGAAGAATGGATTAAGTTAATTAGAAATGAACCTACTATGGTAACCCATGGGCTAAGGGCCCTATAGGATTAACTCAAGTGACATTTCAAGTCCAAGATCAATGGCTGAGATGGAGGCACCTAATGGAGGGTGGAGATTGAAGCACATTGTGGAGGGCTAGGATTAAAGCGCCTATTTAATGGCTTGGATTGAAGCGCCATTGTCCACTTGCAAATCAAGGGCCCGGATTGAAGCGCCTTTTTACCTCATCTCATCCCTTGATCTACTTGCAAATCGAGGACCCAGATTGAAGCGCCATTTGTACTCATTTCCTCCCTTGGATCTACTAGCAAATCTATGGCCCATATTGAAGCACATTTTCCTCTCATCTCATCCATTAGATCTTTGTGTTAATCAAGGGTAGATATTTGATCCTTCTATCCTTTGATGGTATCCCTTGCTCCACCTCAAATTTGAATGTATCCCTTGGATTGGAGATTAGATCAAGGGTTGGCAGTGAAGATCATGGGTCCAAAGTCTAGGTTAGAGGTTTCCATACCCTTAAATGCTTTTGTCAACTTTAACATGGAATTGCCTCACACCTCAGAGCACTCTCATTGGTATACCTCAAATTGCTCTCTAATCGCTTGAAATTAGGAAACACTAATTGGAGGCCCTTTTGAGACCCCAAATCTCCCCTAATGGAAGAAGAAATAGAAGCAGAAGAAGGAACTAAACAAATACAAGAAGGGAAAACAAAAATCTAAGAAAAACATATCTACAGAAGTAGAAAAACTAATAGAGGAAAAACTGAAGAGTTTTGGAGTCACCAAAGCAGTGTTGAAAATGGGGTTTCTCAAATCTATCAAAAAAATCACTCATTTGAAGTTTATCCCAAATGCTCGTATGAATTCATCTCCATAAGCTCACATACATAGGTAACTAATGCAAACCAGGTTGCGCTAGTACCTGTTACAACCCCAGAAGTGGTAAAGAAACAACTGGAACTAATGGAGAAACTATTGGAATTAAAGGTTGAATGCGTGGGGACAAAAAATTTTCAATGTTGATAAAGATTGCAATTATTGTCTTGAAAATGGCAATCATGTTGGCCAGACGTGGTGCAAACACATGCAGAAATAAGGTACCTCAATTTTCAGGTTTGCGAATAATGCTCCAAGAGAACGGCAACCAAATATAGCAACCTCCACAAGTGAATATTGTCATCATTAAAGAAATGTCAAAGGCATTCGGTAAAAAGCATGCAAACAATTTAATCGATGTGCATGAGCATTGTGACTATTCAACATGCATATAGATTGAGGAAGTGCTAGACAACCTAGGTGGAAGGTTGGGGCCCTCGCAATCCCATTGCTCCAAAGGGCCAGTTCGAATTCCAAAGGTGATAAAATCAATCAAGAAATTAAAACACATCAAGTGGAAGGACCAAGAGGTAAGTCCGAACTACAGCTTTTCAAAAAAATCAGAAGTTACAAGAGCGAGTGCCAACCAAAGGACTGTGGCGACCAATAACGGTGATACAAGGCGAGAAACAATCTGCCAATGAAAATCAATCAATACTAGAAAGTCAATCAAAAGAGATACAGAGGTGCAACATGAAGGCATGAGTTGCATAACAAATAATCTATCCACAAACGTGTTTAAAGGCCTAAAACAGGTACAGGTTCAAACCATAGTAGATCAACTACTGTGCATGGTGCCAAAAGTCCGAAAGAAGTTAGTAAAGGAACTACTGATAGAAAATGATCCGGCGACCATCAATGTTCCCATGGAGGAAATGACCGTGTGTATAGACAAACCATTGCATACCACACTAAGCTTGAAGATGTTATTTACAGAGTGCCCACACAAAAGGTATTATGTTAAGTTTAGTTGGGGATTATTTTCATTGTATTGTAGCATTTCTTAATCAATTTAGTTTGATCTTCACTATGTTAAGTGTGCTCTTACACATGGAGTGTATCTCTTATCATTATTGTATTGAGGGTGTATATTGCACATAGGAGTGACTACTTCATGAATGTGTAGCTCATGTTTTGTATTTTCTTTGATCACTTTAAGAATTCGAGGATAATTCTTCTTAGATACTTACAATCCAATTAGTTTGTAATATTGTAAGATCCATAAAGGTCGGTAAGAGTCCTTTCAATTCATATTGTTTGTACTTGCATAGGCTCATCTAGTTCCTATTGTGAGTTCTTATAGGGCCACTAGTCCTTAAAGTTCATAGGATTGTGGATCCTTGTAAATCCTTACAATTTGCGAGTCCTTACAATTAAAGTATAGAGCGAACGAATTATCTTGTTTCACAATTACAACGTAATTGAAGTATTTAAATTGAAAGCATTATGTAGAACCATATGCTCTTTCTAGGAACCATAATTAAAATATATTGAATAAAAGAATGATCTTACCACTAAACATTGATCAAAAGAATGAAAGCATTACATGTAATGGAAATATTTAAATTGAAAGCATTACCCGAATATTGAACAACATGAGATGTGAGTAGAAACAAGAATTTATATATATTAAATTAAGGAATGACATTGTTGAAAAGAATTACACATAATTAAAATATTTCAACAAAAAGATCTTGTTACAAACAAAAACCCTAAAATGAATCTCTTCGATCATGCTATAAGGTGCACAAGGCCACTATAGTCAAATCTCATTTCTCAAATGGTTGTGTGGAAATGAATGGGTTGGAAGGCCATTTTGAAATGCCCTTTGGCACACATCACATTGCTTTGGCCACTTTCTTGAACAATGTTCACCACCAAAGCCTTGTTTGTAAGCCCAAGGCTTGAGAATAGTCCTTTCCAATGCTTTCCTGAATTTAAGTAGAAATTCAACGACTATGTCGATGAACCACAATCTAGTCTACACAATCTTCGAAATACAAAGTTGCAAGATGGAGAATCCATCATACTTGCGAAGGAGGAAAGGAGAAGATCAAAGATAGCGTAATTGAAGAGCTTGAACTGAACTAAGAAAGTATCAAATATCACGAGTCTAATGAAAGTTTAGCACTTAAGTTGTATATGATCAAAGAATGTATCCTACACATGCACATTTCAAAGAAATATAAGACACTATAGATGAATGCGCAAAACTAGAATTCACCATAACTGAGCACTTTATGGTGGTACAAGATTGCATTCAATTAAGCATACAACATTGTATGGACAATATTTGCCAACCTAAGAGCACGTCTTCAGAAAATAAAGATACTACTTCACATGGCAAAGAGAGAGATCAACCTACACTATGCCTTACAGGTATGTGTAAAGCTGCAGCTTTCACCAAAAGGGCTAAACAGACACTTTTTGCTCCGAGAGTTTCTATCACTGTTTATGGGCTGATTGCGGCTACATGGACTGTCCTCTTTTATCCTCTTAGGGGTCTTAGGAATGGTGGAGATTGTTGGAAATTCTGTGTTGGTATTAGAAATGTATGGGTCTTAGGGATGGCAGGGACCTATTGGCATACTTCCATTTAATGTAAACTTGCTACACCTCCCCACCATCCTAATTAATCGGCCTTTTGTTTTTGGGGGGGGGGCGCGCACAGGAGGTTTGCTTTGATTTTCACCTCTGCATATAAAGAAAGTCCCCAGTCCAATAAGAAAACCTGTACAAGGCCATATTTCACAAGGCCTCTACTGCATACAATCATCGTGAAATAATCACTAGTGATACACAGAATACAATCGAAACTAAGCAACAATGTGACAGTTCTAGACTCCCTACTTCAGCTTTCCATGACAACATTGAAACATAGTTACGTTGGTCATGGGCGTTGGCTGATTGTCGGAGACAAAAAGCACCACATTTCCGCAAGATCCAAGCTTTCACCATAAACCGGAAGGCAAGTGACCTTTAACAAGGCTGTGAGTATGCACCGGTAAAACCTTTCCAGGAGGTAAAATAATATTCAGTAGAGCCCTAATACATTTTCCCAGTACGGAAGAGTAGCTGCGAGGTTTTTTTTGCGTGTCACCTTACCTTTCCACAATAAACAGAACACAGATTATTTAGCTGCAGGAGAAGGTTGAGGCTGTACCAGTGAGTCTAGGGACAATCCACTAGTTTGTGCAAGACTCCTACATTAAATATCTACAATCAGGCATGCAATGCTGAATAGGCCGAAACATGTTTCTCCCAGAAGCAACCCATACAGGCCATATTGCACAAGTCTACTGCATACAATCATCGAGAACGTGTTAGTCAAGACACCCAGATACTAAGCAACACGTTACACAACCGCCTGCTTTGGCTTTCCACAACGTCGTCCAAAATTTTTGATGTGCCAGCATCGCATGACCTTGAGCAAGAGGATGTACTAGTGAAACCCAAGAAATGCTGAAGAGACAGAACTATCTATCTGTGTTGCCAGACAATCCTTCCTACGTACACCATTCCATTGGTGCTAGCCAAAAAGGTCTAGTGCACTTCTAAAACATGTTTCGAGATATACACCCACACCAGTTTGCATGACATATATCGCTGCACAGTCTGCACACACTCAGTCATTCAAATCTTCAAGCGGGAAAAGGGGAGGGGGAAGGGGTGGAAAGGGGGGTCCCACTTTGGGACCTCTACTAAACTATGTGAATTGGATCAAACCTCCAGAAAAACTTCTTATAAAGATCCATACAGGCCTCACTGACCACTTGCAGAGAGTCTCAGAGACCCCAAATAATGTCAGGTCAGAACTGCAGAGGGGATCTTCCGTTACAACCCCCCAGAGCCTCCACATGGGATATCAAGGTGAAACACGGGAAGTAAATTAGCACACAAGCTGTACCTCCCTGTAGTCTGTAAATAATATACATCACAAGAGGTAGGCAATCTGCCAGTATAAGGTGTCTCCAAATAGGTTCATGAAGCTGCAAAATCCATATACGTGGGTGTCTCATGGACCTTTCTACTCTGGTGAGCATTCTCACAATGACAATAATCTCAATCAGTAATGCCATGACCCGCAGTTGGACAACAAATCACATTGCCCCTGGGCTCCAAGGAGCCAACATGCCCCAATTTTACAAGAGGCTACTTTACTTCATTGGATGACAACAACATTTGAAGCAAATTCTGCATTTGAGCATCAAGCTTCCACCTGTCACCTCCAATTAAAAGTGCAGTAAACCGAACATCTGAAAGGCTTATCATTTCAATTGATGGAAGACAGAATCACATGCTCAAGTACCTAGCTCGGTTGTCGTGGATTAAGCTTTAAGGCTTTTGCTCTGGCATCATCAGGGTTATTCCCTTCAGTCGTAAGCATACTTGATGTGAGTGGATTAACAGAATTCAAACCATTTGAGAGGCCGGAGGTGTTGAAGGGGATGTCTTTCATGCTCATCTCATTCTTGGGCTCTTCGAGTGGACTCCTAGTGCCAAGCATCTCATCTGAAGCATCAAATTCCTTGTGCCTCAATTCAGAAGGTATATTGCCTTCACAATATCTCTGCCATAACTTCTGGTAAGTTGCCTCGAGATTTCGAACAAAGTTACTCCCATTGCAAAGGTGAGACTTGAGCATGCGTTCCCGAAGGCTCATCCTCAAGTTAGCCAGCATAGATATGTCTGAAGCAAGATCTAATGCTTTGCTCACATACTCGTCTTCGGTTTTGGCAATCAATTTCTCCAACCCTGTGAAGTCACTCAACAATTCAGTATTTTGTAGGTCATGAGAGTCCATAGATTAGACACACATTACTTAACAATACCCATGCACTTCAATTCTTACCAACTTGATGCAGAAGTGTCACTCCAACATTGTTGGCATGAACCAATCCTGCCATTGTGACACAAGGTACTCCCATGTACAAAGACTCACATGTGGTGGTGGTGCCAGCATACGGGAAAGTGTCCAAGCTGCACAGAGATTTCACAGAATCCAATGGTGCTTATACATCTAGACTGTGGAAGCTTGCTACAATCCATGTTTGATAGTGCAAAATTATAATCTCCAGAGACAATGGTTTACCTTTTAAACCCTTCAAGAACCACAAACAAAATTTTAAAAGTCGTAAAATCATAAATGAAAGGGCCTGTTTGAGCCACTCAGATCTCATACCTGATATCCATCAGAGAGTATGCCTGCATGTGGTCATGATTCAGGAGAATCAATGGCAAAAGGTCAACACGAAGTGATTCCACCCCAAGATCCTCTAGCTTTGCAAGGAACGTCTCCCTAACACTTTCACAGCAAAAGGGTTTGCATTTGACGATCAACCTTGAGGTTGGAATGGCACAAAGTATTCTTGCCCAGACGTGAAGAACTGGGGATGTGATCTGCCAGAAAATTTAACCCTCAGAACATCCACATTTTTTTGGGAAAACGACTGTCTACTCCTAAAGTGAACCATTCACAAGAACCAGTTAGAGTGCCTGCAACTCCTTATATCAGCTTCAAAAGGTCAAATACCTTAGCAAGATTGTTAAAGCTTCCAAAGGTGATAAACCCATTTGTAAGAGCTGGTGCCTGCACAACTGGTCCTGCTTCTGGAGATGGTGTGTAGCAAAGGAAGCAGCCTGGTAGCCTCACAAGCTCTTCGACATGTCTATAAAGATATTTTCATTGAAAAAACTGAGGGTATGTTTCTACCACCATGGAAGATGGTACAAAACTTCGAAAGCACATTTAAAATGTCGAAGAACAAACGCATCTGTAGCAGGTTCTACAAGCAGACATTTTAATCTTACTAAATCAACACCCCTGGAAAGCACCTCACCTTTGTCTCGTTGTTGGAGGATCAGCCAATGCATCAGTGAAACGATAGTCTATGGCTGGGAGTCCAGTTGTATTTGGATAGCCAATCCAAGTAGCCTGCCAAAAGTGACACATAAAAAAATAGTTAAAACTGTATACATCCTCATGTAAACATCAAAATCTCTGCCCCTGAGGTGATAAGATGATAATTGTCATAACAAACCTGGACAGGAGCAGGCCTGCATGCCATTACACCAAGTTTGTTATTTGCTGTGTGACCTGTAAGTTCAACCAAGATATCAATTTGATCTTCCCTGACGACACTGGCCACCACCTTTTCATCAATTCCATAAATGTCTCTCCAAACGCCACCTTTCTTGATCACTGTATCCTTCAGTCGAAGTGTTTTTGCATCAGCCTGGCATAAGTAAAATTGTAAGCATACTGGAGGGATCGATGTCTCAAGGAAACATAAACTAGAATAGCATTGTCAATGGCTACACTAGGCCTTGAAGTTTCCCAAGAAAATGTTTGTAAAGAAAATTAAGCCGATGGTTTCACTGTCATAAATTTTATCTGACACAAATTCCAAGGGAAGCTACAATTTCACGCCTTTGAAATTGTTGCGCAATAGATGCAGAGCACCCATGGGCCTAGACAACTATATCCCTCTGTAAATGGTGCTTAGAAAAACATGCACTTTTGAAGCGAATAATATCCATATCCTGGAAATTGACCTACATTATACATAAAGGCAGTCAACTATGCATCATTATTAAAACTTAATACATCATACCTTTACAACTGCAGAATATACCACTACTTTGTAATTGGAGTAGTTATGATATACAAGCGGGGCCTCCACAAAGTATGAGACAGAGTGTGTGAAGTAGTCTGGTGAGATATATCCAATTATTAGTGGACGATCAGGCTCTTTTGAATTATCCCATGTTTGGAACTCAGGGTAAAGACGACTAAACCGTTTCCCCCATTCTCTGCAAAATGTAACAAAAGAATGTATTTTGGTTTAGTATGACAATTAATCCCGCTGCAAGTTTCTGTCATAGTTATTCCAGATATAGAAACAAGATGCATCTACACAATTTGCATATAGGCAAAAGTATTATGAGACATCTGCACAGGTTGAGACTGATGCAAATAGATAATTAATTCAGTCTACCAAATTAGTATTCAAAAGCATGGCCTAGAAATTTTAGTGTCAATAGTAGCATGTGTAGTTGATTAGTCAAATTTCAACCCACCAAAAATTTATTTAATGGTATGGCCTAAGAGGTCGTTGCAACTTAACCTCAATGAATTTGAAGTTAGACTCATTCTATCTTGAAATTTATCACGCAGCAGTTATGCTAACTAACAGTCCATTATATTGCAGCCTGCCTTCATGACAAGTGTGACACATACATCAAGGTTATGCATGCCACATGGTCAGAAAGTGAAAGGAGGAAAAAGTGAGAACCTGTGAGCACTAAACAGCTTGTCATCATCACCTTCGTATATGTAGTTCATAGCCAGGAGACGATTCTGCATTATAAAATTGACAATGCTTCAAAAATATTCAGTCCTAAACAAATTCCCAACCAAAAGTACTATCAAAGCTACTTTTTTTATTGATCTAATTAAATCTCAAAGAGCATAAGCTTATGTTGAAACAAAACAAACTTCTTCCGTGATACACAAGGGCTATGATGGTAATTTATTGGCAGCATACAGCCACTTTTTAAATTGCACCAGCGATGAAAGTTTCGACAACATTTTCTACCTAGCAGCTACAGCATAAGGCGTAACCCGCAAAACAAAAAAGATATCAGACCTGACCGGCATTGCGTGAATCAGGATCAATTTGTAAGCATCGCTCATAGGCTTCAATTGCAAGAGAAATGTTGCCTGCATCTCTATGCAAAACCCCTGTCCATCAAGAAATGGCACACCACAACAAAGGATGACAATAATGATCAGATAGAATTATATGCACAATAATGATCAGATAGAATTATACCCATGAAGAACTACTCTGGATTATCCAGGACTTTGCAGTATAAGGATACGAAACTGTAAAGAGATCATTCTTGCAGAACGCACAAAAGGGAAAGGAGAAACTTTGTTTATTTTGTAATAATAACATTTATAATGGTCACAAATTTACTCATCAGAGATCAAAATCATTGTTCAAACCCCAAGAAAGGCCATATATCTAAATGAATCCAGGAACATGCCCAAACTCATCCTCTTAAATCAGCACATTTGCAGTTTCAATCTCATGACAGTTGCAATTGAAAACCATATACTTCATCACACATAGTAGGGACTAGCCACATATTCTTCTTCATGCCTTGGAGGCATGAAAGTGGCCTTAAGCTGCTCTACAAATTTGGACCATTGAAGAATAGGCTCTTTCCCCGTTTGTAATAAGGGCCACCACATCAAAGCATCCTTCTGTAGATGCAGTGTGGCAAGAGCAAGCTTCTCGTGGCCGGTCTTATCTTGATGGGCAAAATATAGCTCAAAATGGCGAATCCAATTGAGGATTTTATCCGCCTCTCTTGCTCCATCATACTTTAGGAATTCTATTCTCTCTCGACGTTGAAATTTGGCTCTCTTCGAGGGGGTACCTAAACCTTCATTACCAAAACTTTCCTACATGTGGGATCTCTCCTAAGATGTTTAGGGCCTGATCACAGGCCCAACGTGTTTCATGAGTGTCGTTTTCACTGGGATGTACTGGGGCTACTTGCACTGTTGAACTCAGTAAATTAGTATATGCATAGCCCAATTTTTTGCGCTCTAATCTGCATGGACAAAATAGAATTTACTGCAGGATGATTCACTCTACAACAACCTTGTCAGTTGGATGCTTTTAAATACTAGCACCAACACGAGTCATGGACGTGCCACATAGGCAATGAACTGCAACATTGCTGCCCCACAGATGGTGCAAAGCAAAAAGTGCCAAACAAGCATGTCACAAACACAGTACCACACATGCAAGGACAACTCACCCCGGGACCTTGCACGCCGTCAGTTGTATTGACTCCCACTAGAAAATCAGTAGTGTACCACATGTCAAGCCGAAATCCTTTTGTTTTCAGGTCTGCATTTCCATCTCAAAATCTTGTGCAGAAGGATTGCTTGAGGAGATATTTTCCTTGCAAACACATTGCACTGCCTAGCTTGAGCAGCCCGCTTAAGCCACGAGAGAACAGACCATGCAACATTCACACACACACACACACACATATATGCACCCATACTCATATTTTGAAAACATAACACATGCAGTTGCAATCTCGTGACAGTCACAAGGTTGAAAACCACAAACTGCATCACGCATAGCTACTATGATGGACTATGGATTAGTTCATTAATTCACCCTTGGGGTATTTAGATGGTTTATTACAATGGTACATTAGACCATTCTAGGTACGTTGGGTCTAAAGGGCCACCTACATCCCACATAAATCCATTGTGGATACACGGACTGGTGTCTAATGGCACCATTCTATTACTCTATGTAAGTGGCCTTGCCGCACCTCATACAAGCATGCACCCACCACTCCACTAACTCTAGGGCAACCATCAGGTGAGAGTATTCACCACATGTGATTAGATGGGTTTCCATTGTGCACACTTACGCCTGAAGCCATAAGGTGGCTTCTCCCCCATCCTTCGACTTCCTTCCTCTTGAGTGTTTTTCCTAAATGCCAAAGAGCACACTTGTAAGCCAAACCACGTGGTGTCTTTTGTGCTATGGCAAGATCTGTGAATGATAGGGTCACAGGGCAAGCACAACACAATAGGTGTGAAGATTGCCATCCCTCACCGGTGGTTGAGGATTACATTAAATAATGAATCTGTGAATGACAGGGTCACAGGGTGAGCACAACACAATAGGTGTGAAGATTGCAATCCCTCACTGGTACTTGCAAGTGTATACTTTGTCTAGATTCTGTTTGTTGTTGTGCAGATGGCTCAATCTTGGTACATGTGCTTGATGAAGCAGAGCCCTTTCTTCTTCGTTGTAGTAGATAAGGCAATTTGATCTGCAGTTGCAGATCTTACCACAACTGAGACGTAAAGGCTAAATATATACCTAGATGAGTCCAGAAACATTCCCAAACTCGTCCTCTAAAAACACAACATAGTGCAGTTTCAATCTCATGATAGTCACTCACAAGGTTGAAAACCATAAACTCCATCATGCATAGCAGGGACTAGCTACTATGACATCCCCACTCACGTCATCAGTGCCCAACAATGGGTGTAGACCATAGTATAAAAATATGCTCTCACACATACAAATCCACACACCCACACATACTTGAGCATCCATTTATATAAGTCTTCGTACTGAGTTTCTGTTGGCACTCTGGAGAAAGGGCAGACTCGAAGGCTAGCACTAAAGGAGAAGGCTAATCAAAAGGTAGTCCAAAATCTCTTCATTCAAGCTACACCTGCTTGTGAAGTCTAAACGTTTTCATTTTAGTCTCTTCCAAACGAGCATCTAAATCTAGCTGATAGGACAACGCACCATTTAAGATAGAAAGAATTATCGCAATACCAACAGGCCGCAACTTGGACGAAAACTTCACAAGGTGAAATTTGTGTGTCGGCTAATACGGCAGAAGCATATACCTCGATGAATCCAAGAACATTCCCAAACTCATCCTCTAAAAACACAACATAGTGCAGTTTCAATCTCATGATAGTCACTCACAAGGTTGAAAACCATAAACTCCATCACGCATAGCAACTTAGTTGCAGGAGGCACACGAAGAAATGAAGATGGACTATGGCAACCTGAAATGGGAGGCAACACTATATTAGGGAATTTGGAAATTTTCAAATAGTTTGAGACTTCCCAATATGGTTAAGATTTGGCCACATGGTCAAATATGAACTCATTACTTGACACTTGAATTCATCCTAAACACCATATTAGAAAATCCGACCAAGTCCCACTTGCAAATAAGGGTCTCAGGTCGATCACCTGAAGGATCTCGCAAGCAAGGCCCATGCAAACATTATTACTATTGCAAAAAAAATGTGAAACTACAACATGCCCTGCAATGCCTGCAGAAACAGGTCTCGAAAAATTGGCAGGAGCAGGTACCTTCAGCTCAACTCAAGGCTCTTGAGCAAGAGAATGCTCGCCTAAGGGAGGCTGCCGTAGAGGGACAGACATTAAGGGAGGAAAATACAAGACTGCAGGCTTCTCTTTCACCACAGTACAGCTCGCTCAATCTCGTGACACACACCACACACACACGCGCGCACACAAAATTTCTGTTACAATTGTGCTTTGAAGAAATTTAATCATTTGCATAAACATACCCTCTCATTCAATTGAAATACCCTTGTGCAAGCACACTCTTAGTCTATGTGACACATCCCGCGGTCAATATGGCTCAATCCAATAAATGTCTCCTACCAAAAAACACCAAAAATAAAAACCATGACATTTGCAAGTTCAATCTTGAGAATATTCTCTCTGGGAAATAATAAAATGCAAAGAAAATAGACCAAAGAAAAGCAAGTTATGAATGTAGGCCATTCTATAGGCTATCCATAGATGCCACTTATTCCTTGGTATGAGCCTAGTTATAGTCAGTTAGGACTATTGGTACACTTAGTACATGTACCACCTAGGTCAGTTAGGACACTTAGTCCAATTAGGGCATTTAGCCCTAGGGTTTTGTCATACTGGCTCCCCCTTGAGCCTCCACTTGTTGTTGCAGCATTTCCAATAAAGCATTTCGTTTTTGCTCTTCCATCACTCATTCTGGGCTCCCTTTGTCCAACAGTGGTATCAGAGCAGGTCAGAGATCTTCCCCTCAACCATTTCCAGCCACCCCGAGCTCTCCCTTGCTCATTGACGGCTGTTTGGCGGCCTTTTCTTGCTGCTTTTTCTGCTGGTCTGCATGCATTCCAAGGTGCGACCACACGTGTGACCATGCGGAGTCTTTCCAAGCTTTTTAGAAACTCCCTCATGAAGGGAAGAAGAAACCCCCTCACTTCATGATGCTAATCTTGAGAGAAGGTGTTGAGATATCTGTTCAACATCATGTGATCATATGTGCATAGCACTAAACCTCCATCATGAAAGGAAGAAGAGGCCTAATCTTGAGCTACTTGAGGAGTCCAAGACCATCGTATCAACTTGTGAAGATGACGAAGATGAAAGGTCATCAAAGTAAAAAGGAAGCTTATAGACTTGACGGTTTTATATCACTTCCCGAGATATACATGTTTCGTTATAATGAAAACATTATGCTAGAGTTCTTATATGTTTAGCAATGAGAACATAGTTTTCTTTCATACAAGATGTTTTAGGATAAGCTGCAACCATTGCAGGTGGTTGTAAAATATAAGAGGTTTAGATTGATTGAAACCAGCATGGTTGTTGTACAAGTTGATTAACTATGACTCGTGTGCTGGTTTTAGGATATAAGAGGATTGAAAAGCCTCTCTCTCTCTCTCTCTCTCTCTCTCTCTCTCTCTCTCTCTCTCTCTGTGTACCAGAGAGCCATCACTGTACCAGGCTTCGATTTCGTCCCAGCGCCTGGATAGATTGATTGATATGGCCCATTCTGCAGTTATAGTTGAGTTTTTTTTCTACGATTATGATTCTGTTAGCATAGATTAGTACTCAGCAAGGGTCCTAGCATACCCTTTGCTTCAACCCACTGAGGCTTGTATGAGTTCGCTTTTCTGTGTACTCTGTCCTATAGGCCTCCTGTGGATGTTAATATATCTTTCTTTCTTTCTTTCTCTCTGGTGAAAGTGAGCCATCACCCTACCCCAAACAGCAAACACCAAAAACTTACCTAAAATTGGAAAATTAGTGATGTGATGATAATTGCAGTAGTGGGGAATAGCAACTTATGTTGTAAATAGCTTGAAGGGAAATTTTTATAGATCCAATCTGCATACATCACATGGAATATCAATTATAGAGTGGTATTTGCATCATCTTACACCAAACACATGTTTGAAAAACTGCCACATGGAAGAAACATGACACACATGCACTTGTGAATATACCACGCACTGTACAAAAATACAATGCAATATATTGCATGATGTATTAGTCTACCATGTGGCTGGTATTTCTAGTGCAGAAGATCGACATGAGTCCGCTAATTTTGCACAAGACCAACATTGGGCTTTCTTGGTTACATGTCAGTATAATCCTAATGTTCAAGATGCTTGCATAGCAGTTTCAGATGTTCATGATGCATGGTTCTTTGATAGTGGTGCTAGCAAGCACATCACTTCCTGCCGGAAGTTATTTAGCTCATTAGAGCATACATCTCAGGGGGGCAGTGTCACATGTGCCAATAATGCATCATATACCGTGAAAGATATTGGGCAAGTTGCTCTTACTTCTGTCTCTGGAGGTATTGTTACTCTAGAGAATGTGCTTTATGTTCCAGCCATTCGCAAGAACCTCATTTCTATTTCAACCATAGCTACATGTGGCTTTCAGGTTATTTTTTATGGTGTTAGGTGTGCAATGTATGATGCTACACATGCCTTTACCATGGTCTTGACTGACACATTGACTAGAGGTCTTTATAGACTTCATGCTTATGACAGATGTCTGGATGATGATGCTGCACTTGCAGATGCACATGCCTTTGCTCTTCATTCTACCACAGCACATACCCATTTGTGGCATGAGAGGATTGGACACCTCAATTTTGGAGCTTTGATGACATTATATAAGGATGCTATGGTTGTTGATCTTTCTAAAATGCATATGCCTTCAAAGCATGTTTGTGAACCATGCTTGCTTGGTAAGATGCACCGTGTTGCGTTTCCCAAGGATGGGAGAGTTGGTGCTTCACGCAAGCTTTATCTGGTTCATAGTGATGTTTCTGGACCCATGAGGGTTGCAGCTCTTGGGGGCTTCTATCATTTTGTCACTTTTATTGATGACTTGAAATCCAAATCTGAAGTTGCATCATGCTTCAAGCATTTTATTACCTTGGCTGAGAATGAGAGTGGGCTGCACATTGCTCACCTTAATACAGATAGGGGGGGTGAATACGTGTCAAAGGAGCTTGTTGTTTTTTTGGCTTCACGTGGCATACATCATCGATGCACGGTGCCTTATACTCCTCAACAGAATCCCGTGGCCGAGCGGAAGAATAGGTCAATGATGGAGATGGAGGGTGCATGTTGAAAGTCAAACATTTGCCTAACAAGTTGTGGTTGGATGCTGTCATGTGTGCTAATTACATTTTGAACAGATGTCCCACAAAGGCATTGCAGACTATCACACCTTATGAGGCTTAAACAGGTCGTAAGCCTCGCACTTCTCACATGAGGACTTTTGGATGCTTGGCCTATGCTCATGTGCCTTCACAGACATGCACCAAGTTGGATGACAAAGCTGTGGATGACAAAGCTATCAAGTGCATTTTTATTGGGTATAGCTCAGAGAGCAAGGACTATAAGCTCTACCAGCCCCGCACGGGCAAGTGTATTGTCAGTCGGGATGTTGTGTTTGATTAATCTTCCACTAGGCCTTTGTTGGACTGTCAAAAACAGCCCGTTGTTGATGCCCCAGATTTTTTTGACAGCTTGATGCCTTTGTTTCCATCCGATGCTTAGGATGATGTTCCATCTGAGGTTGTACCCCCTCCATCTGTTGGTCATTTGCAGCCAGATATTGAGCCTAATATGCCTCTTATTGATCAAAAACATTTACACAAGGCTCTTGACCACGAAAGAGCTGAAATTCAAGAGCCCAAAAAGGTACCCCGTTGGCTCCTTGACACATTAAAAGACAGCAAACAAGATACTCCTCTGCCAGCCTGTACTAGAGCAGCTGTCCGGAAAGAGCATGCTAGTTTTGTTGCTTACGCATTGGTTGCTACAGCATGCAATCAAGAGCCATTATGTCATCAAGATGCCTTTCAGAATGATTGTTGGTTGAAGGCTATGCAAGCTGAATTGGATTCTATACATCAAAATAACACTTGGGAGTTGTGTGATTTGCCTCCTGGTAAGCATACCATTGGAACTAAGTGGGTTTATAAAATTAACGGAAAGCTGATGGTTCAATGGACCGTTACAAAGCCCGTCTTGTTGCTAAGGGCTATGCTCAGCAGCAAGGCATTGACTTTGAGGAGACCTTTGCTCCCACTTCCAACATCACTACTATTTGTATTGTTATTGCCTTTGCTGCCCACTTTCATTGGGAGGTATATCAGCTTGATATCAAGACAGCTTTCCTTCATGGGCATTTGCAGGAAGAGGTCTATGTTTCCCAACCTCCTGGCTTTGAGATTGAAGGTTCTGAAAGCAAGGTATGCTACTTAAAGAAAGCCCTTTATGGATTGAAGCACACACCTCGGGCTTGGTATTCCAAAATTCATACACATTTGCTCACACCTGGCTTTCAGAACAGCCCTACAGAGGCTACTCTTTACATCTGCAAGCGTGGGACAGATTTGCTGATTTTAGTCCTTTATGTGGATGACATGCTTGTGACTAGGACACATGCTCAACAAATTGCAGATTTTAAGCTTGATTTGCAGAAGACATTTGCTATGTCTAATCTTGGTTTTTTGCACTACTATCTGGGAATCCAATTTGCTAGTAGTGAGGGAGGCATTTTGATGTCACAATCCAAGTACATTGGACAGCTTTTGCAGCGTTTTCAGTTTGAGGATTGCAAGCCAATATCCACACCATTAGAACCTGTTTTCACTTCTCTTTTGAGAATGGCAGCGGTACATGTGATGTCACTCTCTATCAGCAGGCAGTTGGTTGTTTGATTTACTTATGCCATACGAGACCTAATCTATAGTATGCCATACGAGACCTGTTTTCACTTCTCTTTTGAGAATGGCAGCGGTACATGTGATGTCACTCTCTATCAGCAGGCAGTTGGTTGTTTGATTTACTTATGCCATACGAGACCTGATCTATAGTATGCCGTCTCACAGTTGAGCAGATATATGCACAGCCCATCTATGCACCATTGGCATGCCGTGAAGCGTGTTTTCAGATATCTCAAAGGCACTCAGCATTTAGGCCTTCTTTATGGGACTGATACTTCACTTGTCATGCATGGACTCACTCATAGTGATTAGGCTGGTTGTTCAGACACTCGTGTGTGACATAGTGGCAACTGTTTCATGCTTGGTAATTCATGTGTCTCTTGGTTTAGCAAGAAGCAGAGTACAGTTGCTACTTCTAGTTGTGAAGCTAAGTACAGAGAAGCCTTTACAGCTACAGTGAAGTGTGTTTGGCTTTGGAAGCTATTTGCATATATTTCTACATGTCAACTTGCTCCTACCGTTGTGTGGATAAAAATGTAAATATGTATTTTACTCGTTACATGTTGATGAGTTGGTGGTGGAAATGAGCCATGGACACTCTCATAAAAGATTATACACTCATGTAGATATTTTTTGAGATGGTAGATACTTCTACGGGGATGCACTCCAGAGCAATGTACCCATGTGTGACAGGGTCGGTGGTTGAATACCAAATGTAAAGTTTTTTGTGTTTTTTTACGTGTGGTAAATGTGTGGGCATGCATCAAAATACCTTGTTGAAGGATGGTTGTGTGTTAGTGAAATGTGACCCCAATTGTGTGAGCAATGGTCTTGGTGCAATGTTTTTGAGGCAAGGTGGAAGAGGGGTAAAAAAGGAAGCATGACGTGGCTAATTTACAAGGAAGGAGGCCATGCATGCTACGTAAAAAGAAGGGAAACTTCTCGTTGGAGAGCTAGTAGGTATGCGAGATGACAGCAACCAAGAGAGTGAGGGGAGCTCTTGGTTGTTGTCAACTCACGCCTACCAGCTCATCCACGAGGAACTTCACTTTTTTTGAAGTAGTGTCCAGCCGTCCAGCAAGCATTCCTTCTTGCACGACCCTTCTCGCAGCAGCCACTCCCACCGAGCTTCCCCCGCTCTTCCTTCGCTCTCTCTGGTCTTTTAGTTTCCTCCCATCCTCGAGCTCACGCGCAGCTCCCTTCTTGCTCTCTTATCCACCATCTTCCCCACTCCCGTGTTCCTTTTGGAAATCTTCACCCACCAAGCTCCTCGACCTCTGTCCCTCCTCGAGCCCTCCCAGTGCAGCGTAGCTCTTCAGCAAGCACCGTCGCGATCGCCTCTCGTAGTCTTCCTGTTCCGAATCCCTCTCTCCCAAGACCTTCCCGTTGCTACGATCCTCCCTCTTGTGCTGTTCCTACTGTCCCTTCTTTAGATCCCCCCCTCCCAAACACCCCTAGTTGCTCTTTTATGCTCCCAATATGCTAGAGGTGGGCGATTGCGGAGGAGAGAAGCTCGGTGAGCAAGGAAGAAGCATTGTGAGCTCGTAAGAGGGCCACGTGAAGAGGAGAACCGTGAGCAGGGGAGGGCAATTGTTGCTCTGTGGGAAGTTTAGTTGGAGAGACGTGTATGCGATAAGAAGCAGATGAGATCACGACTGCAGGTTACTGACGGGGGTACCTAGTTCTGAAAAGAGCGAATGGATTGATGCTCTCGTGTAATTGGGTTCAGTTAAAAGGTTGGACCTTTAGGCTTTGCTCAATGGAGCACAAGGAGCGTCAACATGCACAGAAACTACTTGAGAAGTATTTGAAGAAGCCATTTTTGATGCGGTGTTGTGCTTGGTGATCCTTTGAAGGAAGTCTCATTGATAAGCATGTGTTAGTATTGGCTAGGTCCCATATACTCACGGTGTTCTAGTGTGGGCTCTCTCACAAGATATCGACTGTTCATGTTGAGAAGACAGATGGTGTCTTGCTCTTACATTGAGCTTGGGATAATTCTCGAAGGCAATGGTTTGCTGACAGTAGATGTCTAAGTTCCTATGAACAGTCTTGTGTGAAACCAGAAGAGCTGGAAAGATTTATAATCTCGACGTAACTAGGAAGATGTTTCTGGTGTTTGAAATGAACCACAAGGTGGAGGCAATTATTGTATCACGACATGTGCAATATGAAGTAATATACAATGAAGTTACAGAGGAGCGGTGGATTCTTATTCTACAGATAACGGATGAGATAGCTGTAGGATTGGAGTTTCCCAAGAGCCGGTGGCCGAGAGATCTGTTTTATGAGAAAGATATGATACCAGAATATGAATCTTTCTAAGACTAGAGTGTAGATATCATATCAGAGTGATTTGAATGTGGGGTTTGATTCTGTAGATATTTTTTGTGGAAGGAGATAGAGAGACACCAGTAGAGGAGTTACTGGAGGAAATATAAAAAATAAAAAATGTATTTTTGTTTAGAGGTAGAATCACAATATGATACAGTTAGCTTCAGTTGGAACTTTCAGTTTAAAGAAATCCTCAACTTTGAAGTACAAGGTATGTGGCACCTACTGTTGTATGTAAATGATGAAGAGTAGCAGGGTGTTGTGTTACCAGCAATGGAAGACCTCCCAGAAGAAATTCTCTGGATGAGTCTTTGTACTGATGTTGAGTTTGATGAGTGGATATAAATACAAAAAACAAGAAACTATATATTCATGTACTTGATCTTGGAATTGGGCCCGTCTATGCAAAGCATTGAATCTGGTAATGATGTACATATAGAAATCTTATACTCTGAAGTACATGATTGTATTTGGACAATTTTAACATATGCAAGAGAAGAAGAGTGAATTAATCTGCCATTGCCACCAGCAGGACCTCTTTTGGATGATGTGTTTTGCTTGAACTTGTCTGGGATGAAGACTTACAGGGTTGAGGGAGTCTATGGTGTCTAGTGTTTGGAGTAGGGGTGAGTATATGGAAGAGATTGTAGTAGTAATAAAGGCAGTATAGCGCTCTATCTTTTTTGCAATCACCGTCATCTTCACTGATAGTCAGAGTGCTTTGGCTATTACACGGACTCCTATTTTCGATACTCGCACAAAGCATATTGAGGTTCACTATCACTATGTCAGAGAGCGATTATCAGCAAGTGATATACAACTGTCTTATGTTCCCACTGAAGACAACTTGGCAAATCTATTTGCGAAGGCTCTACCTCAACCTAAGTTTGAGGCTTTTCGGCAAGCTTTAAACTTTGTACCTTTTGTAACTTGATCAGTTGTACTTTGTACAGTCATAGGTTGCTATATCCCTACAGGATGCACATGTGCAATCATGACATTAGATATTCAGGTATCCTGAGCCATGTCCAGGATACTTCAGCCCATACCATGGAGAGGGGTTTGTAGGCCATTCTATGGGCTATCCATAGATGCCACCTATTCCTTGGTATGAGCCATGTAGGCCTAGTTATAGTCAGTTAGGACTATTGGTACAGTTAGTACATGTACCACCTAGGTCAGTTAAAACACTTAGTCTAGTTAGGGCATTTAGTCCTAGGGTTTTGTCATATTGGCTCCCCCTTGAGCCTCCACTTGTTGCAGCACTTTCAATACAGCATCTCGTTTTTGCTCTTCCATCACTCATTCTGGGCTCCCTTTGTCCAACAATGAAAGCTAGCATTAAAGACAATATCACCCCTGTAGTCGAAATTTCCGCAACTCCAACTGCAGTTTGAAATATAATACAAACTGATCATGGAAGAAACCAGGAGAAGAAAAACTGGCTGTCAAAACCAACCTGTTTTCAAAGAACAAAGCTCACCGCCTAGGAATCTCTAAAACAGGCGCCAACAACTAGGATGGACTATATATCCAGCGAATGCCCTGCTCAGAGAATACATAGAAGACCCCTATAGGCCAAGCCTTGCAAAAATGTACCCGCCTCTCAACGATTGCCCGAGATCTTGACGTCTTGCGCTCCCATATGGCACGCAAGCTGTAGATAATATCTTGCCAGACGGCGACAAGGGTGGCTGTCGGGGTGACCTAATGAACTAGTGACCCGGATGTTCCAAGCACTGATGCTGGACACCATCTCCCATAAATAATGCTCTAGCAAAGACACAGGACAATGCCAAGAAGGAGTCGCATTCTGCACCTCAATTCAAAAGATCCTCTAATGTAAGCTGGGTCAATGACCCCCCTCCAGCAGCCATGATGCCATACCCCATGTGAAGTCCCACTGCATCCTCTGTGTCTTGGCTACGATCCCCCTCCAAATCCTCTGTGCTAAGAGGAAGCTCCATAGACATTGTGAAATTGTCTCCACATCACTATCCACGGAGAGGTGGCACCACCCATTGACACGCGTCTGCTCCAACCATGGACCGATGGACATAGTTACCAATGATGGGCATAGTTACCAAGAACATCCTGTGAAGGAAGGGGAACCCAAAACGCGCTCCGCATTCCCAGATTGTGGTCAAGGTCAAGAATGCCGAGAAAACACATTCCCCCGTTCCCAGACAACGTTCCCAGGCAACGAGCACGGTAAAACAGTCGGAAACTACACGTTGATGGGCTTTTTTGGTGCGGCCGATATCTTTTTGTAAAGAATCAAAATGCTATATAGGTTATGTATAAGAGCATTAATGTATAGGTGAAACTAGCACTGATAGGCACACATGTAGCTAGCATGGATAGAGGGAATGGCCTGACAGTGGCCTTTTCTATTTTTTGAGATGATGTTTTGTATTTAAGTATATATTTCATAAATAAATGTGCTTGTATGGAGAACCCTGATTGCAGGAAATGATTACAAGACTTTGACGCCAATGAGATGATTGGATAGCCATTGGAAGCTTGGATATGGACCTTGGAATCTCGACATCAATGGATTCAGAATGTATATTAGAGGAGCACTAGATGTGAAGGGCAGTGAAGGGAGTGGTCACTAAGGCGCTAAAAGAAGAACCCATGCTTTTCTTGAAGAGCCTATAGGTAAGAAGTATTTTGCATCTACGAAAAGGAGAGGACCATAAAGAGGGATAGAAAAGGAATTAAAGGGATGGCTCTTATTGGTGGTGGGAAAGATCCAATCAATGGCCAAAGATTTGCATGAAAAAGGAGGGACGTGAATTAGTGGAACTACCAGTTGGGCATCCATAAGAGGGGTGGACTAATCTAGTTCATGACCATCTTCTTGCTCGTCTCGTAAGGTAGAGGGCAATTGATCAAGGATTTCATCATTTTCAGTTCTTGTTGAGGGCGCCATCAATTGTGTGGATGGTTTCATGACCTTATGCTCATTGTAGAGGAGTTCTAGCTTAATTCAGGTAAACACGTGGCTGCGCCATCAGATCTATAAGGTGGCCAAGTCGATAAGGGGAGCTTGCGTGCTCCAGTGGTTTGTGGGTGATCATAGGAGGTCGATTCTGTTTCAATAGTTATTTATTTGTTTCGGTTGGTAATAATCTGATGTTTTGAAATCAGATTTGGTGGCTCGGAGGCTAGTAATCATGAGATGCTCACGGGTTGATTGCTCGCTGGTCATGTGAAGTTTTGGGCTTCGCATGGCGCGAAGGAGGGTTGCTGGGTCGTCCATTCTTTCATGAGCTTACCTGTGGAAGCTGGAGGTTGTCACACGCGGAAGCAAGGAAGGGCATCTAGTGATCCAGAGAAGAAGTCAAAAGGCGAAATGCACACTTGCCTGAACGTCTCAATGCCTGGCTTTAGTGTAACATAAAAGAAACGGTTTGTTATTACAGGAACTCATAGCTACGATTGTAGTTAAACTAAAGCGGGACTCGATCTCTCGCAAAGAGCTGGAGCAGAGGCAAAATATGCAGCAGGTGCAGCAGTCGGTTGTGGAAGAATCTCCAGGCCCATCTAAGATTCAAGGCAACTCGGGTGATTGCTGCGAGGCAACTCGGGTGATAGCGCAGCAAAGGAGTTGAAATAGATTTCTACGTTTCAGGCTAATCTTGCTTCATTAGGCTCGTCGTGCTCTCAACAGATTTGCTTGTGGACAATCCCTCGTGGATAGAAGCAGCACACGGGACCATCCAATGGAACGGATTCTTCTGGAGGTGGTAGTTCAATACGTGAGGGTGGCGCTACCCTAAAAGTAAGGGAGGGTTCCTTTGTTTGTCTCTAGAGGAAAAAGGCAGGTTGAATATTGGAAGCAAGGTCCAAGGTTCCGTTCAAAGCTCTTTGGCATCCAACCGGTCTTTGGCGACAAATTCTATCTGATGCTGCAAGGGTTCTTCTTACGAGTTTATGATTCCTAGGAGGTTATGATTGCTATATGCTTCAGTGATCTTTGTATTTTTGACAGCTATTGATAGTTATTGGTACATGGTTTTTCTCGGTGTTTTCCAGTTATGGTGATCTGAGTTTATGTTGGGATTGTGTTTCTTATCCGTGTGTTTGCAAACGTGATTGTGGTGTCAGCTCTAAAGGCATTTCCAGGTTGCTCTGCCAGTCTCATCAACGTTCTGGTCCATCTCTGGTCTCACTGCCTCCCAACCCTCACTCCACTCTATACTACCCTCTCAGCCCTCACTACACTCTCTACTAGCCTCTTAGCCGTCACACCTCAGCCCAACCCAAGCCCCTTCTCTCCCCCCCTCAGCCTCGTCCTCTGAGCCCTCACATCTAGCCTTTCCACTCTCAGCCACACCTCCATCCTCTCCACTCTCAACCCTCTCTCAGCCCACCCTCAGCCCCCTTCAAGCCCGACTGAGAAATGGCCTCCTTTTCTTGAATTTTGCAGATTTATATGCTCCCCAAATCTTCAATATTTTGGCATCTGCACTTATATGGGATTATGCACCTTGAAACATCTTCATCAATGTACATTTCAGTGTTTTTTTAATGTTTAAAAGCTGAAATGGAAGGCTTAGAGCTGTTTGAAGTGATTTTTCTTTCATAATTTGGTATATTTTCATGTGATCTGATGACATGTCATATGACGTGGCATTTTCGTTTCCCCAACCAATTTCCTTCAACCTGACGTTTGACATTCCCGGGACGTTCTCATTCCCCAGTAACTATGCCAATGGGCAATCCTCCATGGCCAACCATCCATGTAAC
Organism: Dipteris shenzhenensis; assembly: GCF_047967505.1. Taxonomy (NCBI): domain Eukaryota; kingdom Viridiplantae; phylum Streptophyta; class Polypodiopsida; order Gleicheniales; family Dipteridaceae; genus Dipteris; species Dipteris shenzhenensis. The sequence continues at coordinate 31,084,073 of NC_141624.1, read as the reverse complement.
ATGCAGAGGCTTCTGACCGTAGTTAAACAACCCTAGAGTAACTATAACTAAAGACTAGAAGGCAGAGAGAGAGAGAGAGAGAGAGAGAGAGAGAGAGAGAAGACAATTCAAATTTGACATAGGCAATGCATTGTGCAATTACTAATATGAATGCTGTGAATGTCTGAATACAAAACGACCCCCTTTAGTGTTGGAAAGGTCACCTCCCCATCTGTAAGCCCATAAATAAGGAGAGTGAGGGGGAGGGAGATCTAGAAAACATGTGCCCAAAACATGGAAAGGCACGTGGGCAGGTTGTGGGCCTGCAACAAGGCCTTGATCAGGGTGCAATGGATGGCAGGTGGACAGCAGAGGAGAAGCCTGGTTGGAGGGCTGGACCAAGGCTGGAACCTGCACAAAGAAAAGGGCCTGCCAGCAGCAAAGGGAGGGGCTGCAAAAGGGTAGCACCCTGCCCTTACATAGGGCCATGGAGCTGGCTGGTTGGCCAGATTGGTCGCCCATATGGCCCAACCCACAGCCCCATACATAGGGGGGAGTGGAGGGGGCCAGCGAGTCAGCTGGCACACAAAGCAAGGGAGCTGGGGCCCCACCTATATGGAGCTGCTGAGTCAGCTATGGGACAGACTGAGTCAGCCATAATGAGGCAGGCCAGTCGGCTGTTTTGAGGGTCCTAGAGGCCTATATAAGGAGCCCAATGCAGGGCATTCAAAATCATCCAGTAGTCCAGCAAATCAAGGAGCAGCAGGAGCAGCAGTTCACACACCCTCAGGCCTACATTCAGAAGGCAGAGGAATCCAATAGAGGCTGCAGACTGGCTCACATAGGACTGGTGCCTTGGCTGTCTTCTAGGGCAGCAAGGAGCTGAAGTCTTTGGACGGAGAGTCTACATACGCTTGAGGTGGAGCACGCAGGCTCAGAGATACCCAGCAAATAGTAGAAGTACCTTGAAAGGACCATGATCTAGTGGAACTTTGGATCTATCTCTTTTGTATTGTCTCCATAGCGTTGGACGGAAATATATTATTTTGGTGGTTTCTATATCTCGCTGAATCATTGTCTATTTACTAGTCTACACATATATTTGAAGCACATAAGTTAAGAAGTTTCTGATTCCACTCCCCACACACACTATGTGAGCTCCTGGGCTATTCTATCAGTCTTCCGTTGTGTGTGCCCTCTATTGGTTGATTTCTAACATGGTATTAGAGCCCAAGTAGGAGGCTTGCTGAAGGACGACCCTGATTCACAGGCTCTTTGGAATCGACTTCCACGACTGGAAGACAGTACCTATCACCACAATGTAAATATCCTAAGTCAAAGTATGGTTGACCATTTATTTGATAAGGGGGACTTGGTTTATTACCAAGAGGGTTAACTGCGGTTAACCAGAGAACCACAGAGCTGACTACGGTCAGAGAGTGTTCACTTCAGTCAAGGAGACTTAGCATGCGCCAAGAGGGTTAACTACCGTTAACCAAGATGTGCGAACTTCGGTTGGAGAGTTGTGCCAACTTCGGTTGGAGAGACTTGACTATAATTAAGGCGCCTCGACCCTTGGTCAAAGCCCCTTAATTATGATCAAGGGCGTTGACTTCGGTCAACCAGAGAAAAAATATATTTTATATATTTGTTATGTGCACATGTGTTCAGTGGGGAAACCCACCGTGACTAGAATTAGTCCACAGTGTGTTATTTGCATGCGCCTTCTGTAGTAGCTGAACTGGCACCTTCCACGACCTGCTCCAAACTGAGGCAGGACTGCAACCGTATGTTGAACTGATGCTAAAACTAGTATGCTGGACTGCTGCGCAATGGATTATCACATCCAATCTGGAGATGATAAAGCTATTCTTCTCAGTGATTCGTCTAATTCAAGTAGTGGGTATCGCTTCAAAGGAAGTTTGGAATCAAAACATTTACCACACATGCTAAATGGAGAAGTATCAGCTCAAAATCTTCCAAGTAAATTCAAAAATTGATTCTGTATTTACCACTCAATTCTCAACAGAGATTTGAGAATCCTGCATTCAACATACAGTTAATTGTATAGATTCTGATTTATTTCAGAATCCATTAGAGTGCTGTCAATATGCTAACAGATACTCAAAACTTCAGAAAAGTTTTGAGTAAATTACAGTCAACATTCAATTGAATGTTCAGATTCTGAAGCAGCCCTGTATCAGAATTAATATTGAAATCATATATTGTTATGCTCAGGTAAGCCAATTCATCTTTCAATTTTAAATTCTATAGAGTATTCGTAAGGTAGTATCTGAACTTTATCCTCCTGAATCCATCTGAATTCCCACAGGAACCTTAGAAGAATTGAGTGCACTTCTTTAACAGAAAGTTGGCTGTGACTTAAGAAAACAATCTCTTAGTAAGTTACTAGTCACCTTACCCAATATCCTTTGGGTAACAATGGTCCATTACTTTTCAGTCATACTCTCCCTGCGAACAGGCTGACCGACACATCCAATACTGCTGCATAGATCTTAGACATCACATGTCCAATCATGATAATCCTGTAGTTACTCGGGTCCATGGGATCCCCTGCCTTGTGGATGGGGGTGATGGTGTTGAGTGTCCAAGTGCAGGGGAAGCCAAGGCAAACAGCGTCATTGAATAGCTTTGCTAGGATCGGGGCTAACGTGTCGATCCCATATGCGATAAACTCAATGCATAGCCCCTCGTGATCCTTAGCTCGGCCATTGTCTAGTTTCAAAGTCGCGTCCTTGACTCCCCCTCTAGTAAACAACGTGCAAGTGGTGGGGCGAGGTGTGTGTATGAGATCTAGAGTAGGCTGATGTGGGACATCATAAAGATGGCGTGCATGTGTGCCAAACTCTCGTGTCGGTGAGGGATGATGGAGACCTACGCTCAAGGAATCTCTGCCAAAAATCCTTAGAGTTGTTGCTGTACAAGATGTTCAGCAGCTCCTCCTCATTTCAACGAAAAAATGCCTGCTTCTTCCGACGTACAAGACGTCGATACTTGCGTACCGTGTCTGGTGTGTTCGAGAGGTGACATCTGGTTTCAAGTCGGAGTTGTCGGCGATAAGCCTTGCACTCCGCATCGTACTAGTTGTTGCAGGGTACAGAACCAAGAGGTGGTGATCTAGTGGACCATGTGGTGTGGGGAAAGATTTGGAGGGCAGCCTCGTGGAGTGTGCGACTAATCAGGGCAGCACGGTCCTCTATGAGTGGTATGTGATCAATGTAGGTTAGGAGTAAATTTAGGCGTCCTGGAACAGCCACCTGTTTTAGGTGAGCAGCAAGTTGGACAGCAAGACCAATGGGTCCGAAGGTCTACTCGACAAATGAAACCGCCAGACAGATTTGTTCCAGGAGCAGATTTTATTATGCTTACAGACTGTGGAGAACCTTCCTGTTACAAGGAAGCCGTGCAAATGCATGATAAAAGGCTATGGGAACTAGCCATGAAGTTTGAAATGGACAGTCTCCATAAAAATGGTACTTGGGAATTGGTGCAGTTGCCTAAGGGCATGAAATTACTGCCATGCAAGTGGGTGTATAGATTGAAAGTCACACTTGGAGCTAAGCCAAGGTATAAAGCCAGGTTGGTTGCCAAGGGCTTTAAGCAGGAGTATGGTGTCGATTTTGATGAGATCTTTTCTCCAGTGGTTAAGATGACCACACTCAGGATTGTACTTGCTTTGGTTGCATGTGAGAATTTGGAATTATGCCAAATGGATGTGAAGACAGCCTTTCTTCACGGTGATCTTCATGAGGAGATCTACACGCAGCAGCCAGAAGGATTTGCAGTCAAGGGCAAGGAGTCACTTGTATGCAAGCTTAAAAAGAGCCTTTACGGGCTGAAACAGGCACCAAGGGAATGGTATAAGAAATTTGATACCTTCATGAAGTCCCAAGGTTTCAGGAGAAGTGATGACGATCACTGCTTATATACCAAAAGGGCTGCAAATGGCAGCTTAATCATTCTCATTTTATATGTGGATGACATGCTTATTGCTGGTAAAGCTCGTAAGGAACTTGATGACCTTAAGAAAAGATTGCATGAGGCCTTTGATATGAAGGACCTTGCTGATGCAAATCACATACTGGGAATGCGGATACGGAGAGACAGGGGACAGCGTTTGTTGTATTTGTCTCAGACCGAATATATTGGCAAAGTATTGCACAGGGTTCATATGGAGGGGGGGAAGACCCTTAGTTCTCCATTGCCTCCATATGTGAAACTCAGTGCAATGGACAGCCCACACTCAGATGCTGATAGGGCTGAAATGGCCAAGATTCCGTATGCTTCAGCTTGTGGCAGTCTCATGTATGCCATGGTTGCTACCAGACCTGATATTGCGTTTGCAGTGGGAGTGGTTAGCAGATATATGGCAAATCCAGGCAAGAAGCATTGGAATGCAGTGAAAGGTATCATGAGATACCTGAAGGGCACACAGGATTTGTGCATATGTGAAACTCAGTGCAATGGACAGCCCACACTCAGATGCTGATAGGGATGAAATGGCCAAGATTCCGTATGCTTCAGCTTGTGGCAGTCTCATGTATGCCATAATTGCTACCAGACCTGATATTGCGTTTGCAGTGGGAGTGGTTAGCAGATATATGGCAAATCCAGGCAAGAAGCATTGGAATGTAGTGAAAGGTATCATGAGATACCTGAAGGGCACACAGGATTTGTGCATATGCTTTGGCAAGCGAGATGCAAAGGTGCATGGTTATGTGGATTCAGATTTTGCTGGTCATCCAGATAACCGGAAGTCTACTACCGGTTATGTTTATACATTCACTGGAGGTGCAGTGTCATGGATGTCAAGGATGCAGCAGTGCATAGCCTTGTCTACCACGGAAGCTGAATATATTGCAGCCACAAAGGCATGCAAGGAGGCCTTATGGTTATCTCGGCTAGTGGGAGACTTGGGCATTACAGGTGATATTCCATTGTTGCATTGTGACAGTCAGAGTGCTATTCAGTTGGCACACAATCCTGTCTTTCATGCAAAGACAAAGCACATTGATGTGAAGTATCACTTCATCAGGGAGGTAATAGATGATAAGCTGATTCAGCTTGTCAAGATTCACACAGATGATAATCCAGCAGATTTGTTGACAAAAGGCTTGCCTACAGAGCGTTTTGCACATTGCCGACAGTTGATGGGTATAGGTTGAGCCTCATTTATTTTTACTTGAGGGCATATTGCCTTTAAGTGGGAGGTTGTTGGGGTAAAGGCACTATGGCCACCCAAGTACAGTTAGTACTTTTATTTGTTAAGTACACTAAGTACGGTGTACTTAGTGTTGTAACCTTATCCTTTCATATAAAAGGTTGACTGTGCGCTAGGGGAGGTACACACATATTTTTATCCCCACACTCTTGTGTTCATCCTGCTTGTGTGTCGGTGTGCTCTCTCTCCCTCGCCACACATTTGATTATCATCTGGAGCAGCCCTCTGACAGCAAACAGGAGCAGCAAGCAGGCTAGCCTTGGGCCTATCCATAGGAGGTGAAGGTGACCCTCAAGGAGCTGCAAACTGAGCTTGAGTGGCAGCCCACCTAGGCTGGTTTCCAGACAGCAAGGTGGAGAAGTTCTTTGGACGAAAAGTCTACTTACGCTCAAGGTGGAGCACGTGGGCTCGAGTCTAGAGATAGCCAGCACATAGGAGTACCTTGTGGTAAGATCAGAGGACCACACCATTGGTGGGACTCTGAATCTCTCTCTTTTGTATTGTGTCCATAGCTTTGGACGGAAATATATTATTTTGGTGGTTTCTCTATCTGGCTAGTTCATTGTCTATTGATGAGTCTGCACATCTATTTTATGCACATAAGTTAAGAAGTTCGTGATTCCACACCCCACACGCACACTGTGTGAGCTCCTGGGCCTATCAGTCTTCTGCTGTGCGTACCCTCTATTGGGTCATTTCTAACATCAGTATATGCCAACATTCCCCAGATTTCTCTTTAAAGCTCTTCGTTACGCTATGTGTAATCAAGGAAATGCTTGGCACGATCCCATGGTTTTCAATCCAACAAAGCTTTTCATATGCACTATTCTCTTGTGGCACTAGTCAACATAGAAACAGAGATAGTATTCCGTCCCTTCCCCAATAAGATTTAACTGCGTGATCCAGAGTTTCTCTAACAAAAGGCTTGAATATGATGCTTACACCGCATGTAGGGGAGCTAGAAGTGTCTAAGTACACCCCTATGAACATCTTAATAATGGATAGTGTGGGATATTCAAAGCTGGGCCCTTTGACTCCCTAGTGTTTGCACCCTCGAGTCTACTTTTCAAGTCTCGCCTATGGATGTTGTGGGACTTTTTTATCATGAGGCATCCGAACGGGTGGTTGGGCTCTGTCCAAGATTAATCATGATGAGTAATGTCTCTAGAGCATGCCCTTGGCATGCTCATCTCGAGGCGTCGCAAGGCTGCCTGATGCTGTGAAGCGGCAATAACAGATTCCCAAATGGGACATACGCTCGTTGGCCCTATTTTTGTCTTCATGCTTGTGTTGTGCGTCTAGAGGTTAGACTCATGGGCATGTGTCCGACGTTACCCACTATGTGGCCTCCTATGTGAAGCAGAATGTGTAATCTGCTGATGTATGTACTCATGGTCCGGTGATGGTTCATAACTAAGACCTGTACCTCCAAAAGAACACATTTCCGATCCGAATAGTCAAATGACTTTACTCCTTCCTAAAATCCTTGCTCGAAGAGGCAGTAAAATCTCCCACAGATCTCATCATATCGAGGGCCTCTCATGATCCACCTCATGCATGTTAAAAAGGGTGCAGAGTTTGGCTCACAATGATGGCGGATAGCGTCAACCTCTCACTTAGTCTCAAATGTATTGTAGATTCATTGTGTGGGCAGCTGAGTTAATGCATTTTTATGAATTGTAGCTAGTAAAGGGATTTCTCTATCTGCACCAATTTGAAGGGCACTACCTGCCTAGTAGGCCTCTCATTTTCTTTGGCCTTTATATACCTAGATGAATCCAGGAACATTCCCAAACTCATCCTCTAAAAACACAACATAGTGCAGTTTCAATCTCACGAGAGTCACTCATAAGATTGAAAACCATAAACTCCATCACGCATAGCAGGGACTAGCTACTATGACATCCCCACTAACGTCATCAGCGCCCAACAGTGGATGTAGACCATAGTATAAAAGTATGCTCTCACACATACAAATCCACACACCCACACATACTTGAGCATCCATTTATACGAAGTCTTCGTACTGAGTTTCTATCGGCACTCCGGAGGTGAAGGGCAAACTCAGCCATGATGAAGGCTAGCACTAAAGGAGAAGGCTGAAGAAAGTTAACAGAAGAAGAAAAGCAGTTGAAGGTTTAAAAGGGGCATGGAAAAAGGAGAGCATATCAGATTAGATCCAAAAAAGGAGAGCATATCAGATTAGATCTACACAAGACACATCTCTCGTCCAAGAATAATCAACAGTGGTAACATGTTGATCACATCAGGGTAAACTAATGCTACAGTGCCAAATGATGCAAGACTTGCCTAAATTGTTGTAAGCCTCAGCATAGGAAGGATTTGACATTATAGCCTTCTCAATCATGCTTGCTGCTGCATCCATCTTACCCTGCATGAGAATTTGAAAGAACACAACTTCAGAAGGAAGTCTTAATCTATATCAAACATATTGCAAATCAGAGGAAACACTTAATCTATATCAAACATACTGCTATCTACTCTACCATTACTAAAATAGGGTTTGTAAAAAGAGCTCACCTGGACCGTATAAACCACCCCGAGATTGTTGAGAGACTGAGAAAAGTTTGGCTTGATTGAAAGAGCCATCTGCACAGCAACAACGAAATTTAAATTCTTGAGCCCCTACACAATGAGTGGCTAAATCAACCATCACTGCTCAAAAAGCACTTCACATGTCTTGCAAACCAATAGACAGCATCTACAACCCAATACAATTCATGTCCAAATGGAAAACACAACCTCATGCAGAATGCACACATCCAAAGCTGGACTCCATGAGAGAACCCTTGCTTTTGCTATTAGGTTCCATTTGCTATTAGGGACAATGTGAAGTAGATCTTCCAAAAATTCAACACTTCTCAAGCAAAAGGAAGACGTGGTAAGACCTGGTAGCATTCAACCGCCTTGTCAAGGTTGTCTCTATCCTTGTAAATTACTCCAAGGTTGTTGCATGCCTCCGCACAGTGTGGATTGAAATGCAGTGCAAGCTCATACATAACAATTGCCTGCAGTCAAAGTTTTTCTATCAGAAAATGGAAATCAAGTTCCAAAATTATGTCTTCATACTTGATGCCCGAACAACGAGAACAACCAAAAACCTGCAATTTGCAAAACCAAGTAAGTTGAATTTAACAAAATAAGAAAAAAGAGCAGAAGGGGGCAGGGGAAAACACGGGAGGAGAGGGGAGGAAACCCTAGTTGCTCAAACCATCTCACTGTATGCGCAAACCAGCATCTCTCGTCCCCTGCCTCTGATAACGCCATGGAGGAAGACAGTGCTATCCACGGTAGACTGCTACGCGCAGAGGTGTCATCTCCATACATCCGGTTCCACCCTCAGCTACCTTGGTCGCCATCTGGCAGGACATCATCTACACCCTGCGCTCCACTTGGGAGCGTGGGACCTCGGGCTCTAGGGCAACTATCGTGAGGCGCGCACGTTTTTGCAAGGCTTGGCCTGCAGGAATTTTCTTCATGTTCACTCCGCGAGGGATTCACTGGTTGTACAGCCCCCCCACCTAGCTGTTAGCCCCTGTACCAGAGATTCCCTAGGCAGTGAGCTGGGTTTCTCTAGAATAGGCTGGTTTTATTCTTTCAGCCTTTATCCAGTTTTTTCTATACTAAGCACCTTCGGGGCTGCTGTTCTGTATGAAGTTTTCAAGCATTAATAGAAGGTTCCTTTCTTTGCCAAAAAAGGTACGATTCGTGACGTCATGAGTATAAAGTCAGAATGCTTCAAGCCATAGACTTCATGCATAGTGTGGATCACATCTTAAAACAATAATCGAGCATTAATAGAAGGTTCCTTTCTTTGCAAAAAAAGGTACGATTCGTGACGTCATGAGTATAAAGTCAGAATGCTTCAAGCCATAGACTTCATGCATAGTGTGGATCACATCTTAAAACAATAATCAAAATACGTGTATGTCATGAGAATGCATGTGTCATGTGCGCTCACGCGGGCGCATGTGTGCTTTTCACTTCTCCAAAGACAGATGACAGACCCCGTGACAATAAGCTACCATACATACTGACACAGACAATAAGACTTGCACTCCTCCTTGCCCCAGCTCTTGCAGTCTCAATCAGACCTTAAAAGTTTGTACTAGCAAAACCCTTAGAAAGATGGACATAGAAACAGCCAACAACTTACCATGTCGAACTTCAGCATTTCTCCATATGCTACTCCCAGATTATATAAGGCATCTGCATAATGCCAGTTGTACAAAAGGGCTTTCTTGTAATATGCAACCCCTTGATGTATATCTCCTTCGAGCTTTACCTGCAAAGAAAACAGCACAGACTGTAAACCAAATATAACAAATAAGGATGCAATACAAGTCATGTACACCTGGATGAATCCAGTAAGATGGCCAAACCCATCCTTGTAAAACAATACAAGCAGTGCCATTTTTGGCTCATGATAGTCACGACTAGCTACTATGGCATTCAACATCAATGCCATCAGCACCCAACAGTTGGAGCAGACCATAGTACAAATGCTCTCAACATACGTATCCAAACACCTACACAAAATTCAGCATCTACTTATAGAAAAGTCTTTTGTACTAGAATTCTCGAGGTGAGGGGCAGACTCAGCCATAACAAAGGCCAGCACTAAAGGAGAAGGCTAGCATTAAAAGTCAGTTTAAACTAATGAAGCATATAAATTTTTACTCAAGACGCATCTCCAAGATTAAAGGAAGCATAGCAATTTTTCTTTAGATGCATCTCCAAGATTAAAGGAAGCATATAAATTTCTCTTTACATGCATTCTCTAAGATTGGCCTGCAATTAGCAATTATTATTTACCTATGCCTGGTAAGTTGAGCAAGATGGTTACCTTAGCTAAGACTGAACATTGTAGATATTCTAGCAACTCTTCATCAAACGCTCAGAAAAAACTCTCACGACATACCTTGGTTCCCAAGTCTGTTAGAGCTATGGCCATGTTGTTCTTAGCAATTTCAAAGTTTGGAGAGACAGCCAAGCACCTGTCAGATCATTTGATTCATACGTCTATCAGACAATTCATTAAAGTATAAGAACAAACGATCAGTCAAGCAGCTTTTAAAAACAGAACATGCCTCTCGTAGCAAGCAATGGCTGCTTCCAAGTCTCCACGATTCTTGTAAATAACCCCCATATTGCAATATGCTTCTGCATACATGGGCCTATGATGGGCTGCTTTTTCATAGCACTGCAGAGCTAGATCATACTGCACCATCTCTGAATAGACCACCCCTAAGTTGTAATAAGCAGGCTGCACCAACAACAGTTTGCCACAAGGTACCAGCACGTTTGAAGGCTAGGGTCATGACTTTCCAAAGTTTCAAGGACGCTCAGAAAACAACAACAATTATCTTCTACTCTAAAAAGCTAACTTTTGAGACATTTCAATCGCATTAGGCTTTCAAAAACACATCACTTTTTAACACACAAGTTGTTACCAAATGCCAACAAAAGGTGCACTTTGAAGTTTGAACACTTTGCTATACTCACTGCATAGCTGCCATCTGCTTTCAAGGCCTCATAGTATTTTTGAAGCCCATCTTGAACATTTCCTGACAGTTTTAGGCTTGTCCCAAGATCCGTCAAAGCCATTGCAAGGTTCTCAGAGGCAGGTTTGTAACTTGGATCAGCAACTAAGGCTTTCTGACAAGTCTACATACGAAGCCACACCCAAAATAAAAAAGGGAAACAAACGATCAGTACTTGATGTGAGAACTGTGAAAACATGTCATAGCTCCAAGGCAAACAAAACCTCAACCATAGACAATATATTAACATGAATCTAGCATGGTGCAGCAAAATGTTTTCTCCTTTGAGAACAGCTCCTGGAGGATGATCTCCTTCATGCCAATGTGACATTCTTACTCTTCATTGATCCATACATTTGTGAAGCAAATGTTCGATTCATAAGAAAGTAATTGGAACACATAATGTGAAACTGGCCTACCTGTTTCTGTCTCAAAGGTAGAACAACAGCTCACTACCTTCGTCAATACTTAGAAAAACATAATGTCCAAAATGGTTTACCATGTTTCTGTTAGAAAATACCCAACAGAGGGTACGCACAGCGGAAGACTTATAGTAATGCCCAATTAGCTCACACAGTGTGCGGTGGGTGTGGAATCACAAACTTCTTTACTTATGTGCATCACATAGATGTGCAGACTCATCAATAGACAATGAACCAACCAGATAGAGAAACCACCAAAATATATATTTCCGTCCACAAATATGGACACAATACAAAAGAGAGAGATCCAGAGTCCCACCAATGATGTGGTCCTCTGATCTTACCACAAGGTCCTTCTCCTATCTGCTGGCTATCTCTAGACTCGAGTCCGCGTGCTCCACCTGGAGCTTCTGTAGACTTTCCGTCCTTTGACCTCAGCTCCTTTCTGCCCTAGAAGACAGCCAAGGTCTCAGCCTCACACTGAGCTAAGTCTGCAGCAACACTGGTACTCCTTCAGCTTCTGGATGTAGGCCCCAAGGGTTGTGCTCTGCTGCTCCTTTCTGCTCTGCTGGAAGCTGCACTGCTGGATGCTGAAATGAGGCAAGAGCCTCTCCTTTTATAGGCCTAGGGCCTTGCTGAAAAAACCGACCAGCCTGCAGCAGACTGGCCGACCAGTCTGTGGCTGGTCCAGCCCTATAAGGGCTCACAACCCAGGGCTTTTATGGCCCAAACTTCCAGGGCCTTTGGCCCTCCATTCAAGGCAGGGGTCCAGCCTATATAAGGCATGCCTTCTGCCCACAGACAGTCACATTTGCTGCTCCGCATCTGCGCCTGCACATCCTGCCATAACTGCGCCTCTGCCAGGCCCTCTCCCAGTTCTGTACAGCCCTCTCCCAGTTCTGTACAGAGCCGTACACCCTGTAGATGTCAGCGCCATGTGATCGCTATTTATTCCGGGTTCCTTGTGCTGGCTATTGCTTCGCCTTTTGCTGCTGCAGATCCATCCTAGCTCCAGGTATCCTCCATCTCTTTGATTCTTGCCCACATGGCATCCAATCAGATGCCCATGTGACAGACACTCAAACCCTAGGTTCACCCCTCCCATGCTCTCCTCATATGGGGGCTTACAGATGCGGAGGTGACCTTTCCAACACCCCCTCTCACCGACACATCTCGGCCCAATGTCAACGCGTCGATGACGATGCTCCAGTAACTCCCTGGTCGTAGTCCTCTGGAACTTTTCGGCGTCAAAATCTTTTCCTGGCTTCACCCAGTGGCTCCTACTTCACCACGTTCGGTTCCGCTTCCGCACACCATCCTGGTACACAGGTCCATCTTTGGTACCACCTCCTTCAGTCACGTTCCCGCCTCTGAACTCGAGCAATCCAACCGTCCTGATCTTCCAGTCGTCCCCCTCATAATGAGTGAACAACCTGGAGTCTTCCAAGCACCATGCTCTGAGAGTCTGTTTCAACCCGTCCTTCCAGTGGCAAGGTCTGCAACCAATTAATATTTCCAGATAACCTGGACCATGAACTCTCGCTGAGTTCTCAAGCAGGTACTCTTCTGGCTTCAGTACTCTTTGACCATCACCTTCTAGCAATCTGTGTCCAAGATTTATAGAAGCACCAATACTTCCCCTTCTGCCTTCGAAGAAGGCCAATTCCTTCCAATCTCTTATCACCTGAGACAAATGACGAGCAGAGTCTCTCCACAGCATGCTATAAAGGCTCAAATGCAGAATATCAAATACATACCAGACTGTTGTACTGCCTGAATGTTCGCTCTGAAAGCAAACTCTCATTGAGGCACCCACCAAGCGCTTGTGTAATCCTGTACTCTCCCCTTCTGAACTCCAGCATCCATCTAACCATGAGACCCCAGGGCCTTCCATGGAATCCACCGTCGTGTCAGTGTCAACGGCCACACACCTGGAAGGTACCAAGCGCTCCATGCTATCCTTCACCTTCACAAAGGCATCAAACTCCTCGTCGACCCACATCTCTATGTCAGACATCCTCACTGTGATTTCTGGATCAACATATCTGACCTCGGTAACACTCGGTGATGTCACCAGGAACAACTCTTTGATTACCACATTTGCTTTGGCCTCTCCCTATGAATCTGAGTCAAACTCCTTTTTGTTTTTCAAATCCGCCTTTTTCTTTCTACAGTCCTTTGCAAAATGTCCTGGCGTATCACAGTAGAAACACTTCTTCTTATGCTTCCTCTTCGAAGTCCCCTCGTCGTCAAAGTCGTCTTTCTTGGACTTGCCACCGTTAGGCTTGCCCTTTCCTTTGCCAGCGGAATCCTTCGCCAACATCGCCTTGTCGTCTTTGTCCTCGTTGTAGAGTTTCTCCTGAGCTTCCTCCTGTAGCAGTAACGGACCCAACTCCTCAAACGTCAGAGGTTTGGTCCTCTGTCCTGCTGTCACAGCCGTAACAAAGCTCTTGAAACTCCGAGGCAGTCTCCTCAGTACCATCAAGGCCAAATGGCATGAGTCTATCTTCTGACCAATTGCTACCAGCTGATCCCTCACCACCTTGACCTTCGTCAAATGGCTATGTATTGTATCTCCTTCTTCCATATCAAGATTGTAGAGTTGATGCTGAAGAAGCACAATCCGGGAGGTATTGTCTGTCTCGTACAGATCCTTCAGGGTGGCCCACGCCTCTACTGACGTCTCGACCAGCTGGATATGCGGAAGAACGGAGTCCGCCGTAGTCCCTATGATTATTGCCAGGGCATGGGCATCTCTGTCTTCCCAAGCTTCAAGCTCCTCTCTGTCTACTGCCATGAGTATCTCCCCTTTTCTATCCACTATGTCCTCCGGCTTCAACTCCACTCCCGTGGTCAGCTTCCACAACTTCCGAGCCACTAAATGACTCCGGATCTTCACTTTCCAGATCGGGTAATTAGTCCCGTCCAGGTTCCCAGACTCTCCAAAGTTAGGGATAGTGAAAGAGAGAGAACTGGGGGAGGAGGAAGAGAAAGCAGGGGCTGAAGAGGCTATAGAGGTCGACATCTCTGCTGTTTATACCACACAGCAAAGTCAACCAAACTCAATTTCAGTAAACCAGAACTCTGAAAGCACCTGACTGAACCTGAGTCACCCTCCTTCTCGCAAGGGCACAATCCTCCAGTCATGGAAGTCGATTCCCTAGAGCTTCTGAATCAAGGTCGTCCTTCAGCAAGGTCCCTGCCCTTAGGCTACCACACCTGTGAGCCTCCTACTTGGGCTCTGATACCATGTTAGAAAATACCCAACAGAGGGTACGCACAGCGGAAGACTTATAGTAAATGCCCAAGAGCTCACACAGTGTGCGGTGGGTGTGGAATCACAAACTTCTTTACTTATGTGCGTCACATAGATGTGCGTCCACAAATATGGACACAATACAAAAGAGACAGATCCAGAGTCCCACCAATGATGTACCACAAGGTCCTTCTACTATATCTGCTGGCTATCTCTAGACTCGAGTCCGCGTGCTCCACCTGGAGCTTCTGTAGACTTTCCGTCCTTTGACCTCAGCTCCTTGCTGCCCTAGAAGACAGCCAAGGCCTCAGCCTTACACTGAGCTAAGTCTGCAGCAACACTGGTACTCCTTCAGCTTCTGGATGTAGGCCCCAAGGGTTGTGCTCTGCTGCTCCTTTCTGCTCTGCTGGAAGCTGCACTGCTGGATGCTGAAATGAGGCAAGAGCCTCTCCTTTTATAGGCCTAGGGCCTTGCTGAAAAAACCGACCAGCCTGCAGCAGACTGGCCGACCAGTCTGTGGCTGGTCCAGCCCTATAAGGGCTCACAACCCGGGGCTTTTATGGCCCAAACTTCCAGGGCCTTTGGCCCTCCATTCAAGGCAGGGGTCCAGCCTATATAAGGCATGCCTTCTGCCCACAGACAGTCACATTTGCTGCTCCACATCTGCGCCTGCACATCCTGCCATAACTGCGCCTCTGCCAGGCCCTCTCCCAGTTCCGTACAGAGCTGTACACCCTGTAGATGTCAGCGCCATGTGATCGCTATTTATTCCGGGTTCCTTGTGCTGGCTACTGCTTCGCCTTTTGCTGCTGCAGATCCATCCTAGCTCCAGGTACCCTCCATCTCTTTGATTCTTGCCCACATGGCATCCAATCAAATGCCCATGTGACAGACACTCAAACCCTAGGTTCACCCCCCCCCCCATGCTCTCCTCATATGGGGGCTTACAGATGGGGAGGTGACCTTTCCAACAGTTTCTCTCTGTCTCAAGGGTAGAACAAAATGCTCACTGTCTTCACTCAAACCCAAGGTCTTTCGACTACAAGTCTCTTTCCAATAGTTTTTATGATTGACTCAGATGAAGTTTACTTGCTTCGCAAATCCCAGGTAGAAAATGGACAAATAACTGGCTGATGCTCTAGAAAGACATCAGCCCTTTGGAGAACTCCAATTTTTAAGCCGATACAATCAGAATTACCCGTTGTTTGAATGGGGCTTTATCACCAAAACAACAAAGTAGTGACTCTTTCTGCTGCTCCTATGCCCATTCACACTGAACCCTGCCCCCATTTCTCTTCCTGATCGAAAGAGCATCATCATTAAACCATGTAACAAAGTCACAAAAGACTAATAAGGCCATCTACTTGATGCATTATTTCAAATATTCTAACTGGAAGCCTACAAGATTCTAAACAAATGTAAGCCAAGCTTATCACTATACATTCAAACAGAGTGCTTGGTGTCAGAGATATCAGTGCTTGCTGTAGCACCTGACGCAGCGACAGATGGCGAACCCTCTTCGAATTTCATAGCTCTCCAAATTTCATAGCAGAAGCAGCTCTGGATGAGCACAAGTCTTCCAGCAAATGCTGGGCAAAATACAGCCAGGAGAGGCTGTCAGATGACTGAGAAAGGAAGGGCAGATTGATGCTGAAGTGCTGTTCCTACATGCCTCAAAGAGGGCTTCAGTGGGATAGAGGATGCCCTAGCATATGTGCCCTTTTATAAGGCTGGAGTGGCCAGGGTTCAGGACGACCTGAACGCCTATATAAGGGGGTCGGGTCAAATCCAACCAGACCTATAGCCCGACTGGGTCTGTAACAGAACCTAAAACCCTGTACCACACCCAACCTGATCAGAACTTCAACCCGACCTAACAGGTCTGCAACCTGTTAATGGTCAGGTTAACTAGACCTGCTGGTCGGTTGACCTAACAGGTCTGCTAACCTGTTCCCAGTAGATCAGAGCAGCTTGGCTGGCCTGTCGGGTGCAATACCTCCCCACCTATGAGCCCTCATACGAGAAGGACATTAGGGGAGATGTATTTAGGGCCCTGGAAGACGGCTACCGTTACGGCCCTTTTATAGGACTGGAGTGGCCAGGGTTTAGGTCAACCTGAACCCTATTTAAGGCAGTCAACCAAGGCGGATACGACCAGACCTATTGTCCCGACTGGGTCTGTAACAGAACCTACCACCCTGTACCACACCCAACCTGGTCAGAACTTAAACCCGAACTGGTCAGGCTAACACAACCTGCTGGTCGGTTGACCTAACAGGTCTGCCAACCTGTTTCCAGCAGATCAGAGCAGCATGGCTGGCCTGTCAGGTTGCAGTACCTCTCCACCTATGAGCCCTCATATGAGGAGGACATTAGGGGAGGTGTACCAGCAGCTTAGGGCCCTGGAAGAGGGCTACCGTTCAGACAGCAGCAGGCCCTTTTATAGGGCTGGAGTGGCCAGGGTTCAGGACGACCTGAACCCTATTTAAGGCAGTCGACAAGAATCAGATCTGACCAGACCTATAGCCCCAACTCGATCTATAACAGATATACCTAGATGGATCCAGGAACATTCCCAAGCTCATCCTCTAAAAACACAACATAGTGCAGTTTCAATCTCATGATAGTCACTCATAAGGTTGAAAACCATAAACTCCATCACGCATAGCAGGGACTAGCTACTATGACATCCCCACTGATGTCATCAGCGCCCAACAGTGGGGTATAAAAATATGCTCTCACACATACAAATCCACACACCCACACATACTTGAGCATCGATCTATAACAAAACCTACCACCCTGTACCACACACAACCTCGTCCACTTCGTGCATATGTGTCTTTCAAGCACTTTGTAAACATGAGGACTTTTCACATCATTTCGGCAATCCATTTAAGTGTGGAAGTTCACAACTATGATGCCACTTTTTGAAGGCATGTAGGTTCTTGCCAATATTTCCTAGTCACACATGGTAAGTGAGCTCTTTTTCATCAAACTTCCTGTTTTCAAGAGCTATCACCTAATTACTTGTACCACTGGCGACAGAGATGTACGACAATTGCAAATAGCAAGGTGAGCAACAAGATGGGCAAAGTTGCTTCTGTTGGCAAAGTGTTGAGCAGCTTGATATGACCAGCCTCCTAATTGTTTCGCCCTACACTATTGCATCTAAAATACACCGTACATGTCTGTTGCGTTGACATTCGCCACATCTCACTAGTTGGTTTATGCTTATGCTAATTATTTGCCACATTCTGATTGAGATGTAGAGGAAAAGCTTGGCTAGCGATTGGCTTGCTTGCACTGATGGCAAGGTTGACAACCCGGTTCCTTGCACATATACTTGGCGATGGCTTGGGCAACTGTTTGTGCCTTTGTCATTGTTTTGCCTTGTTTGCACTGTAGATTGCCATAAATGCCTAGGAAGAAGTGGTGAAGCGAGCTGAAGGTAGGGAATGAAGAAAGAGGTAAAAAGAACCAACTCAGGCTCTACAAATAGTCCTAGAAGCCAAGTCTCAATGAGAAACGGCAAAGTCCGTAAAAGGATGGGGCATTGTCGCAGTCCGGAACATCTTACACAAGTACCCTGACCTGTTATAGCATTGATTGATGGTGTCATCAGGGTTAGGCCTATCCCAAAAGTAATTTAGGATCATATTCACTTATGGCTCTTTACATTCTTGTAGCCTCGAAAGATTACTACCAATTCTGCATTGTAAGTCTGGTGTGCCATCAGCTATCCTTGCATTGTGAGACATTCTGGCCCTAAAGGCAGCAACTCTCACTCTGCATGCAGGAACAACAGGTGTGCATTTGCGGTGCGCACACCGATGCCACATGTGCAAGTCCATGTCCGCATGTATGTGTGAGAGGTAACTTTGTTGCTGCCTGGACTGCTGATCGCTGCTGGCTGACTACCAGTCTTCCCCATCATCCTACGCATGTAGCAGCTGTTTCTCTAATGCATGTCTCACAGGCTGTGGCCTGCACTTGGTGGCTGGTTAGCCACCATACTGATCGCCCTATTGCTGCTCCTCGCCCTTCATAGTCCACAAGTCCTGTGGCAGCCCTAAAGAGTAGTGCATGTTGGACGGCACGGACAAAACTAACCAATGTTGAAGCACTGTATTCTTCAATTCCCAAGACATTCAAAACATACGAATATCATAGCAAAAATACCCTTCCTATAGTCTGCAGTGGTTGCCTTTGTGCATTTATTTCAGATAATGACTACAACTTCACTTCTACAACAACAATGATCGATACACAATACGCAAACATGAAACAACTCCCATAGATTTTTAGCTTTTATGTTATTTAAAGAAAATAGGTGAACAGAAAATGACAATACAGATATATTCTCAAAACTCCTAACTACCTTGACGAAAACCCTGAGAGAGACTATCACATGGTTAATCCACCCATCTAAACCTTCTGCAGATTAAATACTGCTTTGTTGTCCACCAAATAAGAATATAAAGTATGTACAGAGCCCCATTTCCCACTTTATGATGTGAGAAGGCTATCTGCAGAGCCCATCAAAATAAGAAAATATAAAATCACCAGACCCCCATCAAAATAAGAAAGAGTAAATTATGCTGTTCACGATGCAAAAAATGTATCATCCACCAATCAAAATAATATTATGATGGCAAAACTCATATCATCACTACATAGATACTCGTGAAAAGATGAAGACCCTTGACACATTATTCAAACATTGTGGAGAAAAAGCATTGCATCTATTATTAAATCCATAAAAACAGCAGGTTCAAGCTGCATAAATACCTCCGCTGCTTCCAGCAAATGTCCTTCTTCTCTGTATAGTATCCCACAGTGAGTGAGTGCACAAGCATTTTTGGGGTCGAGTTTCAAAGCGTCTTTGAAGCATTCAAACGCCTGCCTAGAAAATCCTTGCATTTGGAGACAAATGCCCCGCCCTACATGTGCTTCTACACTCCGGGGTTCAGCCTCTAGTATATTCTCGTATAGAGCAAGTGCCTCAGCAAATTTGTTGCGTGATCGCAAGATTTCTGCATAGGAGAGACCATCTTTTCCACCAATCCGGTGAGATGTTGAAGGGTTGGTTGCAGGAGTTGCGTTTGTCACAGAAAAGCTTGTATTGCCATTTGAAACCAAGGCAGGAGAGCTACGCCGTTTTATTCTCTGACTTTCGTTACTGCTTTCTCTCTCCCTCACTCCATTTGCCACCTGAGATTGACCAATTTGTGACTCTGGCCATGCCATGACAGGCCCAACGCTGCTCTTCATTTCTTCTTGCAGGCCATCACATATCAGCTCCGTTCCTGCACAGAGTACTTCAACCATGTATGATTAGATCCAGCATTGTTTGCGGAAGACTTCAGACCATAGATTAATTAAAATTAATCCCAAAATACGAAAGCCACAAAATTTTCATATCTTTCTTTCCCAGAACTGCGTTCCTAATTGATAATGCGCAGGTTGAAAAGTTGTTCATGTAGGTCTGTAAAGTTAATTGTCCAGCGCAAGGCTAGGAAGGTAGACCGTATTGAGGGATTAGCGACTCTGACAAGGGCAACTACTGTTCAGACCTTAGAATACCACGAAGAATCCTGGAAGTACAAAACACAAAACCTAGTTTCAGTTCCGATATCGTACTTTAGATACCTGGCAAATTTAAAGGTTATAAATACTTGCAGGAGAAGCGCACCGAGATCGCTGATAAACGATCCCGTAATCCCAGTTTCCTGTGTGCCGCTTTTAGCTGAAATGGTAGGGAAATGGAAAGGGGACAAGAGGAAGCCTTTCAAAGCCACAACACCAAAAGTAAAGAAAGGGTACCACATTGTCTTAACTAAAGGGGGCAAAGAGCAAACAAGAACTATGCACCTCTAGCATATTTCTTCAGCGTCGATCACCCAAGCCAACACCATCTGGCGTAGCAACATAAATTTCAACGGTAAAGCCTTAGTGTGCAATGCTGCAGCCTTTGGACGTCACAATTCAGGCTCGGGGACAGCAGAACTAGCGAGCAGAGAAGCGGTAGAGGGGAAGGAGCAAGCAAAAGCGAGCGGGAAGTCGTAAAGGGGGGAAAGGGAGGAAGGAAAGGGCAGGAGAGGAGGGAAGGGAAGGGAAGAGGACTTACCAGCAAAGCGTCTCTGCCTGTGCGACCCCGACTCCGGTGAAAACGATGAAGACGATGATGATGATGCTGAAGGTACTGCGAATGCTGCTGCTGCTTCGAGTTTGCTCCGGGGATGAAGAGGAAGAGAAAAATGTCGATTGAAGACGAAGAAGACGAAGCAGCAGCAGCAGGAGCAGCAGAGCAGGAGTTTGTGAAGAGATTGCTTGTTTTCCCGGGAAGAGGGTGCCCTTTCCCTCCTGGAATAGCGTCCGCCCCTCCCATTCCCTCTTTACCGGCCCCTCCCGGTCATCCCGGTCCCCTCGTTTCCCACTCCCTGTCGTCGGTTGCATTGGCTTTTATTACTCCTCTTCATTCCCACTTTCTCGCTCCCCCTAGGGAAGGAGGATTTTCGGTGACCTGCCGGAGCCGGAACCCGACCGGATTCCAACCGGGAAAGGGCTACACGTGGCCCTTCTCGAGCATCAAGGTGAACTTGAAGGCGGAGTTTTTGATTTTCTGGTTAGGTTTTGCTGGAGTTTTGTGTATTTGGATTCCTTAAGTTTTGATGAAGGACACGGATGCCCTATGGATCCAAAACTTTGACGCTAAAGGAAACAGCCTTCAAGGCCATTTTTCAGCTATGTCTAGGCCAAATCTGATGATCTACTAAGCTAGTCATTGAATTCCACCTTCCTATTCGTACCTTGAACATGCAACGACTTGTGATAGTAATGGTCAATCAAATGGTGGGGATGCACCACTAACAAATTTGGAGACTAAAGGAGACATCCTCCAAGGCAACTTATTTTTGTTTTTGAGAGAAAAAGTGTATTTTAAATTAGAAATAAAAAGGAAAGATATAGCTACAAGAGCTTAAAACGGGTTACAATACATGACCCAACATCTTGGTTGCCATAAGCAGAGTTTCATCTTTTCTCCCAAAGGAAAAAAGAACGTTGATGGGGCTTTTTTGTGCGATAGATATCTTTTTGTATCGGATGAAAATGCTATGTAGATCATAGATAAGAGCACTCATGTGTAAGAGGAAGTAGCACTGATAGGCACATGTGTAGCTAGCATGGATAGGGTAGGAGATGATAGCTATTGTATAGCATGACAATAGTCTCTTTTATTTTTTGAGACAATGTTTTGTATTGACTATATACATATATAGTCAATACATTTATCAATGTATGGGGAGACATACTACTTCATAAATAAATCTTTGTTTGTATAAGAACCCTGATTGGAGGAAGTGATGACAAAGACTTAGAGCACCAACATTCACTACCATAGCTAATTTAAGAACTAGAAATATTATAATACTAACAAGTAGTGGCCCTATTAGAGGACTTACAAGTACTAGAACTCTAACAAGTTCTAGCACATCTCTAACCAACACTACTAGAACACTAACAAGCATAAGCAGAGCACTACTAAAGCACCAGCAACAAGCACTAAGCACTATTAGAGCACTACCAAGCACTAGTAACAATAAAGCAGTACCACTATTAGAGCACTAACAAGCAGTAGTAATAGCATAGCTTTGATCAGCACTATTAGAGCTACACTAACAAGCATAAGTACAACACTAAGTAGAGCTACCTTGCACTAGCACACACTACCTAGCACTAGCACTAACATGCACTAGCTTTACTACTAGCACTAACAAGTAGTAGCACCAGTAGAGCACTAACAAGTAGTAGCATAACTCTGACTAGCTCTATTAGAGTTACACTAACAAGCATAAGTACATTACTAAGTAGCACTACTTTGCACTAGCACACACTACCTAGCACTAGCACTAACGCCAATGAGACGATTGGATAGCCATTGGAGCTTGGATGTGGACTTTGGATCTTGCATTTAGCACAAGGAATGGATGGTGAAGTGTGTGACGACTATGTGCTCTCAAAGGGATTCTAGTAGTGGAGGGGCAGTGAAATGGGGAAAGATGTGGTCACCAAGGAAGCTGAAGGAGAACCCATGCTTTTTCGGAAGGACCAACGATAAGAAGTACTTCGCATGGCCACAACAGAGGGTAGAGGACCACAAAAAGAGTGGAAAAGTGAAGTAAAAAGAGAGGCTCCCATTGGTGGAAAAAAGGAGCCAATCAATGGGCAAGGAGTTGCATGGAAAAGTAACGGATGAGAAGTGAAGGAGTTGAAAATCAAACTACCAATTGGCCATCCATAAGAAGGGCAACCATTGCTTGTCTCGTAAGGTAGAGGGCAGTTGATCGTGTGTAGTGACAAGTTAGTGTTCTTTCAATTACGGTGGGAGATGCCCATCTTGTTTTGTTGTTTTGGTCTAGAGGTCAGGAGGCTGGCTGATTCTTGTGCAAAATTTTGCTCGCTAAACGAAGATAAGAGGTTGTTTGGTTGGCAACCCTACATGTGGGCTCTTATTAATTGCTTGTGGAGGTTTTGTGAGTTTACAAAGTGAGAGGGAAGGCAGCCATGCAGGGTTCTACACTTGAGATTTTAGCGACCTAGGTGACCAAATTTCAAGACGTATCAGGCAGTGAGGAGCTTGCTGTGGGGGAAGTGCTATTGTTCTTGGTGTCTGGTTCAAGAGGTGCTCTAAGTACACGACAAGCATAGGAGACGGGGCCACAATCTTGATCGAAGCGAAGATCGCATGTTGACTGATGTGGTTGTAACAAGCCAAGGAGGTATTTCAGTTGTGTCGACCGTGTGTGGATTGGAGGTTGCTTCGGCAAGATTGCTTGTTAAGTGCATGATAATATCTGCCAGCAACAAGTTGAACGCTGTTCTACGTACAGCAAGAAGTTTGCTTATGCTTTTCAAGCGAGCTTTCAGACATGTCTATTTCATGTGTAAGCGAGAGCAGGACTGAAGGGGAATTGAGTGGAAAACAGGGAGATGCAAGGTGTACAACAGAATGGAAGGCATAGGCGGAATATCGAAGGGCGAGCAACAGAGGCGAATTCAAGGTGGATGATGGTGAACTACGAACAACAAGCGGATTGAAGGCAAAGCAAGAGGCAAATTGAAGACAAACTGACGTCAGAGACAGATTGAAACCATCAAGCGAGCAATTGTTATGTGGGCTAGTAGAGGTAGTTGACTCACTTGCAAGAAATAATCGAGTCTTTTGATGGGCTTGTGTGAGTGACAAGGCACACCTTTGCCTCTAAGCAACTATCTTTTGGTTTGTTTGGAGAAAAGGGAAGCTTATGGCATGATTCTCATGTGCTTGGTGACTAGTTTAGTTGCTTGTGGACTTTCACTTGGTCAAATGGCAAGGCTTTGGGAAGCATGTTGAACTAGCCTTTTGTCAATAATAGTAAGTGGTGAATTTTTTGAAGAGGGTTGCTTTGGTTGTCCCTAGTGGAAAAAGGTAGGTTGAACATTGGAAGCAAGGTCCAAGGTTCCATCCGAGCTTCTTGGCATCTAGTTGATCATTTCAACAACAAGTTCTATTTGATCTTACAAGGGTTCTTCTTATGAGTTTATGATTCCTAGGAGTTGTGATTTATATATGCTTCAGTGATCTTTGTATTTTCAGTGATTATTGGTACATGGTATTCTCTCGGTGATTTCTGGTTATGGTGATTTGATGTTATGATGGGATCGTGTTTCTTCTCAGTCTATGAGTGTTGTCCCAACTATAAAGGCATTTTTGAGTTGCTCTGCTAGACTCATCACATTTTTTGGTGCCTCCCCTCCACCGAGGAATGACAGTCTCCAGACCTTTAGTTTACAAGACCAGAATCATTGGTGGTTGATCATAGAAATCATGGCTCAGGACTTTCGTTGTTTCATGGGGCGCCAGGCAAGGATGCCAAAAATTTCATGGAGCAATTGGAAATTACTTGTTTAATCAAGAATCGGCAAGATCCATCCTTCTTTACGTATTGTGTGCAAGATGAAGCCAAGCAATGGTTTCATGCCTATGAAGCCACCTAGGCAGCAAATAACCCACCGATAGAGGTAACATTTGAATTAGCAAGGGATGCTTTTCTATAGCACTATAGGAGGGTAAAAGATCCGAATAAGTTGTGGCATGAAATACAAAATTTTGTGTAAAAAATTGGGGACTCTGAATAAGTTGAATGTGAGAGTTTTTGGTTGATGTTAAAATTGACTATCATGTTCTACCAGTTGGGTTGGGAGCCTTTCCACTCATTCTGGTGGGTATAGGCCATGGTTAAGAGTGGTGAAGGTAGTATAGGACTAGGGACAGGGAACAGTCACTCTGCTAGATAAAGGAACGTTGAGGAAAAAGTTTAGTATGGTGGACGGGAAGCTACTTGAGAAAGAAGAGGAAGAAAAAGAAGAAAGTGAAGGAAGCTCTAGTAATAGTGAAGAGGAAAGTGAAAGCGAGAGTGAAATCATAGATACAAGTGGGGATGAAGTAGGGATGCTATTACCAGAAAGTGGCGATGAAGTTGAGGATTATGTGGGACGATTGGAGGCTAAGGGGGATTCATAGTTTGACTTCATGCAGCTAGTAGAGGAAGAGAATATGCAAGTTGTTCAAAAGAACAATGGTCTTTCGAAAGGATGCCATCAAGGAAGCCAATGTAGCAGATGAAGAGAAATACTTTGATGTGGTTGGAATTAAGGGAAAGGAAGATACAAATGTTTACCCAGGGCAGACAAATATTGAAGATGAGGTAAAGCATGACAAGATATGGTTCTCTTATGAAGGTAAGAGTTGGAAACAGAAAGAAAGTAGGTTTTTGATATTGGAGGGTCTACTCCCTCAATCAAGCTCAAGCAATGGTCGAGTTCATCTTTCCCTTGCGACAGATATCTTTTTGTATCGGATGAAAATGCCATAAGAGAACTCATGTGTAAGAGAGGAAGTACATTGATAGGTACATGTGTAGCTAGCACGGATAGGGTAGGAGATGATAGCTAGTGTATAGCATGACAATAGCCTCTTTTGTTTTTTGAGACAATGTTTTGTATTGACTATATACTTCATAAATAAATGTTTGCTTGTATGAGAGCCCTGATTGCAGGCAGTGATGATAAAGACTTTGTCGTTGACAATGAGATGATTGGATAGCCATTGGATCTTGGATGTGGACCTTGGATCTTGCGTTTGGCACATGGAATGGATGGTGAAGTGAGTAAAGACTATGTGCTCACAAAGGGGTTCTAATAGTGGAGGGGCAATGAAATGGGGAAAGATGTGGTCACCAAGGGAGCTGAAGGAGAGCCCATGCTTTTTCAGAAGGATTGATGATAAGAAGTACTTTGCATGGCCACAACAGAGGGTAGAGGACCACAAAAAGAGTGGAAAGTGAAGTAAAAAGAGAGGCTCTCATTGGTTGAAAAAAAGGAGCCAATTGATGGCCAAGGGTTTGCATGGAAAAGCAAGGGATGAGAAGTCAAGGAGTTGAAAATCAAACTACCAGTTGGCCATCCATAACAAGGGTAGCCATATCAATTCATGGGCATCTTCTTGCTCGTCTCGTAAGGTAGAGGGCAATTGATCATGTGCATTTCTTTCAATTACGGTGGGAGATGCCCATCTTGTTTTGTTGTTTTGGTTTGGAGGCCAAAAGGCAGGGCGATTCTTGTTGAAAATTCTGCTAGTTGAAGGAAGATCAGAGGTTGTTTGGTTGACAGCCCTACGTGTGGGCTCTTATCAATTCCTTGTGGAGTTTTCGTGAGTTTACAGATTGAGAGGGAAGGCAGCCAAGTAGGGTTCTACACTTGAGATTTCGGCAACCTAGGTAAACAAATTGCAGGACGTATTAGTGAGGAGCTTGCTGTGGGGGAAGCGCTTTTGTTCTTAGTGTCTGACTGAAGAGGCGTTCTAAGTATACAACAAGCATAAGAGATTTGGCCATGGCCTTGATCCAAGAGGAGATTGCATGTTGACTGGTTGTAGCAAGGTTGTGTCAGCTGTGTGTAGATTAGAGGTTGCTTCAGCAAGATTGAAGTGTCTCGCCGCTTAGTCAACCGGTCCCTAGTCGAAAATTTGCAGACAAGTAACCTCCAAAGCGTAAAATTAAACCTATGTGAGAGAGCACACTCCTTAGTTAGTGTGACCATATGAGCCATGCATCATGAGGAGCATATTGTGCCAAGCGAGCATAGTCACATAAGGAATGTCAGAGAGCATTGGTAAAGCAAAATCTTTGAACAACAAATGAGCCAAATCATTACCAACCGAGTTGACCCATTCTCTTATATCAATCGCCCATTGCAAAAGAGAACTAGTAGGCCAGTCCTGGCATATTCTTTCAAGTATGCTCCTGATGAAACTATTAGATATCAATGCTCTACTCTCGTGTAACTACGTGGGAGCCAGCTAACTCTACTTGTAAGCCCCCCATATGAGGAGAAAGCATTTGAGTAGCTCGGTTATCCAGTAGGTCCTGGTTTGGACACCAGATGGGAGCCATGTGTGGCCTGATGACTGGACGACTTCAGATAGAGTTGGCACACTACCAACTAGGCTATATGCAAGTGTGGGAAGGCATCCCATGACTGACCGCACTGAGGGTAGATGGAGCATTTCTCGGGGTAGCCCACTCTTAGGTTACGGGGCTCGTTTAGAGCCCTAGATGATCTCGGATGGCTCTAGGCCAAACGATAACCGTAGGTTAGTTGCTCTATTCTACGCCATGGTTCTATCGTGTGGTTGGTGGCCTACCGACCTCTAGTCGGCCATTTTGGGTGCACTGGGTTGGTCACCCAATTGGGTCTAACCGACTTCGACTGGTGGCTATATAAGAGCAAGCCCGTGAAGCCCATTATCATCACTGACTATAGCAACCCTGATTCCTTAGCACCCAACCTCCGTCCTCTACTGTTTCTAGCACGCCATCGAAGCTTCTCACACAGGAGCGCATGGTTGGGAGGCAGAGCCCTCTATTGTATCAATTTTACAGTAATCAAATTTTTGATTCTCCATACTATCTGCTTTTCTCTCTTGCATACGAGATCCTGTTATCTGTTGAGCACAGACGTTGTATTGTTTTCTTACATGGTATCAGAGCTTGGGCTCTAGCAAGAAGATTTAGTAGTGTGTTTCTATTTGCGAGCAGATTGTGAGAGATGGCTCAGCCCGCAAGACTGCGAATCCCACCATTCGGCAAAAGCGGAAAGTTGGACGGCACTAACTATCCACTCTAGAAGTTTAAGATGAAGACCATCCTAAGCGCATACGAGCTTTGGGATACTGCTATTGGGGTGGACGTGAAGTTAGTTTCGAGACTGAATCCAGCCAATGCAGGACAACAGATAGTACCAACTGCGGATGAGATTCTCACGTGGACAAGAAGAAATGCAGATGCGCTGTGTTCTATTGTCTGCACTGTAAGTGATTCTGTCATGGCATTAATTCAACATGTCACCACAACAGAGGAGGCATGGAAGGTCTTGAAAAATCAGTACGAGACCATGAATCAGATGCGAATTCAAAATCTGGAGACTCAACTTGCGAACGAGAAACTATCTGAGTCTAAAATGGTAGAGAAGTTCATCACCAGGGTGAAGAATCTGCGCGATCAGATGATTGCGATTGGCATCACCATCACCATCACCAACGAGAATCTAGCACAAAGGTGCACCTGGATTCTCCCACCAAAGTACGACAGTCTTGTTACGGCGCTAAATACATAGAACAAAAATCCACACCTCAACTTTGAGGATTTCAGCGCAATGCTTTTGGAGGAGGAGATGCGTCAGAAGATGAGGACTGGAGAAGATTCAGCTTTCTCGGCTGGATCAAAGAAAGGTAAGGGTAAGAAATCTGGTAACCCATCTTCTTCTGATGATAAAAAGAGAAAGAAGAAGATCAAGTGCTTCTATCACAACAAGGCAGGATGAGTGCCGGAAGAAGATTACAGATAAGAAGAACGGAGTAAAGAAAGAGTCCAACAACAGCGCACAGGCAGTACTAGTAGAGATGTTCGTAGCAATTGAGGAGATTTGCATGGAGGGAATTCATGTACCTATAGATGGACCTTGGATTATTGACAGTGGTGCATCGTGCCACATGACCAGTTGGAAGGATTGGTATACCTCTCTACATCCGGTAGGGAATGACATCCTGGTAGTAGTCGGCAATGATGCAAAATGTCCACAAAAGGAAAAGGTACGATTGCTCTCAAGTCAGATGGAGTTGTAAAACAATTGTCCGATGTTCTTTATGTGCCAAATATCAAGAGGAACTTGTTGTCCGTTTCTGCGATCATGGATTGGGACCTCAAAGTTCACTCCGATAAGAATGGCGCACAGATTTTGGATCTTCAAGGGAAGGTCGTTGGTAAAGGCACACGGCGCAACAACATCTATGAACTCTCAGCTTTTAGTGCTCGAGCCGATGTGAGCAAAACTAAGCTGTGGCATGAGAGGTTTGGTCATCTAAACCTTAGTTCTTTAAAGGAGATGCATAAAAGTGGAATGATTGCAGACCTACCAGAAATTACATATTTGCCCGATGTATGTGAAGCTTCCATGATGGGCAAGTAGCATCGACAGCCCTTTCCTAAAGAGGCCAACAGGGCAAAGGCTCCTTTAGAGCTCGTTCACACGGACCTCTGCGGAAAGATGGAGACAAAAGCTTTGGGTGGTTCCTACTACTTCATGATGCCGATCGACGACTACAGTAGAAGGATATGGATATACTTCCTGAAGACTAAAGATGAGGCTTTTAGTAAGTTCAAAGAATGGCATGTAATGGTCGAGAAAGAAATGGGGAGGAAGGTGAAGAAGTTGAGATCAGACAAAGGTGGTGAGCTCACATCAAGTGAATTCGAAAGTTACTGCAAAAGTCACGTGATCAAGAGACAGAAACCCCCGCCACATACATCATAGCAAAATGGAGTAGCAGAGCAGAAGATGCGCGTCATCTATGAAATGGGTAGGAGTTTGATGAAAGGGAAAGATTTGCCAAAGAATTTCTGGGCTGAAGCATGTAACACAGTAGTTTACATTCTAAATCGTAGCTACACGAAGGCTGTGAACGAGATGACTCCACGGTAGGCCTTTTCTAGTAAGAAACCTTCAACTGCACATTTCAGAGTTTTTGGATGTGACTGTTTTGTGCATGTCCATGATGCTAACAGAGCCAAATGGGAACCGAAGAGCCAGAAATGGCTACAGTGAAGAGGTGAAGGGTTAACGTCTCTATAATCCTGTTACCAAGAAGGTAATAGTAAGTCGCGATGTGGTCTTCTCAGAACAACCGCATCAATTGGAGGAGGATGCTTCCTTCCCAGACAACCAGGACCAGAATATCCATCCAGTACAACCACCAACAATAGACCGAACTCCCCCAACGGTGCTTGGGAGAATTCAAGATAAAGAAGAGGAAGAAGAGCCTACAGAACCACAATGGCAACGGCCATTCCTAAGGTGGGTAAAGCAGCTTTTAGATGGTAGAGAACCTCCAGCCATTGAGGAGGAACCATCCGAACACCGCTGGTCCAAGAGATTAGAGGAGTAAAGAAGAGCGCAGATACACTTGGTCAACTACGCTTTGATGATAGAGGTGATCCGTGCTGAAGAAACCAAGTGTCTTGAAGAGGCACAGGGTGATGATAGGTGGATGGAGGCTATGCAGTCAGAGTATGGCTCCATAATGAAGAACAACACTTGGGACCTTGTGGATCGACCACCAAAACACAAGGTAATTGGCACCAAGTGGGTGTAGTACAAGTCCGACAGCACGTTGGATAAGTATAAGGCTCGGCTCGTGGCAAAAGGATTCACACAGGTACATGGTTTTGATTATCAGGATACTTTTGCTCCCACAACTCGACTAACCACAATTTGCAGTGTTTTGACTTTAGCAGCACAGGGAAGTTGGCCCGTGTTTCAGATGGGTGTAAAATCTACCTTTTTGAATGGAGATCTCAAGGAGGAGGTATACGTGGAACAACCACCAAGTTTTGTGATCCTCGGTTCAGGAGGTAAAGTCTGTAAGCTGAAGAAGTCACTTTACGGGCTGAAACAGGCCCCACGAGCATGGTACCAATGGATTGATGCCTACTTTCTACAAAACGAGTTCAGGAGGAGCCCATCTAATGCAAATTTGTATATCTATAGAGGAGGCATGTGTATGATCGTGGTCCTTTATGTGGACGACCTTGTCATAACAGGGAACCATGAAGAGAAGATCTCACAGATAAAGCATTTGCTAGGAAGAGAGTTTGAAATGACAGTCCTCGAACTAATGCATTTCTATTTGGGAATTGAAGTTTGGCAAGAGCCAAAATAGATCATCGATATTTCTAGCAATGGAATAAATTAAGCCCACCTTTGGTCCCAAAGAGTGCTCCTTGTGGTGATGCCTCTATTATGTAAACTTAATGAAATTCTCAATTTAATTTGAACAGGCGCAATCCCATTGTAGGATGGCCAACTATTAATCCAAACATTTAGCCCAAGAGATCTATCCCCATACAATCATGAATTTGAGTGCTAAGCAGAATCTCTGATTGCCATATAGGCAAATGTTTTTTTAATATATCTGAATTCTTTATATCAACCCTGAATGGAGAAAGAATGATCTCCTTCCAACTAAGCACATCATTAGAAAACCCAATCACTCTAGCTTATTGAATCCAAGATCTATAGATTATAGCCCAGGGATGACTAAGGCCAAGGCTTCTTGTTGGTTCCCATTAACATGCAGCTCCTTTGATAGCTACGGTAGATCAAATGGTGGGGATGCTCCATCGATCCAAAACTTCTAGGCTCAAGGAAAAAGCCTATGAGGCAATTTTTTAGTTAAATCTAGCCCAAATTTAATGCTCTTGTGAGCTAGTCATTGTATTCCACCATACCATTACTAAAACACATCAACCTGAGGCTTCTCGATCCTCAATGGCACTTGAAATATGGGCACCACCTAACTCCATATTTTTAGGTGACACTAGCCTTAACATTCTTCTTTGACCATCTTTTTGTTTCTAGTCATAGCTAGCCTTCCGTATTAGCCTCTAAAATGTCTTGAGCTCTCTCTATCTCTAGCATCTCTTTCATCTCTCTCCCTCCCTACATCATCTCTCAGCTTCCCTTACACATTGTGACTAACTTTATGTGGACAAATTGTGTATCCCTCTAATCTTGGCACATACCTTATTGTCCATTGATTGCCCTACTTGTATGAGCCACATTGCATTTCATGCAACCCCAAAAAGTCGTCGCTCTTTTTTCTTAAGTTTGT
This sequence comes from Dipteris shenzhenensis, assembly GCF_047967505.1. Lineage (NCBI taxonomy): Eukaryota > Viridiplantae > Streptophyta > Polypodiopsida > Gleicheniales > Dipteridaceae > Dipteris > Dipteris shenzhenensis. The sequence continues at coordinate 31,052,338 of NC_141624.1, read as the reverse complement.
TAAGTTCTAAATATTTTTGTCTTCTCACAATGCATTCAATTAATAAATTCATGATTTGCAACACAATGTGAACACTAATATTAACATAAGAAAATGCAAGAAACCAGAGGTTGAGAACTACCTACCGCCATATAATATCAAGAATAGCATTGAGGTGGGTTACCTGAGGGGGCACCAAAATACATAAGTTGGTGGGAAACAGTTATCCATTAGAAGTCTAGTGGTGTAAGTGCCCAGAGAAAAGTTGGCTCTCAAAACAAAACAAAAATAAAGTTCCAAATATATAAAATCAAGCTTTTAAATACAAATTAGAATTTAAGTATTAAAAATTGTAAACCATCATTAGGTTGATAATAAAATGGTTGAAACTTGCTATAGCATGATAAAAAAATACAAGTAGGTGACTTAACAAATACAAGTCCTCAATCAAGAGATCAAGTGACATGAAATAACAAAAAGATAACCTAAAGTGAACTCTATGTGTGGTGTTGCTTGTCTCCTCTATTTTGAAAGTGGGTCCACTCACATTGGGTTCACATGCCACTATACTACCAAGACCAAAGCTAGAACTTTAAATCCTTGAATTGAATAGACTTGTAATTTTTCTGTGGGGAGAACATAAAAGTAGATTTCTACTGCCTAGTGAACAATTATTAGACTCAAGTTCACAAAACCCAAGGTACTTAAGTGTTGGCCATTGATAGCCCATACCAAAGCGACGGTGAGGTTTAGGGGCACCTGTAGCTTTTCTTATAGCTCGTAGGAGATGAAGTTGTGGCTTGCTCCAAAAAAACAGCAGCAGATGGTCTCTAAGGAGTCGCCAAATGAGAAGGAGCCCAAGAGAACGGATATCTAGCAAATTGGGAAGGACCTAGTGTTACGCCGTGAACTATCAAATCGACTGGTGGGCCAAAATAGCTTCCCTCACGAATGGTGGTAGAACTGCGGTAATTTCGCTTTGTGAACCATGTCGTGCTCCTTTTGTTGCACCCTCACTGACCTGAAGCTCCATCCACCTCCAACCCTCCAAACACCAACCCTCCAAAGATAGTCCGGCCCCAAAAGGAGTAGAGGACCAACTACTACGACAATAAGGTGCAATTGCCCATTACTCTGCCATTGTTGTTCCCTCATGAACAACAAGTACAAAAGGCTATTCTCTGTGCTCAATGCTACTTCAACAACAACCAACGACCAAAAAAGATCCAAGTAGGGCATCACTCCCTAATCACTTAAGGGATGTCTCTATTGAAGGCAACCCCACCTAGGAGAAGGACATGACACCATCCAGCACCTTAGCTTCCATGCCCTAATCCATCCCCTCAACCATAGCATTGCCCCAAGCGCTGGGTCACCACCAAGCTTTTAGAAGACTGAGATAGTTACAATGGCAAAAGTAGGTTGCCTAGGTATCGAAGTTCAAGTCTAGGTGTGACTCTTGGTGACTCCTAGCGACGAGGTTCGACCAATGAAGTACAACACTCCTTCACCTTCTTTTCGAAGAAAAATGCTTGTGACGGTTTGCAGTATCGTCGGCATTGAATCTTCTTTCCATCCTTCCACTTTTTAAAAGATGAAATGGAATTATCCATGTATTCATCTTTGTTAATGTTTTTGTCCTTGTTTTCTGTGATCTTTTTTAAACAATAAGGCCACCATATTTTCAAATTTGGTTATGCAACTTGAAGAACTTCCAGGAAGACGGAAATTGTGTTACATTTTTCCTACTCTTGATTAGGACTATTGCCTTTTCCTCATCATAAAGCTCAGTTTTAAGACTTGCGAGTATATGATCTCATCATCATTTGACATTTTCAGCTCATTAAATCTAAGCTTTAAAACATTAGAGTTGGTAATTTTGTTTCCATCTAGCTTGCTCCATACTTTTCTTTCTGTTAAAAGTATGAACAAAATCCACGAGAGCAAGCTCAAGGCAGAGATACCAAAAACCCCCTACTAGAAGAGACCACTAAAAAGCTCCTCAAAGCAAACAAGAAATAAACCAAGGTTGAGGCTGAAAGTGCCATCTTAACCCTACCTGCAGGGGTTCCGAAGGTAGCAACACAAGAACCTGTGTCAACCTTGGATGTGGTACCACAGAACCTACTGTCGAATCAGCTGCAACAAACAAGTCCCAGAGTCTCAAAGAGTCTCAAAAATGTCCTAGTACCATGAATCGTACAACTCAACATCAGGATCGCCCAAGACAGCGAGGGTGCAACACAAGAATTGACCCCTATGATGAGGGGAGTTACACAAGAACCTTCCTCCAAACCCAAAGGCAAATCATCAATGGTAGTTTCGATCATACCATCACTAACGGCGTCGCTCGACTCATGAGAGCAAGTGTCTATGCCGAGGGTGGTTACACAAGAACCTACTTATCCCATGACAAAGGATCATCTCGCAAGGAATTGTCACCATGCTAGTGTACCCCTAGTATCTAGGGTGAGACACAAGCTAGACACATGCTCTAAATGGCTGTTAACATGCTATGCGCCAACGCAACATTCATCAACATCGCATTCCCACATGATCATTGAGTCTAGGTCTAGGTGAGTCAGCATGGTAGGCATGTCACCCCAATGCACCCGCAGCCCACAAGTCACTTCCTTGCATATACACCCACACATATGCACGATTAGTACTAGGTGATTAGGGCCAGTATGCCCCATCAACATTTTCTGTATTTTTGCATGATGAGACCTCACAATCCACCCCACACCTCACGTACACGACTGCCACTTCCTAACCCTTTCCCCCCTCTCTCTCTCTCACCTTCCCACTTTCCCCCTTCTTTCCCTTTCCTTATTTTCCTTAGGAAATATCCTACCGATCGTTGCCATAGCACTATCCCATCGACTGTCGCCATTTGACTATCTTGTCGATTATCACCATCTAACTATCTTGTCGACTCTCGCCATCTAACTTTTCCACCGACCATCGCCATCTAACTATCCCACCGGTCATTGCCATAGCTCTATCCCATGGACCATCCCCATCTGGCTATCTCGCCGATTGTCTCCATCCGATAGATAATACACCAAATCTAGTTCAAGGGACAGACATTATCCCTATGAACAATTTCACTCATATGAGGATTCGTGAAAGATGTACTCTACGTTACGAAGCTCAACAAGAACCTCTTGTCAGTAGGTCAAATGATGGAACACAACTACCGAGTCATCTTTGATGGAGATGAATGCACTATCAGAGACAAATCCAGAAGATTTCAGCTAGTAGCAAAAGGTGTCAAGGAAGGATGCTTGTACAGAATACTAGCTACAGTACCAAATATGCATGCCATGTCAGCTCAACTGCAATAGATGCCACTATCTGCAAAATGGCATAAGAGATATGGCCATGTTAATTTCAAGAGCTTACTTGATCTCACGAATCAGAATATGGCAATCAGGATTCCTAAGCTACAGTTTCTTGGAAAAGTTTGCAAAGCATGCTGCTTCGGCAAACAACTTCGGCAGAATTACCTTTCGAGCATGAGGTATTCTTGATTAGATACATACAAATATATGGGGTTATGCCCAGACCCGCAGCATCAATGGTTCACTTTACTACTTGACTTGACAACTATAGCAGATATTGTTGGGTCTACTTTCTGAAAGAGAAATTTGAAGTGTTTTCCAGATTTCAAGAAGATTTCAAGAATTCAAAGCCATGGTAGAAAACCAGACAGGCAGAAAGATCAAAGTCATGAGATCAAATAGAGGAGATGGATTCATTTCTTTAGCATTCATGACTTTTTATAGTGCTAGAGCAATGCTTAGTGAGAAGCATCTTCCAAATCAGTATTGGGCATAAGCAATAGCCACTGCAAACTATTTGCTTAATCAGCTTCCTACCGCATCAATTCAGGGTATGACACCTTATGAAGCATTCACTGGACACAAGTCACGCATTGGGCATCTCTGCATATTTGGTTGCATAGCATATACCCACATACATGATGATCATTGCAGGAATCTCCCCTCATTTTCTTTCCTCTTCGCTCTCTCTTTTTGCTCTCTCTCCTCTCTTGTTTTCTTTCTCTCCTCTCTTTTCCTCTCTTTCTCTCTTTTTTCTCTCTTTATCTCCTCTCTTTTCTCTCTCTCTTTGCTCGCTTATTTCCCTCCTCTTCTTTCTCTCTTTCTCTCCTACTCTCCTTTCTGTTCTTTCTCCCTCCTTTCTTTTCTCTCCTATTTTATTTCTCTCCTCTCTTTTCCTCTCTTCCTGGCTCTCTCTTTCCTCTTCCTCGCTCTCTCTTTCTCTCCTCTGTTTTCCTCTCTTTCTCTCTTTTTTTTCTCTCTTTCTCTCCTCTCTTTTCTCTCTTTCTTTCCTCTTTTATTTCCTCCTCTTTTTCCTCTCTTACTCTCTTTTTCTCTCTCTTTTTGTCCTCTCTTTTCCTCTCTTTCTCGCTCTCTCTTTCCTCTTCCTTGCTTTCTCTTCCATGATTAACATCTTCATCTGCTTCTTCCCATCTTATTCTCTTCTTCTTTCTCTCCTCTCCTTCCCTCCTCTCTTTCTTGCTCTTTCTTTCCTCTTCCTTGCTCTCTCTTTTCCCTCTTTCTCTCCTCTCTTATTTTCTTTATCTCCTCTCTTTTCCTCTTTTCGTCTCTTTTCGTCTCTTTCTCTCTTTCTCTTCTTTTATCTCTTTCTTTCCTCTCTTATTTCCCTCCTCTTCTTCCTCTCTTTCTCTCTTTATTACTCTCTTTCTCTCCTCTCTTTTTCTCTCTTTCTCTCTTTTTTTCTTTCTTTTTCTCCTCTCTTTTCCTCTCTCTCCCACTCTCTCGTGGCTCTCTCTTTACTCTTCCTTGCTCTCTCTTCCATTGTCAACATCTTCTTCTACTTATTCTCATCTTATTCTCTTCTTCTTTATGTCCTCTCTCTCTCTCTCTCTCTGCTTCCTCTTCCTTGCTCTCTCTTTTCCCTCTTTCTCTCCTCTCTTATTTTCTTTCTCTCCTTTCTTATTTTCTCTCTCCTCTCTTTTCTCTCTTTTTTCCTCTCTTTCTCTCCTCTTCTCTCATTCCTTTTCTTGCTCTTATCTCTTTCTATCTCTCCTCTCTTTTCCTCTCTCTTCTTTCTCTTCTTCTTTCTCTCCTCCTTCCTTTTCTTTCTCTTTTTCTCCCTCTTCTCTTTTGCTCTCTTTTCCTCCCTTTTCTCTTTTCTCTCTTTCTTTCCTCATATTCCCTCTTCTCTTATCTCTCTTTCTTTCCTCTTCCTCCCTCTCTCTTTTCTTTTTTTCCCCCTCTTTCTGCATTTTTGTCTCTCCGCATTTCCATCTTTCCTCATTTTTTGTCTTATCGCATTTTCGTCTTTCCGCCAAGGTCTTTCACAGCAGTTAATAAAGTTATAAATCTTTCTTTAGCACACTTTCACAGTAGACAATGGCACGACACAGTGGTGAAATGAGATTACATTTTATTGTTTGTGTTTGTCCAATCCCATTGAATTAGACATGTCGTCATGTCACTCGTTCGGATAGTAGACTCTCGATGATCATGGGAGTCAGGACTCCTCGTAGGAGGAGAGCTCATGGGCTCTACTCTCCTAATGACTTCAATTTTACTCAGTTGACTCCTCAAGGGACTACTCCTGGGGGACTCCTCAGGGGCCAACTCCTCAGGGGACTACCCCTCAGGAGACTCCTTTGTTGGCAGCCCATGGCTTCGTTGGGAGTCTTGATGAGTTTGTCTCGTAGCCATGAGCGATGCGGAGGAAGAGAGATTATTTTCTCTTCTGTCCCAGAGGACCTCCACCGTTCCCTCTTCTGCACCCCTTGGGGGTAGATCAAGGACATTGATAACTTTTCCTAATCAACAGCCATCCCCTCTTGCCCCTTCTGAGAAATCATCATCTGGGCGTCATCGTGATAGGTCCAGAAAAAGTAGTAAGGGTCGACACTGCTATGGTGGCACAGGAGATGTAGACAAGTCTGCACACTCCCAACGCTCTAAGTCTCCCAGCGCTCTAAGTCTCCCCTTGTTCATGAGACATAGTTCTAGTCTAGTCCCTTGCCCTCCCCTCTCATAGGCTGTAGGATAGGACATTTGGTCATTTTGTATTTCGACACTTTTGACATTTTGTAGTGCATTATTTCGGTAGGTTTACCATTTTGGAGTTTGGCACTTTCACCATTTTGTAGCACATTACTTTGGCAAATTTGCCATTCTCAACTTTGGCACTACTTTTGGCATTTTGTAGACCTTTTTTGCAACATTATAACATGATTTTGTACACCTCTTTTGTAACATTTACTCATGATTCTAAAAAAAACATTGTGGGGCAAGATGGGACTGATATCCTGTCCCATAAATTCTTTTTTTTTTTGCATCTATTAAAATGTCTATATTTACCGATGCCCATACCGACAGTGGAGTGTTGGTATATACCGATGGTATACCGATGCCCATACTGACAATGATAGCTATCACTTAATTACTAATGCCCATACCAATGCCCACATCGACACTTTCTTTACGACGTACGCACGGATGGACATTTCAAACCTTTTCACTTGTTTTTTAAAAAAAAAAGTGTATTTAGAATCGGTATCCGTGTTGGAAAGCAGCCCATGTCTTGTAGTGTAGTACACATTTCAATCTTGAACATGAAACCAAAAAACTATCGAATAAACGTCTGAAACGTGACCCTAAAAGCATTACAAGTGCAATGTTGCGTATGAAGCATGTATCCCAAAATTTAGTTATGCACATACATACAACCAATTAATCATCCCAAACTATACTACGTGAGATTCTCCTCAACCTAAGGGCACACCTAGTTGAGAACCTTCGGTATGATTTAAGGGGCCTCCAATGTTGTGCTTAAATTTGCAACACCCATTCAAGGGCACGCTCCATGAATTTTTATTGATTTGTTGAAAACCAAAATGAGCTAAAAATTTGGAATCCAAACTAGTCGGACTACTGTGTGGTGGTCTTAAAACATTGATAGTTGGTAATATTGGCATATAGATTCACCCTCGAATGGAACAATTTGAAAATTTGCAATTTGTGCCTATACAAATATGTTTAAATAAATCCAACATTATTTACAATTTGGTATTGGTTCTTTTGCCATGCACTTTCTTGCTATATGTCTCATAAGCATGTCAAAGGTCATTGCATTTCATAATATATAGCATCAAACCCAATAGCATGCCCTTTGGCCTATTTTTATTTCGAAGCAATTTGGGCCACATTGCACTTGCTTAAGGGAAATTGGTATATCAAATCTTATTGACGTGTATTGCTCTAGGGGGGAAATCGGCATTGGCTAAAATTTTTGATATCCCTACACACTTTAAAAAAATTTCACCTCCTGCCCTGCAAATCTTTGAATATTAAAGTGCATCCTCTTCCTTCCACACTGTAACCTGCCCTATGTAGAGTCAACTCAATGTGACCTCCTTTTGGTTTGACATTATCTTCTTTACTCAAGTAAGTTCTTTACTTGTATCATAAGCTAGCTGTCTCTATTTTGGTGGCGGTTCACTGATTGGCTCCATGGCATCAATGGCAAGATGTAGCTCATCATGGCTTGCAAGAGAGTCGGACAGAGGCTATGACATAGGAAAGCTAAAAAGCTTGGTCAAGACACAAGGAAAAGATTATGGGGCGAGTAAAGAAATGGAACATTATCAAAATGGTAACAAAAGACACTTTTGCACATTTGTTGAGGAAGAAACAATGAGAAGAAAGAATAATCCTTACAAAGTAGCAGGAGGAGGCTATTGCAGATGCACACATTTGATCATTACCATTCAGACAAAGAACACGAGCTGTGGTCTCACCATTTGGTGGGAGCATTTGAGGCAGTAACATTTGGCCATTTAGGTGAATACCAGCCTTGAGTCTTCACAAGCTTTAGCTTGCATCCTAAAATTCATAGAGTGACACCCCTCTCAATACCTCAAGAGATGCACACCCAAGAGATGATGCTCTCTAACCTAAGAAATGGCCTACAAAAAGTGAAAGGGGTGCACAGGTTAGATCAGCTACTACTAGTAGCTGCAAAGAGGGTGACGTTGCCTATGTTGGTATCCTCTAAAAAAAAGGAGAAGTGGCTTGGGCACACAATGTTGAAGATGTTGTCAATCAAAAGGACCAACATGGCTCCAACGGTTGGATGCAGAGCAAAAGCAATGCAGGATCATCCCTATCCAAGAAGTATTTGGGCTTCAACCAGAATGCAAGAAAAGGAGAGACAAAAGTTAATGATTGAGTGACAACTTTTTGGCATGACAATACAAGAGTTTCTCCAAATAAGAAGAACATCTATGAAAAGCAAATGGGACCCAAGGAGTGGGACAAGTACATCATACACATGCCTGATACAATGTAGGTCAATGGTTTCCTAAACCATCCCGATGATTGTCTGTGAATGAGTTTAATAATTTAATTTCTAGTGATACAACTAGAGAATAATCATGTAGGTTTTTCCAATAGCATGAATGAACTGGTAGAGTAGCCAAAGTGTAGTATAAGAATAAATTATAGAAAATTCTACACAGAGGAGGCATGTTGCCATGCAAAGCTAGCAAGAAGAACGTAAGATTGTCAAAAGGAGGACCTGAGAGCATCAGCTTATAAAAAAGTTTGAGTCAACCTAATGGCTTATAGGAGCACACTAGGAAAAAAGAAGGAAGTAGCTAAGACAACCAATCTGAAGCAGATGGCGATCAACCAAGGACAAGAAGGAGCAAGCAAGTTGACAAGAAGATAAGATGTGAGATTCCAAAGAAGAAGAAATGAAGAAGCCACACCTAAAGTGACAAGGAGGGCTAGAGCAATCAAAACAAAGTCGAGGCGGTCAAGGAGAGAACTATAAACTATAAGGTCAGCATGAAGGCTTAAGGCAAGCTGAAAAAGAGCTACGAAGGCTTAGGAGGAGCTAAGTACAAGTAGAAGGGCAAAAAATATGAAGTTGCAGGTGACCAATATGTTTTTTCATGTTCCAAGTGTAGAGCAAAGGTCAAGCAAAGAAGGTTATGATTCAGGTGATGAATCTTTAAACTATTAAAAAAAACAGTCTATATGTCTCATCATACAAGTGTTTTGCTATTAATATTCCAAATTATGATATTTGAGGGAGATCCTAGAAACCTAGCCATAATATGTCATTGGGATGGTTTTCAAGCTGCAACAACTACTCAAAAAGAGAGTGCAACTGTCTCTGTTGTGTTCTTGAATGGAGGCAAACAATCATGCATCGGTGCATTACCTGTTTTGTTTTTGCCCTTTTCTCAAATTGAAATCGAGAAGAAGTATGGAGATGTCCTTGGATCTTTTTTGACACCTCTTGCACTAGAGCTAGAGTCATCATTTATAGATGGTTTTGAGGTGAATTATGCTGTTCCTTTTGATCATATCTGTGAAGGATTACCGGTTAGTAATAATGGCAAAGTTTTGCTACGAACAATGCTCATGCTGTGGACTAGAGATCATCCAGCTCAATGTAAAATAGGATGTGTAATGAATGGAGGTCAAAGTTTTTGTAGACGTGACAAACCTATGCATCTTACTCAGAAGGACCTAGAAGAGTAGGCCGATACATGTATGACATGAATAGATTACAAGGGCGATATCCACCACAAAAGAGAAGTGTTGATGATATGTATAAAAGCATAAGAATTTCTAGAAGGGCAACCACAAAGGAGGATGCAAAGGTTATCCTAAGGAATGCTAGCTTGTCGGGTGAATCCATACTCTCGCAGTTTTATCACATGTATGGATTTGACTTGTCAAGAGATCTTGTTTTTGATGTTATGCATGTACTTCCATTAAATGTTTTCAAAAAGTATATCAAGGGATTTTTCAGCAGGGCATCGAATCGAATGTTAAAGGGCATTGATGCAGCTGCCTTGGAGGTGAAAATAGCTATTCCAAAGAGTTTATTACATGAAGGACGGTGGCCAAGTCAACCAAGCAAATACTATAGCTCTTTCAAAGCTGAAGAATATCAAAAGCTAGTGCAATGGTGTCTTCCACACATCATCATGAATGTGGTGGAAGAAATCCCTAGGGAAGATATTGATATTGGGATGTTGGTCGTGGATATAGCACACATCTTCTATAATTACAGCAGAGAAAAAGGTTGGTCTATTGAGGACATGGAGGTAGTCCGAAACATTTTATTGGCATGACGCATTTTAACAGAGGAACACTATGGCCCTAATTCTTCCCCTTTAGAATATGTGGCAGGTATGATTCATGTTCAACATGTTTCTAATTGTAATGTTGTCATGTAGTCAAAGTGGAGACTAATTTGATCAATGGATTTATGTTCATAGGTTTTGCAGAAATATTAAATAATATTTGGCTTGCAGCGGAAATCATGATATTTCTAATTGTAATGTTGCCATGTAGTTAAAGTGGAGACTAATTTGATCAATGGATTTATGCTCATAGGTTTTGCAAAAATGTTAGATGATATTATGCGTCACGGAAATCATGATGTTTTTTGGTGCTACGTATTTGAGAGAAGCGTCTCAGGTTTTTTGAGCATACCTACAAATAATAGATTCAATGAAATGACCCACGCACAATATCAATGTAGATTGTTGTTGACACGTGTCTTGCTTCAACTAGAGATTGATAAGGATGGATTGATGCCGCCTCAACGATGCTTCTCTCTTATTCATGGTCTATTGGTCTTATCGGAAGGATGTATGAACATAGCAAGGAATCCCTTTGATTGTGCACATTGGCACAAGGCATGCATTCTGGTAACATCATCTCTAGAATCTGCAAGGGAGTACTGGTCAAGTCGTGACAAACTACCGTCTTGTCCTTGTAAGAGCTTGGCAAATGAGAAAGGAATTTCGATAAGAGATAAAAAATCCAAGACTCGCATGTTGAATGATGAGGAAGCAAGGATTGTAATGCAATGTTATCAGGAAAGTGGCAGATGTATGGAGAGTGATGAAATGCATTTTCCCAGACCTGTAGTACCCTATACTAAAATATTTTACAAAGGAGAGAAGTACAGCGTTGGGGAATATGTCATTTGTTGATGTACGCAAATGATGCTGTGGAAAGGCAGAATAAAAACAATTTTTGCACATGAGTTTAAGCATGAGATGTCTATTTTTTTCTCTGCAAGTTTCTTTGAGCAAAATGGAGACAATGTGCATATAGATGCAATCACGGGAATGAGTGTCCTAGAAGGGTCAAATGTCTTTAGTGGTATTAGACATATCGGTACCATCACACATAAGTTCTTCTTATTGTGCAACAAAGGAGAAGGTGGGTTTATAGCTTATGAGTTAAAAGATCACAATATCCGTAGTCGATTGCTGCAGCCAGGACTGCCAGGTTGTGCCCCTCCATGGTTGGAGGTTGGAGATCTTGTCTTGGCAAGGAGGAGGACAGATCAATTCCAGGAAGCTTGTATTCGGAAAGTTCATGTGGAAAGTAAAAAGGTTCAGCTTGCATGGCTATGCTGTCGTACGAGGGCTTTGAATTTATGGACAGTTGAAAGTGAAAGTGATGAATGGCTGCATTGGAATTGCTGCTTGACTTTATTACATAATTTCAAAGTTGTAGAGACAATTACTATGCAGAATCATAATGAGGATAATGTCACTCCAACAAAATGGCAACAAGTGAACAATGAATTGGTAAGTGAAACTGTATTTATTTTGCAATATTGTGGATTTTCAGGATTTGTTACTAACTTCTGAATTTATTTTGTGTAGGCACAAGATCATCAACCTTTTTGAATTTTTTTCTTTGGGAACTACAAAGAGTAGCATTATAGAGGAATTGCAGGTATGTGGCCTTTTTATTGTATCCCAAGAAGGGTGTGTCTTGTTTTGGAATTTCTATTGCTGTAGAGGTCTTATCATTCCCTTGCTCACTCAAAACCGCATGTGTTTGGAGAACATGGCTATGAGCTGCTTTGCTATTTGTTGTACGGTCATGCCTTTGACATTATCGCGGGTGCTTGTCAAGGATGTTGTGATATTTATTTGATGCTGCATGCCTATCTTTTACTACCTCCTGAGCTGAATGACATTGGTGGAAAAGATTCGGCAAATGACTCAAATCCAGTAGTACAACGGATGTGATTCATTACTTCATAGGTAATCTGTCCGATGTTTTCTTGATCATATACTCCAAAGGTTGTGCCCTCCATGTCTTCAGGAAATCCAGATAGCGATCGTATTGTTCAAACAGATTTTTTCTCCACACAGAGCTAAAGCAGGCTGATAAGGAAATAACAAATTGTTTCCAGATGGAGTCTTTCATGGATGTACTTCATTGATGACATACATCTAATGTCTGAATTTCAAGGTATCCGAAACTGCAAGAAATTGAATAGAATGCTTCTGACAATGTAAACAAAGTTTTGACATGGCAAGTGACATGGGGCATAAGGAATGCTTCATGATTTTGTGCATTGCATGTGTGGTGAAATGTGTACGTTCGTGGCAGGTGTTGGGAAGAGTTGTCTTCTGCCATGCTTTTCGGATGATTCTTTCACGACAGGCTTCATCACTACCATAGGGTAAAACAAGACAATCATTTGATCTACTTAATATGCGCATGGATCGAGAGTCTAATTCATCATTTGTCACATTTCAGAATAGACTTCAAAATAAGAACGGTTGAGCTTGATGGGAAATATATTAACTGCAAATTTGGGATACTATTGGCCAAGAACGATTTTAGACTATTACCACAGGTAGGAAATTGAAGAGACTACAGATTACCTTGTTCATTTACAGGAGCCGTGATGGTTTTATTGCTTAGCAAATCATTTTCTTTTCTAGCATATCATCAAGGAGCCATGGGAATCCTTCTTGTATACGATGTGACGGATGTATCATCCTTTCATAGTATCCTTCCATTACTTATTGTAAACGTTTGTATGGTTTCTGGGTGCTGGTTTTTTTGTACTTAACGTCTACAATTCAAGATATTCGAAACTGCAAGAAATTGAATAGAATGCTTCTGACAATGTAAACAAAGTTTTGATCAGTAGCAAGGCAGATATGGATGAGAGCAAGAGGGTAGGTTTTCTCTTTAGGAGATCTTGATTCATACAGTTCTCTATTTAAGTCCAATTTAGATTGGAAAGATTTTCATATGGCACGTGACATGGGATATAAGGAATGCTTTAGACACTTCTCTTATTAAGTCTTGTTTAGATATTCATAGGCCAGAGTCTTTCCTTGTCAGTTTCTTGGTTTGACAGGCTGTGCCCACGTCACTTGGTCAAGCACGTGCAGATGAGTTTGGAATCAAGTTTTTGGAAACTGTGAGTGGGCTCTCTTGTAAGCTGGAAATAGCTGAACGTCTTGTGGATGGAAATTTTAAAGGCAGATGCTGTTTTATGGTAATATGTCGTTTTAGTTGCATCAGCTGTCAGTATTAATTTTGTCATTTGTCCACTACTTCTTTTGGGGGGTAGGGTGCCAAAACAAACAAAAGTGTTGAGGAGACATTTTTTGCCATTGCAAGGGATATAAAGCTGCAGCTTGCAGATACTAACTCTAAACCTGAAGTGAGTTGTCTTGATTCTCATTGTTGTCAGTTCTAGCTAATGCATTGAGCTGGGTGGATATCTGACTTGACCACATTTGCAGCCACCCGATTTGAAAATCAAGCTCGATCTAGGCAGGGGTCCATCGGAGGATGCACACTGCAGTTGAAAGCGAGGAGCTTGGCTGTAATATCTTGGCTTGTCTTAAAATTTTCTGCTTGCATTCAGAAGTCTGTCTGATGGCAGCAGGAACTGTTGAGGGCTTTGTCAATGATACTCATTGTAAACGATTCATATTTTAAAGTGGCCTTCAGTGCAGCTACTAGCTTTTGAGTTGAAATCCACATGGACCCAGCATATGGAGAGGAATATTTTCAATTTAACATATAATGCACCTTGTGGATGGTAAAGCAGCATTGTGTAATGGTGCGTCATCATTCTATTGTGTTGCAAAGTCTGGGGTTCTTCCAGGCATGTATTGCTAGGGAGATGCAGGACCTTTTGTGGGTTCTGCATTGTTGTTTTCAAATTTCTAAGTAGGACTTGAATTAGTTTGGTGTATCTAGTATTTTGGTCACCATAATGCCTTTTGAGCAGATGTTTTGGGTTCCTACTACCTCCACAAATGGACAACACAACAGATTTATTGCGTGGCCTCTGCTACCTCCTTGATTTTGCTGAGGATGCCTTAAATTGATGGGATTTAGTAAATCAGGACTCTTCAACATAGTTTTTTGAAATAATAGCTGGTTTGTTTTCCAGTAAGGTGTTACTTTTACTAACAGTGTTTCGTTGTGATAGTGCTTTGGTTTATTTGATCGATTTTCAGTAAGCTGCAAGCCATCGGTTTATTGGCACTGATGTTAAAAATATGCTATTGAAATTAGTGTCATGAGTTAACATGAACATTTAAGAGTTTGCCCGGTATTGCTTAGGATAAAAACTAGCGCCATTAACAGGAACTAAGTCTGGATTGGTATAAGGGTTCAGTTGGTATATGGCTTCATTGTTTTGCATACAGCATAGCGTACATTGTAAGATCGTATTTACATTTTAACATTGTAAGATCGTATTTACATTTTATGGATCTTGCTACGGAGGATACTCAAGTGAGAAAAGCTACAATTTTCACACAAGATTGGATCGAGGATATTTGTGGAATCTTTACACATGAGAATGGGTGAGTGAAGAGAAAAATCCATTTGGATCTAATTCTCATATGGGACTTCTGATTTCCCTTAACATGATATGAACATTGAATACTCCCATATGGGAGATTAAGATTCCCATATGCGAATCATGACTGCATGAAAACTCCCATGTGAGAATGTTTTCTAAATTTTGATTTTTAATGTGGGAATAGAACAAGGAAAAAATTAATGATGTCGGAAAACTATTAATTTTGTAATTTCTAATTCTCACATGGGAATTTATTGAGATGATATGAAAATTGGATATTCACATATGGGAGTTTAAGTTTCCCGTATGGCATAATGTGGAAAGAGATTCCCATGTAGGAATATTGTATGGCATAATGTGGAAAGAGATTCCCATGTGGGAATAGAAAAAGGGAAAATTAATAATGTGGGAGTATAGCAATATGTAATTCTCATATGGGAATTTTGATTTCCCTTAAGACGATATGAACGTTGGATATTCCCATATGGGATAATGTGAGATTCATGGTTGCATAACAACTCCCATGTGAGAATATTGAGTTTTAACACAAGGGTTTTTAAAATTTCCCTTTTCAATAGGGATTCCCATGTTGGAATGGAACATGGGAAAATTAATAACGTGGGAGTCAAAGGAAACCCATGTGACAAACTCATATGGGAACTACTTCTATCCACCACCGCTATTCTCAAATACCCTGATTTCCAGAAACCTTTCTTGTTACGAACAGACGCATCTAATGAAGGTTTGGGAGCTGTTCTACTCTAAGAAAACAAAGGTGAACTTCGTCCAATTGCTTTCATTAGCAGAGCACTCACTTCTGCAGAACAAAACTACTTGACTATAGAAAAAGAACTACTTGCTATTGTTTGGTCATTTTTCAAGCTTCACCCTTATTTACATGGTACTGATGTCACTGTTCAGATTGACCATCGTCCTCTCATTCCACTACTAAAAAAGAAACATCCTCCGGGAAGGTTGATGCGTTGGATCCTTGCTCTCCAGGATTATTGTTTCAAATTACAATATACATCAGGTAAAAATAATGTCATCGCTGATGCTCTGTCCCGCAGCCACGAAGTTCAACAAGTCCAACAAATACATCCCCTGGATCTAAATCTCCGTTTATCTAGTACACCCGATTCTCAACTTCCCCATTTTCAAATCCCTTCTACTGTCAAACCAATTGACTTGTCTACCTTTCCAGCTATACAACAATCCGATACTGAAGTCAGCCAGATTGTCTCGCGAATCCGCAGTCCCAAGTTTCATCCTGATCACACACGTTCTCAAATCAAGAATAACCTTTTGTTTTTCCTTTCACCACATCATGAACCTCATCTTTTCGTTCCACAGTCCGTCCGCTTTCATATCACAGACTATTTTCATTCACATCCACTTTTCGGACATTTAGGTGTTCATAAAATTTTAGACGTCATTCGCACATAATATTACTGGCCCCAAATGAGACCTTACATCACTGCTTTCCTTCGAGCCTGCCCTGTGTGTCAAGCCACTAAACCTTCACACTCCAAACCTCTGGGTTTCCTTCAAAGTATTCAAGTTTCAAAACCGTTTGAGCTGGTTGCGTGGGATATCATTGGCCCTGCAAATACAATTGCCAAGTTCCTCATCGACACGCCTGTCCTGCAACTATTTTGTCCGATCAAGGTTCCAGTTTCAAATCTCAAGTCATGGCGGTTCTTGCCAAATGCTTGGGTGTAACATTGTCTTTCTCAAGTCCACATCATCACCAAACAATTGGATTAACAGAGCGCCTCAACAAAACTTTCAAGCAGATGATTCGTGTCTACATCAACCCAACCCACGACAACTGGGACCAGATTCTACCATACATATTGCATGCATACAGGACAACAGTACAAGCCTCCACTTGAATCAGCCCCTTTAAAGCCCTCTATGGAAGAGATCCGCAATTTCCTCCTCAGCTCCCAGATCTGGCTATACCACCAAAATTCCATGATGCAAATGATTGGTACCAACACCTTCAGCAAGTTCAACCAATACTCAGATCATCACTATTGCGGAACCTCCAAATCGCCCAAACTCGTCAGCAATGTAACTACAACAAAGGACGCACAGATGTCACGTATAATGACGGCGATTTGGTCTCAGTCTACTATCCTGTTAGGCCTTACAGAAAGCTTCATGCATAATTGACTAGGTCCCTATACAGTTCTCAAGCAGCTTCGTCGCTACACCTATCAGCTCCAGCGGCTCTCAAATGGATCTGTTACTTGTGCTCACGTATGTCGTATAAAACCGTTTGTTCGGGTTTTCACCTGAAGGGGCAGGTGTGAAGGGGTATGACATGTCACTATTACGTGGCACTAACAGTTGTGACCGATTCATACCTTTTAACATGCAATCCGTCTCCTGTGGCGGGGATGAACGGATTCTCTTCAGATCGCAGCATTTCACAATATATATATATTATAACTTAAAATAATATTTTATTAAATATTAAGTAATATATTATATATAATAGATTATGTCTCTCTCTCTCTCTCTCTCTCTCTCTCTCTCTCAGGGGGTGTGTGTGTCAGATTTTGCCATGTCAGACCGTTGCCATGCCAGCTACTGCCATGTGGCCCCTTTGCTCCTCTGCGCCAACTCTGCCATCTCGTGCGTCACCACGTGGTCTCAGTATCCCTCCTCTCTTCCCAAACCTCCTTCCCCCTCCACCGAACCTCCTCCTTCACCCCCTGACCTCCCGCGAGGCTCCCTCCTCTTCTTCCCAAGCCTCCAGCCTTAAGCACGTGGCAGGTCTGAGATTAGTAGCTGTAGGTAATATAAGAGAAGTTATGATACCCAAATGTAGAGCAAAATACAAAAAGGAGGCTAACTTTTTTTAATTGAAAGAGGTTTACTCATATATTACTCAGTAACCAGCAAAAGACGTTTCATACAAGATGCTCTGCAGATGAGCTCGAACAGCCTCATCAGGCCAACTGACCACTAGCCATCTAGCCTGGATAGCTACTTCCATTATTGCCTGTTTACAAGATAGAGAGAATACAACATTTCTATTAACCGAGGCCTCATAACGGGCAACCCAAATCTTATGAGTGTCGCGTATCTAATAATATTTCATAATTGAGATCTATCCAACCCTAGATCAACACCAAAATAGCAGCACCCTTGGAGATGAACTCCAAGTGAATTCCAAGCCCAGAGTCTTAGCACAGTGCAGCCGAATGAGGCTCCAAAAATTTCGCACCCACGAGCACCCCCAGAATAGATGCGTAATGGTTTCAGCAGAAGAACGGCATATCTTACATCTATCATCCACCTGCAACCAAGGGACATGGCTGCCAACTGGGAAATGTCCACCAACTACTCTCC